>NC_048303.1:6576638-6927824 GCF_013100865.1 Trachemys scripta elegans
ATCTTCCCTGGCACAGAAGTTAAACTAACTGGTCTGTAGTTACCTGGGTTGTTTTTATTTCCCTTTTTATAGATGGGCACTATATTTGCCCTTTTCCAGTCTTCTGGAATCTCTCCCGTCTCCCATGACTTTCCAAAGATAATAGCTAGAGGCTCAGATACCTCCTCTATTAGCTCCTTGAGTATTCTAGGATGCATTTCATCAGGCCCGGGTGACTTGCAGGCATCTAACTTTTCTAAGTGATTTTTAACTTGTTCTTTTTTTATTTTATCCGCTAAACCTACCCCCTTCCCATTAGCATTCACTATGTTAGGCATTCCTTCAGACTTCTCGGTGAAGACCGAAACAAAGAAGTCATTAAGCATCTCTGCCATTTCCAAGTTTCCTGTTACTGTTTCTCCCTCTTCACTAAGCAGTGGACCTACCCTGTCTTTGGTCTTCCTCTTGCTTCTAATGTATTGATAAAAAGTCTTTTTGTTTCCTTTTATTCCCGTAGCTAGTTTGAGCTCATTTTGTGCCTTTGCCTTTCTAATCTTGCCCCTGCATTCCTGTGTTGTTTGCCTATATTCATCCTTTGTAATCTGTCCTAGTTTCCATTTTTTATATGACTCCTTTTTATTTTTTAGATCGTGCAAGATCTCGTGGTTAAGCCAAGGTGGTCTTTTGCCACATTTTCTATCTTTCCTAACCAGCGGAATAGCTTGCTTTTGGGCCCTTAATAGTGTCCCTTTGAAAAACTGCCAACTCTCCTCAGTTGTTTTTCCCCTCAGTCTTGATTCCCATGGGACTTTACCCATCAGCTCTCTGAGCTTCCCAAAATCTGCCTTCCTGAAATCCATTGTCTCTATTTTGCTGTTCTCCCTTCTACCCTTCCTTAGAATTGCAAACTCTATGATTTCATGATCACTTTCACCCAGGCTGCCTTCTACTTTCACATTCTCAACGAGTTCCTCCCTATTTGTTAAAATCAAGTCTAGAACAGCTTCCCCCCTAGTAGCTTTTTCAACCTTCTGAAATAAAAAGTTGTCCCCAATGCAGTCCAAGAATTTGTTGGATAGTCTGTGCCCCGCTGTGTTATTCTCCCAACATATATCCGGATAGTTGAAGTCCCCTATCACCACCAAATCTTGGGCTTTGGATGATTTTGTTAGTTGCTTGAAAAAAGCCTCATCCACTTCTTCCACCTGGTTAGGTGGCCTGTAGTAGACTCCTAGCAGGACATCTCCCTTGTTTTTTGCCCCTTTAAGCCTAACCCAGAGACTCTCAACACTTCCGTCTCCTATGTCCATCTCTACCTCAGTCCAAGTGTGTACATTTTTAATATATAAGGCAACACCTCCTCCCTTTTTCCCCTGTCTATCCTTCCTGAGCAAGCTGTACCCATCCACACCAACATTCCAATCATGTGTATTATCCCACCAAGTTTCAGTGATGCCAACAATGTCATAGTTGTATTTATTTATTAGCACTTCCAGTTCTTCCTGCTTATTCCCCATACTTCTCGCATTTGTATATACGCATCTAAGATACTGGTTTGATCTTTCCTCCCGGTTTTGTCCTGACTCTCCTTTCTCTCTGCCAATATAGCCCACACTCCCTCTCGTTTCCGACCCATCTCCCCGGTCTCCATGTTCCCCACTTACCTGTGGGCTTTGCTCACCTGTCCCCGTCGAACCTAGTTTAAAGCCCTCCTCACTAGGTTAGCCAGTCTGTGTCCGAATAGGGTCTTTCCTCTCCTCGAAAGGTGAACGCCATCTCTGCCTAGCAGTCCTTCCTCGAATAGCATCCCGTGGTCTAGGAAGCCAAAGCCCTCCTGGCGACACCATCTTCGCAGCCAGGCATTCACCTCCATGATGCATCTGTCTCTGCCCGGGCCCCTACCTTTGACAGGAAGAATTGAAGAGAATACCACCTGCGCTCCAAACTCCTTCACCCGTACTCCCAGAGCCCTGTAGTCACTCTTGATCTGCTCAGTGTCACACCGCGCAGTATCATTTGTGCCCACATGGATGAGTAGCATGGGGTAGTAGTCAGAGGGCTGGATAATCCTCGACAATGCCTCCGTAACGTCTCGGATACGGGCCCCCGGCAGGCAGCATACCTCCCGAGATGAGATGTCAGGGCGACAGATGGGCGCCTCCGTCCCCCTCAGCAGAGAGTCTCCGACCACCACTACCCTACGTTTCCTATTTGCAGTGGTGGCAGCAGACCCTCCAGCCTTAGGGGTACGAGGCTTCTCCTCCTTTACTGTAGGGAGTGATTCCTTCTTTCCTGTGTCAAGAAGAGCATAACGGTTACCTATAACCACGGCAGGAGGGTTCGGAGCAAGGGTGGAGCACTGCCTGCTGCCAGAAGTAACCAGCTGCCAGTGTCCACCCTGAGCCATCTCCTCCTCCACCAGTGGTGTATCAGCAGTCCTGTGTACTGGGACAGCTACCTCAGCTGTCTCCACATGGACACTGTCGAGGAATTGCTCATGGATACGGATGCTCCTCAACCTAGCCACCTCCTCCTGTAGCTCTCCCACCTGCTGCCTGAGAGATTCCACCAGCAGGCACCTCTCACATTGGATGGTCCCCCCAGCCTGGATATCAGTAAGTGGAAATTGCAAGTTAAGTATTTGTACAGCTTCTAGCACGTTGGGGCCTAAGCCCCATTGGACTCCCAAGATGTAATAATAGATCACAGACACATTTTGCAGACTCACTGGTTACGGAGAGCCACCCCGATAAATTTCAGATAAGTATCCAAAGTCTGGAGGCCAAATGCTGGAACCCTTACTCATCTTTGCAAGGAATTACTCGTCTGAGTTGTCCCCCCTGAAGTCACTATTGAGCCCAGAGTGGTTCTCTAAGGTGAAGTCAACCCAGCGAGATTTTTGGTCCATCCATAATTTCACTCCACCTCTCAAGCATCACTGAACATACCCCCTTCCTTTCATAGCCCATCACTCGCTGAGCCAGAGCACAGACTCACAAGATCAGTGGTTTTCAAACTTTTTTTTCCTGGTGACCCAGTTGAAGAAAATTGTTGATGCCCGTGACCCAACGGACCTGGGGATGAGGGGTTTGGGGTGTCGGGGCTCAGTACTGGGCAGAGGGCTGGGGAGTGGGGGTGAGGGCTGTGGGGTGGGGCCAGGAATGAGGGGTTCAGGGTGTGGGAGGAGGCTCTGGGCTAAGGCAGGGGTTGGGGTGCAGGAGAGGGTCAGGGCACTGGGCTGGGGTGCAGGTTCTGGGGTGGGGCTGGGGATGAGGGGTTTGGGGTTTAGAAAGGGGCTCTGGGTTTTGGGGGGCTCAGGGCTGGGGCAGGAGATTGGGGAGTGGGGTTGGGGCACAGGCTTACCTCAAGTGGCTCCCGGTCAGCGGCGCAGCAGGGGTGCTAAGGCAGGCTTCCTGCCTGTCCTGGCACTGCGTACCGTGCTGCACCCCAGAAGCAGCCGGCAGCAGGTCTGGCTCCTAGGTGTGGCTCTGCATGGCTCTCACCCACCGGCACCGCCCCCACAGCTCCCATTGGCTGGGAATTGGCCAATGGGAGCGTGGATCCAGTGCTCGGGGCAGGGGCAGTGCACAGAGCCCCATCCCCCCACACCCACACACACATGCGCGTAGGAGCCGGACCTGCTGCTGGCTGCTTCTGGAGTGAAGCGCAGTGTCAGAACAGGTAGGGACTAGTCTGCCTTAGCCGGGCAGCACCACCGATGGGACTTTTAACAACCCAGTCAGCGGTGCTGCCCAGAGCCGCCACAACTCAGTGCCTGACATTCCACGACCCAGTACTGGGTCACACCCCGCAGTTTGAAAACCACTGCACTAGATGACCAGGGTGAAATCCTGGCTCCACTGAAGTCAATGACAGTTTTGCCACTGACTTCAACAGGATAGAATTTCACCCTTGGCCAGGAAGCAGGTTCATTTCTGGGTGAACAGCATTATTCCATCAGCAGTGATAAGACTATAATACCATGCAATGGGAACTCCCTTTTGTAATGCTAGGATGGTCAGCAATGCTTCACTCCAGCTCCCGAGGGCTTTAACCGAGTGTTAATCAAACGCACCCACCATCACTGAACCTGCACTTGCTACAAATGTGATAGAAGCAACATCATCATTGCATACAAATTCCATATATTGGTGAAATTAGTTTGATCAATAGGATGTTCAGTACAAGAAACATAACTAACTGCTCATTTTTTTTCCACCTGAGGCTTTTGATGAATGTTTATAGGTGTTTCTATGGTGCTCAGCACAGTAGTTTCTGAGCAGTGTACAGACACTAATGAATTAATCCTCACAACACACCTCTTAGAGAAGGAAGTACCATCATCCCACTTTTACATATCAGAAGTGGAGGTGCATGGCAGTGAAGTGGCATGCCCAAAGGTCACAGATGAAGTGTATGGCAGAACTGTCATCTCCTGAGTCCCAATGTCATTCGTTAATCACAAGACCTTAAAGCTGCTGTTTCGTTGCATGTGTTTGTCAGTTAAAAAGCACAGCTGGGTCATTATAAATGAGTTACACATTTACTGATCACTGAATTATAAAACGAACAGCTTACTCTATTGCACATCTGAGTGCTAGCCCCGAGAAGGGCAGTCCCTTTCATAGCTTAGGACAGAGAAATTTCTTCCACCTCCATTATATTTATTCCCCTTTGTCTTTCCTTGGGCATGTGATAAAGTAGGGGGAGATATTCAGAGACATCAGCAGGAGCCAGGCTTTTGCAGTAGGAGTTGGGTACCTAACTCCCATCAGTTAAAAAAAATCTACCCCCTGTGACAAAGTTCCTCCTCTATCTTGGTGGGTCCTGCGCTTATTGGCGGATTTTCTTGCCTCAGAGATTCACCATGTGGGTTGGGGAACAGCCCAGAGACCTTCCCCTCTGGTCACTCAGGGAACAGAAAACTACTCATCCAGTGACCAGTATATTTGCCCTCTACCAGACTCCTGTACCCCACTGGTCTGGGTCTGTCACACCTCCAAGCTTAGTGTGACGACATGGTCCCTGCTGATCTACAACAGTAACATTTTTCCATGATGAGTTTCACATAAGGAAATACTAGTAAATATAGTTACACAGTGTAAGTGAGCCTACAGGGAAACAGCTTTTCAGAGCAGACCTTCTCTGGCCCCTGAACACAACCATTGTCATCGGGGATCATTACACTCAGAAGGGAGTGGAGAATGTGAATTTCCTGTTTATATTCTCTGTCAAAAACCTCATGCCCTCTGTGTTTTTCATCTGACTATGTGTAGGAAGAGGAAGGATGATGCAGTGGTTGCTACACTAGGTGAGAACTTTCCAGATCTAGGTACTGTTCCTTGCTGTGTCACAAATTACCTGTGCTATCTTGTACTAGTCACTTAGTCTCTCGGCGCCTAAGTTCGCCATCTGTAAAATGGGGATAATAGTGCTGCCCTACTGTTACCTGGGGTTGTCAGAACACCCAACAGGGGCAACTTAACTATTTCCCTCCAGACAGTGTAAGGAGTTAATCAACAGGAACTCAGTGATTCCGTCTGATCGAGAAGTAATGCAAGTCAGCGAGCTCTTGTCTAACACAGCAGTTTATTAGATTTAAGCACACACAAACATAAGCAATAGGTTTAGAACATCCCAGATATTTACCTAACATCTGGAATGGTATTGCGTAATTAACAGCAGGTTCTCACTGGCCAGTTGCTCACCCACCAGGGAGAAAGGGTGTCAGGAAAAACATCTCTCAAGATGGCTTCAGAGGACGGCTCCAAATATTCGCTAATCTTTTATAACTAACTTCTACAAAACACATAGGTCATAATGACCCCTCCTGTGTCACCACTTTTCTAACTTTCAATAAACTTTTAATATCAGAGGCGTCTGGACAAGGTTTTCCAACCACCGAGGTTTTCAGACTCCATTATTTACATGTCTATCCCCTCCCCCCATTCTGATTAGCAGAAACTGCTATGATATGATCTTGTTTCTGAAAGCCTGTCTCCAAATTAACCCTTAACTACGTGGTGTTCTGTTTCATTACTTCAGGGTGGTTGAATGCACATAATGCGGTTGCAATTAACTTGATCACATTCTGGGGTATACACACCCCTCAAATCCAGGGCAACACTACCTCACAGGGAAGTTATGAGGAATAAATACATTCAAGATTGTGAGATGTTCAGATACTGCAATGATGGGCATGGGCGGTGGGAGCACCACTGGCTCAGGGAGGCTAGCCCACAGCCCCGCCCCTTCTGCCCAAGGCCCTGCCCTTTCCACAACCCCCACACCGGAGCTCAGAGGCCCCCCATGGAAGCCGTTGGCCCCCACCCCAGGCTAGCTCACCCAGCCCTAGGAGGCCGGGCAGCGCAGCTCCAGCCCTCCCCCCAGCCCCGGAGTGCCAGGCAACGTGGCTCCAGCCCTCCCCAGCCCCAGAGCACCAACTGGGGCCATGGCACAGGGGAAGAGTCACCCACAGAGCGGGAAGCAGGAGGGAGCTGCCTGGGGGCAGAGTGTGGGCAGTGCCACGCCTGACTGTTTGAGGAGGATCAGCCTCCCCCAGCCTATGATACCCACCACCCATGATGATGGGGTCTATATAAATATCTAAGATAGACCGTTGCACCTGACTGGCACATGAGTGGGAGAGCTGGAATACTGCTAATGAATCCACCATGTGGTGTAAATGCCACATTACTCACAAATGTGATTTTTCTTCTGTTAGCATAGCTTCAAGGACAGGCTTCCCAACACACACACTCATACACCCTGAGAGCCTGGGTACCAGGTTAAAAAATTAGCCTGGACAAGGATCTACACCCTTTGAATACAGAATGACACATTCACACACATTCACTCTGTGTAGGGCCCTACCAAATTCACAGACCGTGAAATCTGCGGTGGAGTGGCAGGGCTGGGGGTGCCCCAGCTGGGGCTCCTACCATGCACAGGTCTACAGCTGCTAATCATGAAGGGCATGAGGCGGGTTGGGACTTCCTCTTCTCCTCCCACCTCCGAGAACCTGCCCTGGCTGCATCTCCGCCCCGCTTCCTGCCCCCTTCGCTTACCAGCCATGGCGGGAGGGGTCAGTATACAGTGAGCAGCTGTGGCGCTTCTTGCAGCTGGAGGAAGTTCCCAGAGATGGGTATGACCTGTTCCCGGGAGTGGCCCCGCAGGAGAAGAGGAAGGCCTGTCCCTTACCAGCCCAGCTGGAACTCTGCGCATGATAGGAGCCCCTGGCTGGCACGCCCCCCCAGCCAACAGCACTGCAACCAGGGGTAGGTGGAGGCAGGGGGCCATGCCCCCTCTTTTTAATATTGTTGTAGAACAGGGGGCAGGGGTGGCATTGCACCCCCAAAACCCATAAACTGCAAGCCTCGGAAAGGTGTGGAGTGGTGCTGACAGGGGCTGCACTTCATGGCAGGCATTATCAGCTCCCCCACTGCGAAGCACAGCCCCTGTTGGCCCCCTGCTGCCCAAAATATGCCCCATGTTAAAAAGTGCAGGGGGGGCATGGACCCCAGTCCCCCCCGATTCTGCCACCGGTGCCTCCCCACACACACACACACACACACACACACACACTACTACAAAGGTTTCAGTGCCATTGTCCCCAGCCCTGCCCCTCTCTGGCTGTGGGTCCAGCACTCGGAGGTTAAAGGGGCCTTAGACTGGCTGTGCGGAAGACCGCAGTGTCCCCCGGACCACGGGGTCCTGGGTGGTCGCTCACTCATAATGCTAGCTCTGCCCCTCCAAAAAATGTGATGGCACCCCCATACCATGTGATCCTCATAGGTGCTCTGCCCGCTGCTCTCCAGCTGCCCTGCTCTGAAGGCAGCGCCCCCGTCAGCAGCAGCGCAGAAGTAAGGGTGGCCATACCGCCCCTCCCCCCGCACTAGTCTTGTGACCTCCTCCCACAATCCTCTTTTGGGTCAGGTCCCCCATGGGCATAACACTGTGACATTTCAGATGTAAATAGCTGAAATCATGAAATTGATGATTTTTTAAATCTCATGACCACGAAATGGACCGTGAATTTGGTAGGGCCCTAACCATGTGTGAGTACGACCAAATAAAACTGCACACAAAAAACAATTTCAGCAGGCAACACTAGCTGGTGTAACAAGAGGCATGAGTTCCTGGGTCAGAATGGCATATGTGGATGACACATGTTTATTGGCAACTGGATCTTATATCATCCGTTAATGCTAGCCAAGCAGGGCAACTCCAGCTCTCATGAAGCTAAGTAAAGCAATCCGTGTCACCCTGCTTTTCAGTGCCTGGTTTAAGTTACCCAGGACTCTTTGGCTACAGCTACACTGCACGCCTCTTGTGGTGGCATGTAGGGGATGTGTAACTACACACCGCAGTGAAAAGCACGGGTAGCTATACACTTCAGTGTGTAGCTACATATGACAGTGAAACGCTCTGGCAGTGGGGAGGTGGCAGGGACAAGCTTGGTAGCAGGGAGCTGTTGGTACCTGTCTCCACTGCTCCCCATATCCTCCCCCTGTCAGGGCATTTCCCCACTGCCGGGGTCTTTCACTGCGGTTGGGAAAGGCTCTGGCAACAGGGAGCTGCCAGCCAGCAACAAGGAGCTACTGGAGCCTTTCCCTAAAGCGGGGAGGCAGCAGGACACTACACTGCTAAAAATAGTAATGTAGATAGAGAGGTGCTGCTTGAGTGAGTACAGAGTCCTGTAGGGTATATAAAACTAACCCTAACCCTAACCCTAACCCTAACCCTAAGCATTGCCTCACCATCTACACTGCTATTTATACCCATGCTGGGGGGCATGCAGCATACGTTCTCTATATACTACCAAAAAAGAGCGTTCAGTATAGACGTACCCTTAGAAGACAATGAAGCAGTCAAGATATAACCAGTAAAAACTCCTAGTGCAAGGCCCTGCTGGCAGAAATGTAGTGAGGAAAAGGACAAGAGGAAGAAAGGGTTATGTTTATTAACCACACAAGTTATCAATCATGTCCATAGAACTGTAGAGTTTAAGGACAGATGGAACCATTATTCTCACCAAATCTGATCTTCTCTTGTATAACACGGGGTAGAGAAACTCACCCAATAATTTCTGCATCAAACCCATAACTTCGGTTTGAGCTATAGCATATCGTTTATAAATATAGCCAGTCTTCATTTAAAATAAACTTCAAGTGATGGAGAATCTCATTGTTCCTAGAGCAGATTATTCTCGGGTATAGGTTGAACAAGTATGCTTTATTTCTAGTCTGAATTTGTCTAGTTGCAGCTTCCAACCACTGGATCTCCTTATTTCTTTTTTCTGCAACATTAAAGAGCTGTCTACTATCAGAAATCTCTTTCCCATGTAGGTTCTTACAGATTGTGACTAAATAACCCTTTAACCTTTTCTTGGATCCTCTAATCAGACCGAGCTCCTTTAAATCTCTCTCAGCTACTTTTTACCTACCTACTCCTCCCACATTCCTGGTTGGCTCTTCCTCCAGCTCCACAAATGACCGAAGTCAACTTGATAGAACATTCATTCACATCTAGCAGCTCCGAGAGCTCTGTGTGTCTTCTGGCCTCATCAGGTAGATTGCACCCTCCAGCCAGACCTGTCAGTAGAGGGGGAATACTTTCAAATCACACTAGAAATCTGAAAACAATGGTAACTTCAAGTGGAGTGCCTATTATAAACACACGGAGATGCTATGCTGAAGTTCAGGGTGTTTGAGGCCTGGAAACAAAAAAGTCGAACATCTCGGTTCTCCTTCCCCACCAAGGATTTTCTGAACCCAGCTAACCAGCTAGGTAGACGATAGTTGTGAAGGCATACCCTACTGTCAAGAGCAGCCATTATGAATTATTATTATCAGCTCCAATTCTGATAATAGGACAGGTTGTCTCAGAAAAGCAGGCCTCTCTGGACAACAACGCATGTCAGCTCCCCAACAGAGTCAGAACAGTCAATCCTTCTCTCGGAAAAGGCTAGGCAGAGCCTCCATAGACAGGAAGAATGGATTAGACCAAGGCATAACAAGCAGTTTGCCCTAAGGGGACCTTTAAGCCATCCCTTCTGATCCCTGCCCTGGGGGTAGCATATTGGCTGGAAGTCAGTGCAAGTAGCTGTATTCGCTGGGCTGCCCTCTCTCTGCTGTGTTCTTCCCTTTTGCCCATTCTATCTCACTCTCCACAACCACAGGATGAGAACAAAAGTCTGCAAGCATGCCAATTCTCAGTTCACTGGTGCACAGAAGTTCAATTCTGGGCTAAGAATGGGCTGTTTTCAGTGCCCCTCACAGGGCTACCACACACCCCAAGGCAGAACTTCACTTACAGAGGCTGGATTTTCTTCAGGCAAGGTCTGTGCAACCTGGAAAGTGAAAACATTTTCTGCTTCTCCCTTAATTGCTCCCTTTCCTCAAGGGTCAAATGACTCGGTGGGATTAAGGGTGGACAGCAGCTCCCCACTTTAGACTGTCTCTCCATTGGTTTTATACAGCACTCTGAGGGTGTTCAGTTAATAAAGCTCAAAGTAAGATTGGGTGTGTTGCTATACTAGCTTGATTCAGATTTAGAAACATGAGGCCAAGGAAATGGTAGGAACTTTGGTGCAGTGGTTAAATTCTATAACTAGATTTCTAGGGCAACACCTAGAAAACCTGAGTTCAGTTCCTTGATATAGCACAGAATCATAGAAGATTAGGGTTGGAAAAGACCTCAGGAGGACATCTAGTCCAACCCCATGCTCAAAGCAGGACCAACCCCAATTAAATTATCCAAGGCAGGGCTTTGTGAAGCTGGGCCTTAAGGATGGAGATTTCCACCACCTCCCTAGGTAACCCATTCCAGTGCTTCACCACCCTCCTAGTGAAATAGTGTTTCCTAATATCCAACCTAGACTTCCCCCACCGCAACTGGAGACCATTTCTCCTTGTTCTGTCATTTGCCACCACTGAGAACAGCTGAGCTCCATCTTCTTTGGAACCCCATTTCAGGTAGTTGAAGGCTGCTATCAAATCCCCCCTCACGCTTCTCTTCTGCAGACTAAATAAGCCCAGTTCCCTCAGCCTCTCCTCATAAGTCATGTGCCTCAGTCCCCAAATTATTTTTGTTGCCCTCCGCTGGACTCTCTCCAATTTTTCATCATCCTTCCTGTAGTGAGGGGCCCAAAACTGAATGCAATACTCCAGATGTGGCCTCACCAGTGCCAAATAGGGGGGAATAAGCACTTCCCTTAATCTGCTGGCAATGCTCATACTAATGCAGCCCAATATGCCGTTAGCCTTCTTGGCAACAAGGGCACACTGTTGACTCATATCCAGCTTCTCGTCCACTGTAACCCGTAGGTCCTTTTCTGCAGAACTGCCGCTTAGCCAGTCGACCCCCAGCCTGTAGCAGTGCATGGGATTCTTCTGTCCTAAGTGCACGACTCTGCACTTGTCCTTGTTGAACCACATCAGATTTCTTTTGACCAAGTCCTCCAATTTGTATAGGTCACTCTGGACCCTATCCCTACCCTCCAGCATATCTACCTCTCCCCCCAGATTAGTGTCATCTGCAAAATTACTGAGGGTGCAAGCCATCCCATCATCCAGATCATTAATGAAGATATTGAACAAACCCAGCCCCAGGACTGACCCCTCGGGCACTTCGCTTGATACTGGCTGCCCACTAGACATTGAGCCGTTGATCACTACCCATTCAGCCCGACAATCTAGCCAGCTTTCTATCCACCTTATATTCCATTCATCCAATCCATACTTCTTTAACTTGCTGGCAAGGATACTGTGGGAGATCGTATCAAAAGCTTTGCTAAAGTCAAGATGTATCACATCCACTGCTTTCCTCATATCCAAAGAGCCAATTATCTCATCATAGAAGGCAATCAGGTATGACCTGCTCTTGGTGAATCCATGTTGACTGTTCCTGATCACCTTCCTCTTCTCCAAGTGCTTCAAAATGATTTCTTGAGGATCTGCTTCATGATTTTGCTTGGGACTGAGGTGAGGCCGACCAGTCTGTAGTTCCCCGGATTCTCCTTCTTCCCTTTTTTTAAAGATGGGCACTATATTTGCCCAATTGCCACAAGTTTTGAAAGACAATGGCCAGTGGCTCTGCAATCACATCAGCCAACTCCCTCAGCATCCTCAGATGCATTGCATCTGGCCCCATGGACGTTTGCATATCCAGCTTTTCTATATAGTCTTTAACCTGTACTTTCACTACTGAGGGCTTCTCACTTCCTCCCCATACTATGCTGCACAGTGCAGCAGTCTGGGAGCTGACCTTGTCTGTGAAGACCGAGGCAAAAAAAAAAAAAACACATTGAATTCTTCAGCTTTTTCCACATAATCTGTCACTAGGTTGCCTCCCGCATTTAGTAAGGGTCCTGCAGTTTCCCTGACCTTGTTGCTAACATACCTGTAGAAACCCTTCTTCTCAACCTTCACATCCCTAGCTAGCTGCAACTCCAATTGAACTTTGGCCTTCCTGATTACACTCCTGCATGCCTGAGCAATATTTTTATACTCCCCCCTATCATCTATCCAAGTTTCCACTTCTTTTAAGCTTCCTTTTTGTGTTTAAGCTCACTGAAGATTTCTCTGTTAAGCCAAGCCGGTTGCCTGCTATATTTGCTATTCTTTCAGCACAGAGGGATGGATTCTTCCTGCACCCTCGATAAGGCTTCTTTAAAATACAGCCAGCTCTCCTAGACTCCTTTCCCCATCATATTAGCCTCCCAGGGGATCCTGCCCATCAGTTCCCTGAGGGAGTCAAAGTCTGCTTTTCTGAAGTCTAAGGTCCATGTTCAGTTGCTCTCCTTTCTTCCTTTTTTTTCAGGATTCTGAACTCGACCTCTCATGGTCACTGCTGCCCAGGTTGCCACCCACTTCTACTTTCCTTACCAATTCTTCCCTGCTTGTGAGCAGCAGGTCAAGAGGAGCATGGCTCCTAGTTTGTTCCTCCAGCACTTGCACCAGGAAGTTGTCCCCTTACACTCTCCAAAAACTTCCTGGATTGCCTGTGCACCGCTGTATTGCTCTCTCAGCAGATGTCATGAGAACCAGGGCCTGTGATCCGGAAACTTCTGTTTGTTGTCCGAAGAAAGCCTTGTCTTCCTCATCCTCCTGGTCTGGAGGTCTATAGGAGACGTCCCACCATGACATCACTCTTGTTGCTCTTGCCTCTAAACCTAACTCAGAAACTCCCAACAGGCTTTTCTCCAGTTTCATACCGGAGCGCTGAGCAATCATACTGTTCTCTTACATACAGTGCAAATCCTCCACCTTTTCTCTCCTGCCTGTCCTTCCTGAACTGTTTATAACCTCTGAAGAAGTCACTTAATTTACCTGTGTCTGTAAAATGAAGATAATAATATTTCCTTGGTCTTGTCCGTTTAGATTGTAATCTTCGGGGCAGGGGCTGTTTGTTAGTTATGTATATATCGTTCACCTGGGGGCCTGATCTGCAATGAAACCTCTAGACCCTGCTCTAATAACACTAAAATAATTTAAAAATTAGGTAGAATCCCAAGGACACAACATATTAGAAACTGCAGTGAAAAAACTTGCCTGTGAAAACTCATCTTTGCAGCAGGCTTACTGGTAGCCATCAGTTCTGAAGGCTCAACAGTTTCCTTATTAGCTGCAAAGAAAGGGGACATAGAAGTTAAAACAGAGATAATATAAGTATTTGTATGATACTGAAAAATGAGTTTGGAGCCTTGAATGCTTAATAGTGTGGCCAAACCAAACTCCTTTGGATAACCCCACAAGTGACAATCAAGCCCCAATCATTTTGTTTGGATATTTTCTGGGAAAAAAATGTTGCCAAGACAGAAAAGTACCTTCATGTGTGTGGTGTTTGAACACAGATTTAGATGTGGATATGGGATATTATTAATGGGAAAAAAACAGTTCTCTGGGATACAGACTTTTTAACTGAAGGACAGATTCCTTAAGGGAAGCTGACCTGGTCATCAGATCAGTGGCAGGAAAATGGACAGGAGGCCCCAGGAAAGCACTGCCACTGCAATTGTATAAAGGGACAGTATGGGTTCGGCATGTTGGTTTGCAATGGAATTCAAATGAAATAGCTGTTCATTCACGGCAAGGATATTCCCTGTGAAAGGCCATCATACCACTGCTGCTGTAGTGGAGAAGCTTTGATCATAGCTATTTTTTTTTCATATCCTTCCCCACAGAAATCCTAGTAACCTTATTCTCTTGGGTCTCACTGTGTGACATGGAAACATAGCTAAGAAAGTGTAAACTTCCAAAAATGATCATAATGATCATAAACCAGTTTGCAAAATGTTTGACCTTTATAATCTGGATAACTCTGAATCCAAGAACAGAACCAATTCTTCTGTGTCCCAGTAGAGAGATGGAAATCTTCCCTTTGCAAGGATATAAATGTCTCATTCCTAGCTCTACAGTGCTGCAAGATACTGGATCTTGAACAGGTCATCAGGTTGAAGATTCAATACTGCTCATCCTAGGTTTCAGCAAAGTAAATCTGGGGGGGAGGGGAGTTCAATTTTGTCCAGGAAAAAAGCCAGCAAGAATTTTTGTGATGGGTCAATTTAAGAACAAATGGCAGTTATTAGCAGCTATTCTAGTGTTTGGGATATTGGAATGATCCTTGGCATTGATGCATTAGTGGTCAGAGTGCAGGAGAAACTCTCAAAGGTGCATGATAAATTGCATTTATCACATGACAGACTTAGCACCACCTGATGTGACGTTCTTGATATCACCGCTCTGTGTAGTGCCTTCATAAGGCATGGAAGTTATTTAATGATTCTCAAATGTGCTATGCTATTAAAGCTGGAAGTGATGCCGACATCATTAACAATCGATATGTGGTTAGGGCCTTGCATGTTCACAGTTTGAAATGTTTAATAAAAGATACACTGCTATGTACAAATAGCTTAAATATTGTTAAAGGCAACTTTACATCTGAGTTTCTCTTCTTCCCAACAAGGGACCTGAGCTCAGAGAAGCAGCTCTTTGCCCAAATAGAGAGTTTACCTCCTTTCAACCTTGCACGACCTCAGATCCTACTTGGCAACCTGTCCTACCTGCCTCCCCACTCTGAGAAATCAGTGTAATCTAGTGACACAGCAAGATCACAAAGGCCTAGCCTTGTAAGGGGAAATACCTCTACGGTAGCCTCTCATTTCTATCAGGTCTCCCCTTTGCCATCTGGGTATTAAAATGTGTGCCCAGATAGCCTGGTGATGCATGCAGTATTAGAACCTGAATAGAATGGAATTTGCTATCAATAAAAGAAGACAATAATAGAGATGTTAAACTCATAAGCATTTGATTCATCAAAGGCCAGGTTCCAATAGTTATGATAAGTAGCACCTTACTCCACAAACCACTACCACCATTGACATCAGTGGGACTAGGGCACTGATTATATTGTAAGATGGTTCCTATTGTGAGTAAGAGTGGGAGAACTTTCCCCACAGTGTGTGCTTTGCATGTGATCTCCTGACCCAGGAATTCTACCCAATATCTGCAGTGGTCTAATTTGGTCACTATACCAGAATCACTGGTATACTAGTGAAAAAGCTGCTGGTGATGCAAAGGGCAGTTTGTGTCTGGCTCATAAATGTTACTAATCAAGATTGAATATATTTTTCCACCACAAACTTTCAGTAACAATCACGAATGTGGTCAATCTCAGAATGGAACTGCTAATAATTTGGTCCTAGCACTACCATGTATGATCCTCCTTTTTATAGCTGTCATTCCAACAAAGAAGCAAATGAAGTTCATGACTTTCTATTGACCCTAACTGTTGAGGTGACCAGAGTTGAGAGATAATCTTCTGGGGATATCGGAATCACTTTGATAAGATCTTATGCTCTTATAAATCCCTGTATTACTTTAATTTAGCAAAGTTAAATGTCAATTGTAGGAATCCTACTTATTTTTTTTAGCAGATCTCACTAAACTATAAACACACATGTGAGAGACTATAGAACTTCCAACTCTATTTTAACTCTGCTCCTCCAATTAACAATATCTGATACTACTATAGAACAGACTGGGACATAAACCCTCATATGTTGTGGTATACATCAACCACTAGCTTATGTAGGTTAGGAAGAAACTTCCCTTGTGGGTAGGTTATACAACAATTATCCATAAGGGGAGAAAGAATTTTATCATGTATTATAGCATCTACAGTCTTCCATTGTATCAGATGTGAACATCATGAAGTTAATATGTGCTGTCAGTCAATAAAATGAGATACAACACTCTGGCAGATCAAAGATTCAAAGCTTCAGTGTACTATATGTTGTTTACTATACAGATATGTTGCTGACAGCCAATATTTTTTATCTACACAGTATGTAGATAAATGTTATGGACATATTTAGATTGTAGTTTTCCATTTCACAGTTGTATAAGTTTTGAAAACCAGTAAACAGAGAAATTATATAAAGCGACTTAGATTAGAAATATGGGCAGAAAAAACAACAACATGAGGTTCAACTTGGAAAATGCAAGCTAATCTATCTGGGGACAACATAAATCCAAAACATGTATATTTAATGGGAAAGAAATACCTGATAAGCATTAATGATGAAAGAGACCTACAGGTAAAAGTGCAAAGCAAATGAACCATGAGTTTACAATACAATGTGGCAGGGAAAAAAATGCATATAAGATCTGTGTAAGTACAAGTGTCATTTCATAAAGCTAAACAGGAAGTTTCCCAACTTTACAGTGTAATGCAGTTTCATCTGCCCAGTTGGTTCTGGGCAAAGCTAGTTGGAAATAAAAAAGCGTCCAACAAAAAACCTTCGGGGAAGCTCTCTCTGCCAACAACCCCACTTAGCTCCTTGATTCCAACCAGGTTTTCTTCAGTAAGTGAGCATCAGCCAGCCAGCCAGCCACCTATCCTGCTTCCTAGTCAACTCTCACCTTAGCCAGGTCCAGCCCTTTTAACTCTTCCCTCTGGACTTGACACCTACGGCAGGTGTAGTGGGGTGGATCGGATTGAACCCTCAGACTCTCATTACTCCCTTCAAGTCCATCACATAAGGGTATTGACACTACTGTCGTATTGTGGCACCTTTGAGACTAACAGAAGTATTGGGAGCATAAGCTTTCGTGGGTAAGAACCTCACTTCTTGCATCTGAAGAAGTGAGGTTCTTACCCACGAAAGCTTATGCTCCCAATACTCTGTTAGTCTTAAAGGTGCCACAGGACCCTCTCTTGCTTTTTACAGATTCAGACTAACACGGCTACCCCTCTGATACTGTCGTATTAATACATAAATTGAGAAACTGAGATGAAAATAACTTATTAGGGTTTAATTTACTTTTTATAACACTTGATCCTCAGCAACATGATGCAATGTTTATATTAACAACGAATGTCACTTAATCTATTATTTAATTATGGTGTATTCATTTGATCACTGGGATATTTCTCTATCAGTCCTGCCATAAATAAGAGCAATTAATGGGACTTGGAAAACTTCTTGCTGCTACAAAGTCAATTAATCCTTTAAAATATTTAGCTCTTGAATCTGTTCTCAGACAGATGGATTTGCATCACTCCACAGCTCGTAAAAGCAGGCTACTGCTCATGCATGAAGTAAGTAGGGTAAGGCCAGGAGCATACCCTTGGTGTTGTAAGCATGATATTCTGAATCTGTAACCATATCTTCTGCTATTTGTAGACATATAGCTGCACACATACACTCTTAACAGAGTTGGTCAAAATATCAAGGAGTGGTTTTGGCAAAAAAAAAAAGATTTTTCAAATCATGTGCACATTTTTGTATTTTTAAATATATATTTATTTATTGTCATATAGAAACAGAACATTTTGGGGGTATTTTCCCCTTTCTTCCCATTGTTTTCTTCCCCTTTTCCAGTGAAAAAATGGAGAAATGGGAGAGAAAGAAAAAAATGTGGGTTTTTTTCCCAGTTCATTTTCACTCAACATGAAAGGATTTTTTTTTTCAATTCTTTCTGTTGAAAAATTGAAAATGTGTGAGAAAAACTAAACCAAAAGGGGTTGGTTGGTTTTGAAAACTTTCATGGACAATGCTTAGTATTTTGAGCAACCATAGCTTGCTCCACCATAAGTTTGCCCAACATTTTCTTTTATAGGACCCTGTTTTCAGGTGCTTATAACTTCATAGATACATAGAATTTAAGAGGAGACAGGATATTAGGTCATTTGGTCTGTCTTCCTGTATATCACATGCTAGAGAATCCCATTGAGTGGCCCTTGCACAGAGTCCTATAACTTGTGTTTGACTAAATAATATCTTGCAAAAAGGCATTGTAACAGGGTGACTTGCTCCATAAGCTGGAGAACCAGTTCCTAGGCCAGCCATGATTACAGGATGAGACACATCTGGGCTACATCAGCTGGTCTAATATAAAATGCAGCCGAGATATAGCTGGTTGAGAAAGTAGCTAGAGGTAGGATGCTGGACAAAACCAAAAAAAACAGGAGAAAGTGCTAAGACTAACAGACAGACCTCGGGAAGGAGGGAGCTGTACTCAACCGAAACTAGGATAAAGACCACAATGAATTGGTTTTGTTTCTCAAAGACTTTGTGATATTTGGGACTATGGGGATGAGACAAAACTGTGGTTGGAGCTTGTAAAAAAATGATCCCCTCCTGGGGATGGTGTTGAATTTCTTTAGGACGTGGTGAGTTCTTACGGACCCTGCAAGGGGAAAACAGAAAAAGGATGCTGCAGAGGCACCTGTGGCCAGGAGGGACCGCTCAGGAGGCAGCTGTCTGTGCTACTGTTATTCAGTCTGGAGTTGAAAACCCCAAGTGTTGGCGAATCCACCATGTCCTTTGGTAGTTTGTTCTAAGGGTTACATCACTCTTGCTGTTCAAGAACAAAAACACCTCTGCTTTGTTTCTAATCTGAATGTCTTTGGCTTTAATACACTTAGTCACATTTTAGGGTGCTGAAATGTTTTATGCTGACTGGCTGCAGCAGGGGGATGGTTGTTTCTTAGGGGAAGGGGGAATTTTAAGCAAAAGATGGCTCACCTGTTTGAGAACAAAATTAGGGGACAATATCTTGCTCTGCCTATAGTTCCCACAGAGTCCCTTTTGGGGGGAAAATAGGATGCAATCATGTAATTAAAGAATGTATCGTAGTGTATGCACAAGAGGGCCAAGTTAAAGGTGCACAGGCCATCTTAATTCGTCTATTTCCTGCCTTTTTGAGTACCTGATTTGCAACCTTAAGCTCTTCAATGTAGGTTTGTTTGTGTTTCTATAGAATGAGAATTTCAAAGCTGAAAATGGGACTCAGTATACATGTACTTTGAGCTAGGAGTGTGATACGCTCTAATTTTAGTAAAAAGAATGAGGAGTCTTTGTGGCACCTTAGAGATTAACAAATTTATTTGGGCATAAGCTTTCGTGGGCTAAAACCCACTTCATCGGATTCACGCAGTGGAGAATACAGTAGGAAGATATATATATATATATATATACACAGAGGACATGAAAAAATGGGTGTTGCCATACCAACTGTAACAAGAGTAATTAATTAAGGTGAGCTATTAGGTGAGCTAATCAGCAGGAGAAAAAAACTTTTGTAGTGATAATCAGGATGGCCCATTTCCAACAGTTGACAAGAAGGTGTAAGTAACAGTGTGTGTGTGTGTGGGGGGGGGAATAGCCTGGGGAAACAGTTTTTACTTTGTGTAATGACCCATCCACTCCCAGTCTTTATTCAAGCCTAATTTAATGGTGTCTAGTTTGCAAATTAATTCCAATTCTGCAGTTTATCGTTGGAGTCTGTTTTTGAAGTTTTTTTGTTGGAGTATTGCGACTTTGAGATCTGTAATTGAGTGACCCGGGGGGGTTGAAGTGTTCTCCGACTGGTTTTTGAATGTTATAATTCTTGATGTCTGATCTGTGTCCATTTATTCTTTTACGTAGAGACTGTCCAGTTTGGTAAATGTACATGGCAGAGGGGCATTGCTGGCACATGATGGCATATATCACATTGGTAGATGTGCAGGTGAACGAGCCTCTGATAGTGTGGCTGATGTGATTAGGTGCTAATTTTAGTGTGCTAGCTTGATCAGACCTAAACCAAGAAGGTCTGTGTGAGCTGGGTATCACACCCCCAGCTCCAGATATAGACACAACTTCCACTACAGTTATTGGGAACACTGTGTATAAACCTCAGTCCACTTTGAAAATCTCATCTACACATAGAGATGTAGGTAGATATGGCATTATGACTGGCTGTTCCACTGCAACGGACCCAAGGTTGTACTTTACAAGAATTTGCCAGGAACCCATGTATATTATATAGATTTAACTAATTAAATTAAACAACCCCAAAGTGATGGCTTCAAGACACAGATTTACTTCTGAAACTTGCAGCTTGGACCCCCCCTCTCCCTTTAGATTTAACAGTTATATCAGAGGTCTAGTTTCAGATATAACAGCAAGGGGAAAAGTCATATTTCATGGCTACACAGTCACTAGTAGGAAATAAACCACAATAATACTGTTACAGAGAATGTGACATTTTTCACGTATTAGGAAAGTATCCCTGTCTCCAACTGGGAGACTATAAAGTGCTCTTATGAAGCATGGCTGAAGAATCCTTAAACTGCATGAATAGCTCACTGACGTGCTGGTAAAAGCTTTATTTGGCACTGGCTGGCTAATGCAAGGATAGGAGACAGTCGCAGAGAACATATTTGAAACCCCTGAACTTGGGTGAAGTTTGGGATCCAGACTTTGCACCTGACACTTTCTCTGGCATACGCCAAACCAAAATCCTGGATCCAAATGCTATAGAAGTTCACATCCAAATCCGAACTTGCCTCTTGCTCTTTTAGTTGAGTTATATTGTATTCCTCTTACAGTCATTGGACGGTGGAATTTTAAAGGGCCAAGACTGTAATCAATAGCGTTGGTATCTTTAAACTTAAATGACTGTTTAGCCAATCACTTCATAATACTACCTCTCAACCATCTGTTCTATGAATGCCTTCACCAACCTGTGCTCTTGATTCTTCTCTCAGTAGTGCCAATGCAAAATTACCCAATCTGAGAGGGAAGTTTGGCCTCAGCAGGATAAACCTTGTAAAAAGTTTTACCCTTTTACTCTAACAGAGAATCTTTCATGAAATAGGATATTTCAAAATAAATAAACATCAGTAAACAGGCTGGAGGCCAGAAGGACATGTTTATATTTATTTGATTTTAATAAAAGATATGTTTTGAGTTACATCCCTGGGTGAGCTCTCTAACATAGAAAATGCAGCACAAGAAAGTGGTGAATGAGTCTGTACATGAGAGATTTGCTATACTTGGTGCTTTCAGTTCACAAGGAATCTTATGCCCTCTTCTTTTTTTTTTCTTTTTTTCTTTTTTTCCCCTACTTCAGATCTGTTCACATGGACCATAACAAAGAAACATCAGAATTGCCAGACTGGATCAGACCACTGGTCCATCTAGTCCAGTGTCCTGTCTCTGGCAGTGGACAGCATCAAATGTTCCTGAGAAGGGTGCAATGAACACCTGAGTTGGTAGATGCAGGATCATCTTTCCCCCTGTAATTTTCTCAGCCTAAGCCCTAGTAGTTAGACTGGTTTAACCCTTGAATCATGATTTTTTTCTCTCTTCCAAAAATTTTCTTTTAGATATTATAACAGTGGAAATTCTTATTATCTATATGTGTCCAATCCCTCTTAGAACCTTGCTAAGTCTTTGGCCTCAATATCCCATAGCAATGAGTTCATTACACATTGTGTATAAATATATTTTCTTGATCAGATTTTAATTTGCCACCTTTCAGTTTCATTGAATATCCCCTTGTTCTTATGAGAGAGGGAGAACAGGGTTCCTGACCTACCTTCCTTAGACCATTAATATTTGATATGCTTTTATAGTATACCTTTGTATTTATCTCTTTTCTAATCCCTCTTCATATAAGAGTTTTGTTAATGTCCCTGATCTTTCTTGTCACCTTTCTCTGAACCTTCTGCAATACCCTTTTTTTGATGTGGGGTTGTGACTGGTACTGCATACAACATCCCGGGTGAGGGCCAACTTTTCATTTTTGTCCATATTTTTCTTTAATTCCCCCCCCCCCCATTTTTCCCACAAACCTAAATACTTTTTTAATGAAAATGGAAATTTCATAATTAATTAAAAGCCTAGTTTTCATAGGAAGAATTAGTTTTCTTTCTCAAATAAACAGAAGGGGTTTGATATTTTTGCATCTTGAAGTATAGCAGAAACCAGTATCTTCCCATTAATTCCAGGCAGACATTTCCTTAGGATTCCCTGCTATTTAAAGTGTTTCATTTGCTGCATGGTACAAGCAGAAACCTCATCAAAACTGTGAATTTCAGATAAGCTTTTATCAGACTCTTGCTGTAACCATCTCGGAAATGAGCTGTCATCAGCAAATTTAATCTGTCTCTGACTGCTTTAATTGTTAGCACCTTCCCTGCCAAATCCTTGACGTGGAAAGTTTTGTTAAGACTTTTAATTCAGTTAGAAGAGATTGCACTTTTTTCCTTTCATATTTACAACCGACACAGTTAAACCTGTAGAGAACCTTGATTGAATCCTTGAATTATGGAAACACAGCTGCATCTGTACTATTTTAATATTGGGGCTGGAATGTGCAGCTGTGAGAGCTTTGGGAAAGCCCTGCCTAAGAAATAAAACTCTTGGAGATATTTTATTTTTTATTTGGCATGGAAAGTGTGACTAAATAGAAAGGGATTATCTCTGATCATGTGTGTCCTAGAATTGTATTGGTTTTCTTCACATAATTGCAATAGGCCAGATCTTTACCCCAACCTTTGGAGCCTACAGAGGTGAGGGAAGATGGGCCTGTGGTTAGCACTACTGAACTAGGCTTCAGGAACACGGGATTCAATTTTTACCTTTGCCATAGGCATCCTGTGTGAGCTTGGCAAGTTTCTTAGGGCTCGTTCCACAAAGGGATTTAGGCATTGCAACGCTCATGTAGCAGCTCATAGGCACCCTGCCAATTTGTGGAATCCATAGTCCCGAGTTAGGTGCCCAACCTCTCCATGCAATGCATGGGGAGAGTTCATCACCTCGCTAGCTTTGTGGATCTAGTCTTTAGTGCCTGATCTTACTCCACTGAAGTGAATGGGAGACTTACAATTCACTGTGATGGGGCAGGCTCAAGTCCTTAATCTCTCTACAATTTACCTTAATCTCCCATAAAATGAGGAACAGAGGGCGAGAGAGATTCCTTTCCTCCCAGGGGTGTTCCTTCCTCTTATAGCTGAGTATGGAAACAGTGGCCAGCTTCCTCATACCTCTGTTTCTCAGACCCAATAGACATAGGGTGACCAGACAGCAAATGTGAAAAATCGGGACAGGGGGTGGGGGTAATAGGAGCCTATATAAGAAAAAGACCCCAAAATTGGGACTGTCCCTATAAAATCAGGACATCTGTTCACCCTAGACAGCCAGCCCTTGGAGTTGTAGCTGAGCCCGGCGTGTGTGCCTGTGTGTGTGTTAATTTGAGGACAACAAAGACAGGAATAAATAATTCATAGCCAACAAGTTATTTGCTGGATTGTGCCTCTTTGTATTCATTACTCAAAACTGTTGGGAAACTTCATTGTGATTCTCATGTTCCTACATTAAGATCTTGCAAACAGTTAATTGAAAATGTTATTTACCTGAACTTCACAAGCTGTGCTGCTTTGGTTAGTTATGCCAATCGTGTGATATTGTTTCTGTTCTCTGATTGCATGGTTTATAGAAGTAACTAATATTAGTTATGGCACCAACTTGAAGTTCCTTTCGCAAATATCTGGGCATCCAAGTTTAAAATGTGCCTTTACACCTATACTAGTAAAGCTCAAATGCTTGAATATTCAAGGAAACTGTGCACAAAAGGGTAGTGGACACAGTCTAAGCAAAATTATCTTTCTGAATGAATATTGTGCAGAATCTTTTCCATGTTTGATCATCTGTTATTATTTTTTTTCAAATAGGGGTTATGCCTAGAGCTGGTTTAAAAAAAAATGAAAAATAGCTTTTCAAAGAAACCAAGCTTTAAAGAAAAAATTGTGTTCCCATCTTTTCTTTTATTTTATTTTTGAATTAAATCAAAATGAAAAATTTTGCTTCATCTTGAATGGAAAATTTCCCCTTTGTTTCAAATTTGAAAAAAAAAAGTTCCAATTTAGAGAAAGAAACAAAATGACCATTTTCAATTTGAATTGATGTGAATTGGAAGTTTTTGATTCTGAATCATAATGGGGCTTTTTTTGTTTTTGTTTTAACAATTCCACGATTTTATTTTTTCAATGGAATTAAAGCTTTTGTTTCATTGGAAAATTTTCACAGAAAATGTTTTTTGAAGGACTATCTTGCACCACTGAAATCAATGGGAATTTTCCTGTCAAGTCCAGTGGGGGGCTAACAACCTAACTAGTTTTAAGATGGAGCTTCATACTTTTATGAACAGGATTATTTGATGTGTCCAGTCCCTTGCTCTCACATGGAGTTCCAATTACCCTGGGGCACACTTCCAGGCCTGTGTCCTATTGGCTCATGGGTAGGTCCATAATGATACAAATTGGATGGTGCAGAATTTCATGCCCAACAGAAACACAGTGATCTCTATAACTAGGACTTATTTCCCTTCTTTACTGATTGGAACCACGTGTCACCAAATGTTTGGATGCCTGGACTATAGCAGAATCTTTCAGTGTTTGCAATAGGGAATAAAAAAAATGAACAATCTTTATAAAAGATATGACTGGATCAACAAGTCACCATTTTATAAATATGGTCACATGCTACTTTGTTTCTGGGAACATACCAACATTGAGGCAAACAATTCAGGCAAACCAAGGCACTCTAGACTCGGCTGCGAAAGTGGAATAAAGTCCAGTACAAAACTTCATGAAATCACAGAAGCATCAACAGCTAATAAAGTCCCAAAGGAAGTCAAGTCCAACTAGCAGTTTTAGCAAATTCTGAAAATTCCCAGAATAGATAACTGGGAGTTATCAAAAGAATGATGGATGTTTATCTTGTATGAGAAGGTGGCAAGTAGGGAGTGGTGATGTCATTACAATTTATTATTTATATCTGTATATTTATGTTTGGAAGGATTAGATTTATTTGGAAGTGTCGGTTAATGTCAATTTCATTGTACACACACAAACCAAAGACAAAAAGCTTCCATCAAAAATGATCAAAATTTACAGATGGGCAAAGTAAGAAAACTGCTGCTTGAGAACTTCTTAGTTTCATTGTAAGGATATTTACTTTGTATATTTTGACATGTGATGTTGACAATTTGTGTTTTAACAGTTATAAAGCTTTAACTCTGAATCTCAGCATCTACTGACATTAAATGTTCACAGTTGTGGAAATTATAATTTAAATTAAAAATCTAAAAAATGCTTAAAATAACAATCAATATTATCCATCAAAATTAAAAAAAAATCTGCCAAGCCTACGTATATTAAAATAAATATTGACTGGAGACCTGGAGGTTGTACACACAGAGCTTTATTCAAAGCCCACAGAAGTCCACTGACTTCAGTAGGCTGTGGATCAGGCCCATAGCACCTATTTCTGTTTCCTCCCTCCCCCATTCCTTCTGTCATGTTTGTCACAGTATTTGTCTGTATTTGGGCTGTAAACTCTTTGGCTCTGACTCCAGATAAGGCAATCTCTTACTAGGTGTACACATCCCAGAACAATAGAGCCTGGGCGATTTGAAGCTTTCTCTTTCCTGGAATGGAAGAAGAGAGAATAACTAGTGAAAGCAGACAGAGCTTAACAAGAGAATGCACGTGAAGGTTGGAGAAATTATTCTACCTTGTGATAGGGTCTATTAGGCCTTCTCTGCCTCCTGCTGGAGGTGTTGGCACTCCACCACCCCATCTCAAGGAAAACCCACTCAGGCTAGGCTACCAACAAGACACAGTCCTCCAAAGGCCTAGAAGGGCCAGGAGTAGTCATTGACCAATCAGGAGCCATCAGACCAGTTAAGAAGGCTTGCCTGCTTCTGCTTAGGGATAGTGTGGGGTGAGACTAGGATAGAGGGGGAGCGCCTCAGTACAAACCCAGGGCCAGGTCAGGGGCGTGGCTTCAAGTGCTGCCACTAAGGGCTTGCCTTTGAGGTTTGCTTGTTTAAAAATGCAGACAGAAAGATTCTGAGTTGGTTCTTTTTATTTAACTGTTTAGACATTGCCACCGAGCTTACAGCACAGGCTGCCCTGCTCTGAACAAGCTTCTGCAACTTGTAGAACAAGAAAGGGAGCCCCCACAGATCCACTCTAGGCCCTGCAGAGGGTGCCAGGGAACAGCCCCAGCTGTGACATACTATGTACACTGACTTGGACCAAATGAATGGTTGGTGTAGGAAGGCGAAACACCAGTGGTCTCAGTAGCCTGGATGTTTAAATCTCGAGGGAGAGAGTGGGTGAGGAATGACAATGGGAGTGGGGCTATATTCTGGCCTATGCTAAGGTCCCTTTGCCTACACTGGCTGTAGAAAGGGGCTGTAGTAGCCTTACCATCCTGGAGTACCCCTTTTCTCGCTGTTTTAGATGGCTTCCTGAGGTTGAGACCTGTCCTGCCAGCCACATAACCAGCCAGATAACCCCTCCACCCGTATAAAAGCCAGTATAGAAAACTCCAAACAATCATCTGCCTCTTCTGGAAATTCCCTTCAGTCCATCTCTCCAACAAAAATAAAGTCTAAATCATAAATACCTCTTGACTTCTGCTGGGTTTGAGGTTTCAGCCTCTCTTCCTCTTCCCTCCAGCCCCCAATCCTTTCCTCAGAACATTAACTTGTGGGGTCACATCCCCCAAATCCTGTGCTTTCACAGGGATCCACCACAGGGGGTTTGTCTGGGCTCTTACAGTTCTTCTTTTCCTTTACCCGGATCCTTATCCAGCCTCTCCTCCCACAAGAGGACTTCCACCCATTCTCTCCCCTGTGCTCCCTCCTTTCACTTCCCTGAACTTGTTCTTTTGAGTTCCTCCCTCATCTTGACCCCAAGAGTATCAGGTGAGGTGAATAGAGCTCTCAAACTCCCTTTAACCCTTTCTAGGCATGTGTGGATTTTCTACACCCCATCACAGGGGCCTTCATAGATGTCAAGGCCAGAGATGACCATTGTGATCTTCTAGTCTGATCTCCTGCATAACACAGGACATCGAACTTCCATGAATTAATTCCTGCTTTAAATCCAACAGCTGTGATTGAACTAGAGCATACTTTTTTTTTCTAAAACCAGCTGATCTTCATTTAAAGATTTCCAGCAAAAACCCTCTGTAAAATGTTTCAATGGTTAATTACCTCACTGTTAAACATGCATACTTTATTTCTAGTCTGAATTTGTCTTTGGGCCTTAAAGGTACCCAAACCAGGTAGTGGAAGATTGCTCCAGTGTGAAACAGCATTCGTTCCCTCTTCACCCCTCTGCACTCCCCTCATACAGTGGAGAAAGGGACAAGAGCTGATGTTCCTGCTGAAAGGAGAGGTCAGGAATCAAGCTCAGAACCAAGATACAGATTCTGATGCACACTCACAGGGAACCAGATCCCTAGCTGATGTAAATTGGTGTGGCCTCATTTAAGTAATTGATTTACATCAGCTGGGCCTCAATCTGGTAATAATACCATTTAACCACTGGACCAATGCCCTAAAGACACATTTTCTAGCTTCTAAGATGATATTGCAAACAAGGGAGAGTGAAAAGAAATAAACCTCATACAAGCAATTATTTGACAGGCATTTTTCAACAAAATATTAATCTAAGGATTTCAGCTCTCTATTTTTATAGACCTCCTGGCTGCCAATGACTTATTCACCATAACAAACAGTCCTTAGGGTCTTAATTCTATTCTTTTTTTTTCTTGAGTCCCATCTTCTGGGAACATTTTTGCACTAGACAATGCAACTCAAAAGTTTTCATGTGTCTCCTTGACAGATGCAAACATTATTCCCATTGTGTCCTCACTGAATGAAAAATGGAAGGTGCAGAGCTGGCACAGGGAAGATTGACTGGATTCTAAATGAACGTTCTGATACTAATGTAAAACTAGAGGGAACAGAGACCAGTAATGAAGTGAAATGCAAGGTTAAGTATTGGAAACCAATTAGCTAGTTCATCAGTGACAACTCTTTGATGGCCTGAACTGCTTCCAGAAAGATAAGGGTATATTGTTTAAAAAAACAATTAAAGCTCAACTCAGATTCGCATACAATTATTTCAGTTTCACATGCAAATCCAATGGGACGGATACACTCAAAATACTAATATTATATATGTGCATCGCTATAGAGTGTGAGTCTCCTCTTGCTTGCACTACTGTAAATCAGGAGTAAATCCACTGATGTCCACAATGGAGTGTGAATGAAAGGATAATAAGGCCCTCTCTAGCTATCCTGATTAACATCTCACACTTTTTTACACCAGTGTGACTCCATTGATTTCAGTGGAGTTTCTCCTGTTTTACACTGGTGTAGATGAGTGGAGAATCAGGCCCAGAAACCATGTGATAGATTCTCTGCCTTGCTCTGTTCCTTTTGTGCTGTTCTGGCAGTTGAATGGGAGTAGAGACTGGCAGCAAGTCCCCTTCTGGGAATTCCTCCAGCATTGGGACGTCTCCAACAAGCATACAGCTGGTTGAGTTGGCTCCTCATGGCACCATCCCTGCAGCCCCCAGTGCAGGGGCCAGGGAAAGGAAGCGGTTTTTTGAAGTGGCACATGTTAGACTTGCTCTCAGCCGTGCACAGAGCTGGGGCTGTACAAAGTATCAGCTGGACATTTAAAGTTGGAGGTGGGAGCAGCCTGTATCCATGTCGTCATCCCTGCTTGATCCTGAGGATATTTGGACAGATATCCCAACAGGAGTTAATGCTGCCTCGAGCTAATGTGAATCCTGTTGACTAATTGCCTGAGGCAGCATTGTCTCCTGCAGAGGCCCTGCCACGGCAGATACTATGCAGCCGTGTGGTGCTCATCTCAACAGTTGCCTGGCTTCTGTTCTCTCTGAAGTCAATGGGAGTTGCACCTCTTTGTACCAGGCCTGAATTTCTTCTCGTGGAAGCCACATCCAAGATAATGTAATGTGATAACTAAATTATTTTTTTTTGTCGGGGGATGAGAATAGCACTGTCATGAAACACACAGGCATTAATTTATTCCGTAGAACAGAGGAGGTACAGGAGAGTCTAGTTGGGTTGGGATCTTTTTATTGTCACTATTACCAGTCAAGATTCTGACACCCTAACTCACATTCATCTCTGTTTTCCAACACCAAGGTTGGATAGGGCTAAGGTTATGAGCAGTTCTTGTTCAATTTGTTGCTTTCTTGGCTTAAGTATCTGGAATACCAGGCACTTCAAATCTTAGTACCCCCTTTCTATTTGTTACCCATTGAGGGTACCCACTTAAACCACAAGAAGGCTGGAGGGGGGCTTTGGGTTTCTGGCCTTGTTGGGTCCCTGCTCTCTTTTAAGGTACCAGGAGGATAGTCCTACCAGTGTTTGGCCCACCAGCAAGTTCCCCCATTGCAACACCTAATTCACATTGCACAATGCATTACTGCTCAATAGTGCCACTGCAATCAAATGATTGGACTGCTTGAGAAGTAAGATATTAAATGCTCTGCATGGCTTTAGAGTCATAGAGCCAGATTCCGATCTCAGTTCCACCAGTGTTAATCTGGATTACCTCCACTCAAGCCAGCTGGCACCAGTATAACCAAGATCACATTCTGGCCCTAAGGGCTAGATTGAGACCCACATGACACCCCAGCACAAGGGAGTAAGAAAACACTGCTACATAAGCCACCCGACCCTTAGATCCACATGTGCAGGAGTGAATGAGATCCACATCTCTTGCTTCCTTCCTAGAGCAGGTGAGTTGGTAGGGAATTGGGTAGCTTTGTCTCCATCTCTTAACCAGCTCGCCAGAGTAGATGAGCCACCACACAATGGGGCTGTAGTAATTTACTCCTGGCATAGGCCAGCAGTAAATTACTGCCCCTGGGAGCATGGGTATTTCTGAGGGCCTATCTACACTAAACATTTTTGCTGGTGCAAGTTGTTGGCATAAAGCTGCCACCATGGGCGGAGCCCCCCTTTGGGGAGGCTAGGCCCCCAGTTCCTCCCCTTCTACCCGAGGTCCCCCCCCAAGCTCTCCCCCCACAAGAAGCCCCTCCCCCTGCAGCCGGAGGAACCTCAGAGCCCCTCCCATCCGCGCCACACCTCCCTTCCTGAGACCCCAAGCTGCCCCGTGGGAAAAGTTTGTCTCTTCCCCAAGAACCTGAGCTTTTGATATGCGTTGTGCAGGTTCCGGGGCAGTTGAGGAGATTACTGGAGATTACTGATGAATCCAGGAAGCTGAGTAGTACATACTGCTTCCTCAGTCGCTCCGGAACCTGCATGACACATACCAATAAGCAAAAACTTCCCCTGCAAACCCCGCAACCGGTGGCTGCAGCAGCCACAGTTAGTATATTTCTTGTGCGTGTGCATACTTGGCTTCTTGCATCCACTCTGTGTCTACTCCACAGGAGTGCTTATGTCAATGCACACTGTGGTGCACTATGTGTAGGTATCCCAGGGTGCAACTCTCCACCATCCAGTGCACTGTCCTTTGGGAAGCTTTGTCAATCATGGTGGGGCAAAAACAAGTCATGCAGCAGCGATTGGAGTTGCAGGGTCAAGTTCCCACCGTGCAACTTTCTCCACACCCATAATCATAAACTCACAGAAGATTGAGGTTGGAAGAGACTTCAGGAGGTCATCTAGTCCAACCCCCTGATCAAAGCAGGACCCCCAACTAAATCATCCCAGCCAGGGCTTTGTTAAGCCTGCCCTTGAAGATGAAGATTCCACCACCTCCCTAGGTAACCCATTCCAGTGCTTCACCACCCTCCTAGTGAAATAGTGTTTCCTAATATCCAACCTAATCCCCCCACACTGTAACTTGACACCATTACTCCTTGTTCTGTCATCTGCTACCACTGAGAACAGCTGAGCTCCATCCTCTTTGGAACCCCCCTTCAGGTAGTTGAAGGCTGCTCTCAAATCCCCCCTCATTCTTCTCTTCTGGAGACTAAATAAGCCCAGTTCCCTCAACCTCTCCTCATAAGTCTTGTGCCCCAGCCCCCTGATCATTTCCCTTGCCCTTTGCTGGACTCTCTCCAATTTCTCCACATCCTTTCTGTAATGGAGGGCCCAAAACTGGATGCAGTACTCCAGATGTGGCCTCACTGGTGCTGAATAGAGGGGAATAATCACTTCCCTTGATCTACTGGCAATGCTCCTACTAATGCAGGCCAATATGCCATTAGCCTTCTTGGCAACAAGGGCACACTGTTGACTCATATCTAGCTTCTCGTCCACTGTAATCCCCAGGTTCTTTTCCGCAGAACTGCTGCTTAGCCAGTCAGTCCCCAGCCTGTAGCAGTGCATGGGATTCTTCTGTCCTAAGTGCAGGACTCTGCACTTGTCCTTGCTGAACCTCATCAGATTCCTTTTGGTCCAATCCTCCACTTTGTCTAGGTCACTCTTCATCCTATCCCTACCCTCCCATATATCTACCTCTCCCCACAGCTTAGTGTCATCTGTGAACTTGCTGAGGGTGCAATTTATCCCATCATCCAGATCATTAATGAAGATGTTGAACAAAACTGGCTCCAGGACCAACCCCTGGGGCACTCCGCTTGAAATTGTGCCAACTAGACATTGAGCCATTGATCACTACCCATTGAGCCCGACAATCTATCTAGCTTTCTATCCACTCTATAGTCCATTCATCCAATCCATACTTTTTTAACTTGCTAGCAAAAATACTGTGGGAGACCGTATCAAAAGCTTTGCTAAGGTCAAGGTATATCGCATCCACTGCTTTCCCCATATCCACAGAGCCAGCTATCTCATCATAGAAGGCACTCAGGTTGGTCAGGCATGACTTGCCCTTGGTGAATCCATGTTGACTGTTCCTGATCAACTTCCTCTCCTTCAAGATCTTCAAAATTTGCATGTCCAGCTTTACGAAATAGTCCTTAACCTGTTCTTTCATCTCTATCCCATAATTTTCACACCTATTTTAAAAATCCCACAAACCCACATGGGACTTATCACTGTCCGCCATCTCTGACAGCAGCATGGAGTCTGCACAGCTCCGCACTACTGTCATAGCCTTGAAAGCACAGGACACATGGTCCTGCGGTATTTGCAGAGCCTCAACAGGCGCTTCAGGGAACATGATGATTTCCTGGAGGTCAAACTGCTATGGGATATAGCAAGAACCAATTCAAGATTGTTGGTGGTGTTAATGAAGCATTTGCAAATGGTGCAACATCGCTTCTGGGCCAAGACGTTAGCACAGATTGGTGGGATCATATCGTAATGCAGGCTTGGGATGACTAGCAGTAGCTGCAGAAATTTCGGATGCATAAGGTCACACTCCTGGATATGTGTGTCAACTCTCCTCAGACGTTTAGTGCAGGGACACCAGAATGGGAGCTATACTGACAGTGGAGAAGTGAGTGGTGATTGCACGGTAGAAACTTGCAATGCAGGATTGCACCTGGTCAGTGGGAAATCCTTTTTTTTTTTTTTTTTTGAGTTGGAAAATCCATTGTGGGGGCGATTGTTATGCAAATGTGCAGGGCAAAAGATCATCTCCTGCTATGCAGGATTGTGATGCTCGGCAACATGCATAACATCATGGGTGGATTTGCTTCAAAGGGCTTCTCAAATCGGGGTGGAGTATTAGACGTCACTTATATCCCTATATTGGCACCAATCCAGCTCACCACAGAGTACATCAAAATAAAGGGCTATTTTTCTATGGTTATACAAGTGCTGGTGGATCACCGGGGATGGTTCCCCAATAATGCTGGCCAGTCAGGAAAGGTTAATGATGCTCACATCTTTAAGAACATAGTACTTTTCATAAAGCTACAAGCAAGGAATTTGTTTCCCAATCGGTGGATTGCCATTGGCAATGTTGAAATGCCAATAGTGATCCTTGGGTACCCAGCCTGCCCATCACTCTCCTGCCTCATGAAACCATACACCAGCCACCTCAACAGCAACAAGGAAAGATTCAGTTACAGGCTGACCAGCTGCAGAAGGACAGTTGAATGGGCTTTTGGTTGATTGAAGAGATGCTCATTTTGTTTACTCACACAACTGGACTTCAGTGAGAAAAATATCCCCATGCTTAGGGCTGCCTCCTGTGTCCTTCATAATATCTCTAACGCAAAGAGGGGAAGTTTCTGCAAGGGTGGAGGCAGAGGTGGACGGATGCCTGCAGAGTTTGAACATCAAGACACCAGGTCTATCAGAAGAGCAATACAGATCAGAGAGGCTTTGGAAAAAAAACAGTTCAAGTGCAAATCACAGTAATACATTATAGTACAATGTATGCTACCTGGCCCTGAATTTTGTGGTCCTATTAGGAATTCTGTAGTTCTTTGTGCACATCTATGAATATAACACTGAGAAGTGAGAGGCGTGCAGGTTAAAGGGAAGTAGCAGCAGCAGTTGCTTGAAGGTTTCTACCAAGTGGTCAACAGGAAGCAGCAAAGGCCAGCAAGAAGCAGGGTTCAAATAGCTAGACGGCAAGGCCTTCAGACTGTGGCGGTCAAGACATTAGCCGCTCAGCCATCCTGGCCAGCAGCAAGGAGTAGCTTCTCCACTCCAGGAGAACACCCTCAAACATGATCCGTCCCTCTTACTCTGGGCGATTCCACATCGCCCCAGACTCTGCAGCCACCATCTGGTGCGTAAGGCAATGCCATAGGCTTGTAGCAGAGAGCTTGCACTTCTGTGAAATGTGAGAACCAAAAGGAGAAAGGGGACGGACCTAGAGCTCGCAGAGCAGCACACTGGTCTCAGTGAGATTCTGCGCCACACAGATAAGTGCCTACTGGACTGCAAACCCAACACCTTCACTACTCGGACAGCCCGGAGCTCCCCAATGGCTCTCACAAGGAAACAGGAACACGGAGGGATGTCTCCAAGGATCCAGTTCTGTTTGAGTTGGCATCCATCCCCAGGCGATCCCAGCAGGTGCAGTTTCACAAATGTGGGTGGACTTGTCTTGGGCCCACTCCATGGCTCAGAGCATTGGTCTTGTAAACCAGTGGTCATGAGTTCAAATCAAACTGGAGCCTTGCTACAGGGGGAGGTTTGCAGACTCATTTTTCTTGTCCAGCAGTGGGTGGCTGGAGGGAGCTTCCCTTATAACGGCTGTAATGGGGCAATGGAATAAAAGCTAACTGTCTGGAGCTCCTAGGTAGGAGAGCAGCACCATACCAGAAGTGGGGATCGAACCCACGCAGACACACGTCTATTAGAACTTAAGCCCAACACCTTAACCTCTCAGCCATTCTGGTGAGTGCTACAAGCCTGCCCCAGCAGAAGGACTTCTTGGGATGTCATCAATGAGCCCACTGCCTTGAGCGCATGACTATGGCAAGTGCAGCATCCCTTATGTAGGCAGGGGGCAGGTAATTTTTGTTTTGCCTGGCTCCATAGCTCAGGAGTCAGTGTCTGGTGTATGGTCTTGTAAAGCAGAGTTTATGAGTTCAAAGCTCACTGAGGCCTGGACAGTAGTTTCTGGCAGGATCTGTTGTCCCTCAGCAGTGAGGTGCTTCCCCGTCCCTCAGTATTTATTAATTTTGAGGAGGGGCGCAGCAGGGCAGGGCACCAGAGGGCTTTGTTAAAGAGAAGCAGCAGCCTAAATTTTTGTACCAGTTGTTCAAAGGGTAGCAGCAGCAGCAGCAGCCTCCCAGAAGTGGGATTCAGACCCACGCAGGCTCACATCCATTGGAACTTGAGCCCAACACCTTAACCGCTCGGCCATTCTGGTGAGCAAGTGAGAGCAGTAAAAGCACTACACCCACTGAAGTCTTGGATGTGCTATGGCGCTCTGGCTTTGGATAACTACCCAGCTCTCTGCATCTCAATGGGGTTCTGAAAATACTACACTTGCTTAGGAAGCTGTCTCTCTGCATACGCTTGGCTAGCTGTGGAGTGCCCGGCCAGCGGCTTGTAGTCCAGGGGAGGTGAAACTGGACCCCCTCGGTCAGAATTTGGGAAAAATCTCCAAATCCAAAACAAAGACGTAGAGTGCCGCTGGTCCAGTGGGGGAGGACACTCAGAACAGCGTTCTGGACTTGGATGACTGCCTATGACCCAGTGGTCGGGAGGATGGAGTTCAGGGACCCCATCCCCAAGGCAACAAATTAGCTTCCTTAGGCTCACTATGGAGCCTCACTTGATCTCCTGCAACTCGAATATTAAGCCTTCCACCATGGTTTCTCTTGGTGGGGGACAGTCTGGCTGGAAAGAATTGCAGCCTCCAGGTCAACCCATTGGGTGCAATGGACCCAGTTCTCCCAACCTCAACTCCGCGCTGAGGACACCTTTGCCACACACTGAGAGGCTGCCTGGAGCAGCGCTGTTGGGGAAAGGGAAAGAGTCTTGGGTCAAGTGTCCACTTTCCATATGTGGCAGTGAGGTGGCTATTCTTCTCTGTACAAAACCTTGATCCACACCTAGGTCTCCTACAAAGGCTTTAGACCCAACTTCCCCACGAACACGGTACGCACGCCGGGTGCATGGTGGCTCTCTTCTGGCTATGCTCCGCTCCAAAAACGAAGGACTCTCTGCACCCGGCCTGGCCCTAGGCTGTGCAGCCCCCAGTCTTGCTCCATGGCAGTGGTCTTAGAAGGTGGGGGTCCTGAGGCAGGGGGCCTAGGAAAATCATACTCCTGATTGTCTTCTGTGCCAAAAAATTTTAAAAAAGTTTGCACACAATATAATAAAATTCTGCATAATTCTGCAAAGTTTATTTGTCAAATAAATGTGGAGGCTTCAGCAAGGCTTTGGGGAGCACAGGCCGCTGGTTGCACAGAGGTGGGAAATCACTGTGCAGCTCCCCCACACCCCGGACATGGACTCAGCGGTGAGACTCTACCCAACCCTTACAGTGCAAGGACTGGGCCTGCCCCAGAAACACCCCAGGGCCCTGCCCCTCTGTGTCAGGTGCACCAGGTATGGGGACGCAGCCTCAGCAAGGCAGGATCCAATTGTGCAGCGACCCACGTGGGGGTGGAGAGGGTTCTGTGTGGGGCAATCTGGGTGCGGGCGGCTCAGTGGGGGACCCGTGTGCGGGCGGTGGGGGGGATCTGGATGCCCAGATGCTTGTTGGGGGGGGTCCTGGGTGCAACGGCTTTGGGACTTTGCAGGGGGAACCAGGTGAATGTGCTTGGGGCTCAGCAGGCGAGCTCTGGATATGAGGGGGGATATAGCTAAGCAGGGAGGTCTGGGTGTGAGGGTCTAGATGCTGGGGAAGTGGGGCTTAATGGGGTGGGAATCCAGACACAGCTGGTTGGGGCCAGTGGGGTCAGGATCCGGGTGCAGGTAGCTCATCGGGGTGGTCCAGGTACAGTGGGAGTGGGGACAGGGACGTCTCTAGGCACTAGCTCACCAAGCGCATGCCTGGGGCGGCAAGCCGCAGGGGGGCTGCCGGTCGCGGTGAGGGTGGCAGTCAGGCTGCCTTCAGTGGCATGCCTGCGGGATGTCCGCCGGTCCCGCAGCTTTAGCAGGAATTCGGCGGTGAGTACGCCGAAGGCGCGGGACCGGCAGAACTCCCAAAAGGCATGCCACCGAAGGCTGCCTCACTGCCGTGCTTGGGGCAGCAAAATATATACAGCCGCCCCTGAGTGGGGATCATTAGGGGGCTTCTGAGTGCGGGGTGGGGTGAGGATTGGTGGGAGGGTCTGGGCATGAGGGGCTCTGGATGCATGGGGGTTGTCTGGATGGGGGAGCAACTCCCTGTACAGGGATCAGTCCCCCTGCAGCTCAGGAGCGATGGGTGCAGGAATTGGGGCGGGGTGGGGTGGTGGGGGAGGTGAGTTTGCAGAGCTTCCTGCAGCTGGGGGAGAAATCTGGGGGTGGGTCTGGCCAGGCCCCGGATGCCATGCAGGGGTCGAGGAAGTCCCGTCCTCCCCAGCCCAGCCAGGACTAGCAGCTGAGCCCAGCTCAGGGCAGCAGCCACCAATTGGGTCTTCCCCAGTCCCGCCTCCTGCCCCACAGTGATTTACCTCTCTGCCAGCTGCCCTGGCCACCTGAAACATACTGTTGGGGAGGGTCGCATGACCTCTCTTCTGGCTTCCCTTTGCTTCCCCATCAGAAAGTCCTTTTTTCTGCAGGGAAGCAAAGAAATCTGCAGGGGGCTTAAATTCTGTGCATGCACAGCGGCTCAGAATTCCCCCAGGAGTAAAATCAGCAATTTCTGGGGTGAGATGTGATCTTCTAGGAGTGATGGTGGTTTGCTTGATGTTGGGTTTGGTAAACCAGGGGTCCTGTGTTCAAACCTCACTGGAACTTTGCTGTTAGGGGTAGGTTTGCAGACTCGTTTGCCTTGTCCAGCGGTGGGTGGCTGGAGGGAGCTTCCCTTATAGTGGCTGTGCCGTGGCAAAGGAATAAAAGCTAGCTGTCTATAGCACCCAGGTAGGAGAGCAGCATCTTACCAGAAGCGGGGAGTGAACCCACGCAGACACATGTCTATTGGAACTTAAGTCCAACGCCTTAACCACTCAGCCATTCTGGTGAGTACTATATAGTTTCCCCAGCAGAAGAATGACTTCTTGGGATGTTGTCAATGAGCATGACATGCATGACTAAGGCAGGTGCAGCATCACTTAGGTAGTCATGGGAGCAGAGGGCAGGCATCTTGTGGCTTGGCTCCATAATTCAGGGGTTAGCAAACTGCTCTTGTAAACATGTGTTCAAAGCTCACTGGGACTTGTACAGTGGATTCTGGCAGCACCTGTTATCCCCCTAGCGGTGAAGTGCTTGCTTTTCCTTAGGTATTTATTAATTGTTTTGAGGTTCACAGCAGGGCAGAGTGCTTTGTTAAAGAGAAGCAGCTTACAGATTTTTTGTACCAATTGTTCAAAGGGTAGCAGAAGCAGCAGGGGTCCACCCGAAGTGGGATTCAGTCTCACGCCCATTGGAACTTGAGCCAAATGCCATTCTGGTGAGCAGGCAAGAGCACCCCAACCGCTACACCCACAAAAGTTTTCGGTGTGCTACAGCGCTCTGGCATTGCACAACTACCCAGCTAACTGTGTCTCAACAGGGTTGAGAAAATGCTACACTTGCTTAGGAAGTTGTCTCTCTGCGTGTGCTTGGCTAGCTGCGGAGTGCCTGGCTGATGGTTTGGAGTCCAAGCGAGGTGAAATTGGCCCCCCTCGGTCAGACTTTGGGGGAAATCTCCAAATCCAAAGCAAAGACGTAGAGTGCCGCTGATCCTATTGAAGAGTGCGTCTGCTCCTGCTGCTCATAGCAGCGTTCCTGGCTTGGGGGACTGCCTATGACCCAGAGGTTGGGAGGATGGACCCCACAGCCCCAAGGGCCACAGATTAGCCTCCAGAGGCCGACTATGGAGCCTCCCTTGGTCTTCCACGGCTCAACTATTAAGCCTTCCTCCGTGGCTTCTCTTGGCGGGGAGCAGCATCCCCAGTTGCATGTGATTTGGGAGACAACCTGGCTGGAAAAAATTGTTGCCACCATCTGATGCGTAAGGCAATGCCAGAAGCTTGTGGTAGAGAGCTTGCACTTCTGCAGGGCACGAGGGCCAAAAGGAGAAACTCCCCCAACATGAAGGGCTCACTGCACCTGGCCTGGCTCGGTGTGTGGTGGTGCAGCACCTTGTCTTGCTGTAGCTAGACATTGGAGGGGAGAGAAGGCATCCTACCTCTGGGGTTAGCACGTTGGCTTCATAAAGTTTTCCTTGTGAGTTTAAATCTCACAGGGGTTTGGGTGGGTGTTACTTAGAGGGGTGTGTGTGGAGAGTGCAGATAGTCTGTAGTTTAGCTCTGCCATTTAAACCTTTGTCTTATAAAACACTGTTCACAGCCTTATTTCTTCCTGTGTCATAGGACAGCTACAAGTATCCTTCTGTGGAGAAAGAAATAACACTGCCATTCCTCAGACCTTTCTGGAGAGGATTGCAGTGTTCCTCTACAAAAGGATAATTGAGATCTCTCAGGAGGGTTAATGGGCCTTCCCTGTGGACATAAACCAACTCCTCTGTATGGTCCCCTCTTCCTAACTTTACATGGGAATGAAAAGTAGATAACAATCCCATTACTGTAATTGGAAAGGAATTCATACACTTACCCGAGTTTCATTTCCCTTCAATTCTCCACTACCGGGATTGACTTGACTGTCGTTGAGACTCAAAGAGGTCCTGACTCATGGTATACCTGGACCTCCTGGTCACATGTCCTCCATCCTCCTCCAACATAAGATGATAAGAACGACCATACTTGGGCACACCAATGGTCCATCTAGCCCAGTATCCTGACTTTCATCAGTAGCCAATGCCAGGTGCTTCAGAGGGAATGAATAGAACAGGTAATCATCAACTGATCCATCTCCTATCATCCATTGTCACCTTCTGGCAAACAGAAGCTAGGGACACTTCAGAACATGATTTTGCATCCATGCCCATCCTGGCTAATAGTCATTCATGGACCTAACCTCCATGAACTTATCCACTTACCTCCGCCTCACTGTTCACACCAGAAACCTGTGACTTGGGCTCCTGAGAGGGTATCCACAGAGGTGGCGATGTCTCCGCCATTTATGGCATGTAGCTAGTTGTAAAAGTGGCAGGTCTGCGGCTCAGCAGCAGATCAGCTATTGGCCTCCCTGGTCTTCTGGTATGCCTGCAGCAATTCCTTGCTTTTACGCAGTACTGCTGCTGTTCCCTGTCTTATCCAGAGCTGGTGCTAGTCCATTAGGGGCCCTAAGCAGGAATATTCCCTCCTACGGACAAGCACCCAATACTAAAGCAGTCATGCTCTTACAATAAAAAAGCAAATAGAGGGCCCCGAGCTGCTCAGGGGCCTATGCAAGTGCTTAGTCTGTTTATGCCTATTGCTGTCTCTGGTCGTATCGCTGCTCTGGCATCCCTCGTGCAATATGTTCATAGATGTCCACATTTCTACAGCTGGTCTATTGCTGTACTTGCATAACCTCTTCACCCCACGTGCCTAGGAGATCCAATATCTCCCATCTACTCCAAGCCGGAGCAGATCTGGTGTGTATATGCAGCATAGTCAACAGGGCAGTTGCACACTGCAGTGTAGAGTTGCTAGGTGCACTCACCCCACTGGACAATCAGGTTTTAAAGGGGTGGGTGGCGTCCATGACCTCTAGGCAGTGAAGTTCACAATTTTGGTTAAAATTTTGACCAGGGTCATCCGTACTAGGCATTAAGGGACAACTACTGTATTGTTAGTGCAAATATACACACCACATTACCTACATTGCCCCAAGTTGAACTCAATACATTGACCATGGCTCAATGTCACTGAAGGAAGTTGTGTTACTGTGTCGATGTAATGGAGCGCTTATGTCAGCTGGAGACAAATTTAAGTGTAACAACACGCACAATGAGGTTGATGCAAGGCGGCTTATGTCAACCCAACTTCGTAATGTAGACCAGGCCCAAGTCTCGGCAACTCTCAGATCAAACTCCGGAGGTTGTTCAATATACTCCCCACCCTTGTTCAGGATTGGGCCTAAAGTCACAAGCTAAAGTCCTAAGTAGGTTGCTGGGGAAGATAAAGGATCTAATTCGAGCCCATTTTACTCCTGTTGTGCAGTATTTGCTCCGTAAGTAGCCTCACAAGTAAAGATGGTGGAACTGGGCCCCAATTTTTTGAATTTCTGCTGTAGGATTTTAAGGGTTAATCAATCTCAAGCAACCACAGTATTCTCTCAGGCCCTCTCAGTTGTCTAAACTTTCTAGACTATTACAGTACACTGGTCAATAGATTTTTTTTTTACCTCCCCTTCCTAACCACATAAGCTGCACAAGGTGAACAAATGTCACTGAATTAATATTTATTTTGCAACATAAAAGAGCCCAGCACTATCCACAAATAGCCTAATTAATTGGGATTAATTTCATGTGTAAAGTTTGGCTCTGCAGGTGTTGATGGAGTAATACATCAAAGAGGCTTCACTTCTGTACAAAATCAATGCTAAAATAACCTTGATTACTGTCGCTGTTGATGTCCCATATACCACTAATCAGTCATGGTTTGCAGTGAACATTATTATGAACAAATATTATTTGTGCTCTTATTGGCATTTTTCAAGAGCCAGTGGTAATATTCACGGCAGTTCGCTAAGAGAAGGCTTTCACCCTTGGGAAATTGAACAGGCTGCCCGGGAGCACTTGGAAATGGTCAAAGAGGAAAATTACTTGAGCTGGAAAATAGAAAATAAAGGGAATTACATTAAAATGGAAGTAGCAGATTTTTTTTCTCCACTGGTTTTAGAACTGGAAAGTACATTTTAAGCAATGTCAGATTTCCAGAGGAAATGCTTTACAATTGAGGAGTGCATTCTCTGGAGATGGTTAGGTCTGAAATACCTGACCTGTGAGGTACCCAAACCTAATACCACCAAACAAAACCTCTGAGTGAAAGCAACTGACTCACCTTTAATAAAGCTCTCCATCCATTTCTGGGACCGCTGTTTTTATTCAGAGTGAGTAAATGCCAGCCAGGCTGGTCAGGTTGTCTCATGGCCTTTTCTTCTTCATTTTTAATGTTGGTACTTAATGAATTTTAGAGCCCAATCCTGCTGCCATTGATGTCAATGACAATTCCCATTAACTCCAGTGCTCAGGCCCTGATCTTAACACCCACTGAAACCAATGGGAATGATCTCATTGGTGTCAATGGGCATTGGAACTGACCTTCAGATACTATTAAACTATAGTGTGACTTCAAGCACAGCTCAGAGCAAGAGGTACCCCAGGAGTAGCATGAGGAGGCATTGTACTTCAGAGACAATTCCTTCCACATTCCTCCTTACTCCTGGGAGCTAAGCTGGCCAGACAGTAATGGGCCATTCACCATCCATTCACTGCCCTTCCCCACCCACTCTTTGAGTGCATGCTTCTGGGAGGAAATAAACAGGCGAGTAACACATTTTACTCCTATACTCCTGGACTCAGGATGCAGGAATGTTGCAAGAGGCAGGTTCTGATACCTTGTGCATGTGCAGAGCCTAAGCACAGTCTAGCCTTTCACTGATTTGAAATAAATTCAAAATCATTCTTCTTCAGAGGACCCTTCCCCCAGGAAGCAAAAATAGTAAGAACTGGAGTCACCCCCAAAGTAAAACACTGACCTGTAAAGATGGAGTCTTTAAAATACAGCACCATTCTTCTTCTAAATAAATATTTTCAGCTGACCAAGATTTGGAGAGGAGCAATCTGTGATGAGAAAGAATGAGTGTACTGTGGGAAGCTTCTTCATTCCAATTTCGTGCAATCTTTTCCATCTGTCAGGCAAGTTCAAGATGGTAAAAGTTCAGCTCTGATCCAGCGTATTGCTTCAAAAAATGATAAAAGTTAACAGGTCACTACAAGGTGACATACCAACAGATGACCTAGGCTGCACAGTCATAAATTAAATAAAATTTAATTCAACTAAACTGCACGGTGTTCAAACTTGTGGACTTCTGACTAAAACATTAGACCAAGGTACAATTTCATCTTTTATGTATCTCCATTAAAGCTGTTGTTCTAGTGGTATGGTCAGCCCCCCAGACACCTACTATTTCAGCTAAAGCACCAACACTTTTAGTTTAGAAAAGTCTTATTAGCAATCTCTTTTAGAAATGATATCCCATGTCAAGCTTATTAAAATTAGTTATTGTTATCTTTCTATTGTGGTGTGGTTCTAGGAGAATTTTGCACCACTGGCAGTAAAAGTACTGTCAAGTAGTTGAATGACCAGAACTATAACAAAATGAGGTGCTAAAGGCGGCTACTATATATAAGTCAACATCCTCAAAGTTGGGTACCTAAAATTTGGCACCTATTTCATATTTAGACACCTGAATAATCAGTCTGATTTTCAAAGGTGCTGAGTACATAACCTCCACTGAAGCAAAATATGGATTTTATGGCAACATTTTCCAAAGAGAAGCACTTATAGACGTACAGGTACCTATCTGCATCTTTAAGAATCTGTATACCTTTAAAAATCTAGATCTGAGGCCAGATCCAGAAATCAATGGATGCTAGGAGTCTAAATAGTTTTATGGTTCTGGATCTAAGTGAGTTATAAGTGGCGCTGTGTGAATAACAGGATTTTCAGTGTATTGTAATAATTCAAAATTAAAGGAAATTGTGAAACAAAAAGTCATTTCAAACTGAAAAATTGAAACATTTTTGTTTTTAAAAGGTTGAAATTAAGCTTTTCATTTTTTTTTTCAGATTTCCTTTTCGTTTTCCTCCCCACCCCCGCCCCCAAAAGAGTTCAGCAAAGCTAACACAAATTCACTAAATGTTTCAGTGTCACCAAATTGACATTGTTCACCAGAAGAAGAAAAAAAGTGTTGGCAGAAACTGCACATAGGAGCCTACATCTCTTTGAAAGTCAATGGTACGTAGGTGACTTGGAAAAATTTACTCTTAGTGCTTAACTGTAGTTTTCAAGGACCTACTCCAAAAATCCAGGGACTTCTTCCATTCAATTTAAAGGAGCTTTGGATCAGGCCCTAAGTTTGTAAAGTTGGCCTGAGGGACTAAGTCTTTATTCAGGCTGCCATGAACCAATATGTCTTATACTCTTACTGACTACACCGGCTGAGCAGTGGAATATAACACAAATAAAATAAGTTGAGAGTTTGCTGCCATCAGAGAAGCATCTTTGTTCCCCTCTTTCTACTTGATATTTCTCTGTTTCAGCGAGTTTCAGTTTAACAATTGAATGGAGCTACCTATTCTTGGATTGTACAGTATTTAGAGGGGATTGTTTCTCTGTTGCACATGGGAGTAAGTGCAGTCTGAGATCCATCGGAGAATACACAAACATACTTTATCCCATCACTCCCAGACCTGAATTACAGCCCCATTCCTTTAAGCTACTGAACTCCCATTGAAGCTCAGTGAGCAGATGAAGGAGTCATTGTTAGGGAACTGAGATGCTCCCTTCCCCACACTTCTAATCCTACGATCCTGCAATGAGATGCACACGCATTGAGAGAGCTACTTATATGGAGCTCCACTAGCTTCCGTGGCCCCACTGTGTGAACGGAATGCAAAGATCTGTCCAGGCTCATCGGGTTTGGGTCATAAGCGTGCTGCTTCTAGAATGTGAGTGGGGAGAAAGCTAGACCAGAAATTGAACCATATCCTGTAATCAGGGCTTAAATTCTCATACAGTATTTCCCAGAGCCCCCCCCCCCCAATATTCCCCCCATTCACGCCTTGGGATTCAGCTGTGGGATAGGGGGTCTCGGGGCTCCAGCCCTGTGGGAGGCACTGGGGCTTGGGGCTTCAGCCCAGCAGGAGGTGCTGGCACTTGGGGCTTCTGCCCCATGGCAGGCTCCAGGGCTCAGACAGTTCCGGCTGAATTTAATCCCGGCCTGTACTGTGGATTAGCAACAACCACCATTTTAGCTGGAAACCCAGATAACTCAACTAGGGGCCTCTAGTACTGACCGTTTGAGTTGCCACAGCTTGAGGGAAAACTCTTTACCCGGGGCTGTGTCAGACTTGTATCTTCTGCAGATCAGCACAGAAGGGGACCTGTAACACACACTCATCAGTGGGTTATAGGCATATATCACATGCTTGAAGCAGTGGGTTCCATAAGGACTAAAAGATCAGGCCTGTAGTTTGATAGAACCCTTCACTCCAGTACCGTTCATGTCTGGAGACACTTCTGAAGTTTCATTTCTAGATATAGAACCATGTGGGATTAGGAGATCTCCTGCTGCTTGGATATTTTTTTACAATGGAGTAAACAAAAGCCTTTACTATTGTCAAGGCTATGTAGAACCACAAAGATCTTTTAAATTCCAGTTTCATAGAAGTAAAAGGACGATATTGCTTTAAAGAGTAGATTTCTTGTTTGTAAGTGTTTATATTTAACAAAGATTAGTACTAGTAGGACATTAAAATATATTATGAAAGATTTACACATTTATCAATCCTGTGGCAAAGGTAATTTATATCCCCGAGTAAAGACAATGAGAAATTCCTTTCCTGCAGAATAAGGGTTCATAATGAGACCACCTACTTCTTTCTCCCCTGCTGAAGCCATTTAGATGTATCAATTATTTGTTTTCCAGAAAGTGCTGTATAAGAATCAAGGAAGGGATGTTATCCCAGTGTTATAGACTGAGATTTACTGAAAAGTATCTGTGCTCATACTACTAGATGATAAGAGAGAGACAGAAGTTCTTAACTATCATAAATTGGCATAGCTGTGTTGACTTTAATAGAGCTACATTGATATACACTAGAGGAGAACCTATGGCTAGTTTTCCCAAAGGCATTTAGGTACCTAAAGATGCAGATGGACACCTAATGGGATTTCAAAAATACCTAGGCACCAAACAACAACAATAACAACACACTTGGATGGTGAAGGTCCATAGTGCTGAGTGTCCATGTCCACACTGGACAGATTTATTCCAGGTATCTAAAAGCCACACTAAATTATTACTGATCTGGTGCATCCAGGTTAATCATGGATGATCGCGTGACCACCACCAGTCCATGACCACAGTCCTGATCTTGAGTCCAATCTCCAATGAGATACGTGAGAGGACTTTGTCTCTGAGGCGGGTAACATGACCAAATGAGGCCAGCCAGCAGTGGCCAATAATGACTTCAGTCCTATCAAGGACAGTTCTTGATGACACATCCCTATTACTGATAAAGTCAAGCCATCTAATACCCAGTAATAGCTGCTGGCAACACATATAAAATGTGTCCAGACTCCTGATGTTTTGCTTAAGCAACATTCATGTTTCAGATTCATATGAAAGGATCAGAAGTATGCAAGTTTGATCAATCCATACTTTTGTATAGTTTCATCTTCTTTTGGCTACAGACTCAATAAAGATCCTTCATGGCTGTGGCAGCTTTAACCAGTTCTACTTACGATGTCTGTCTGTCTGCAACCATTTGATGACAGTTTACTGCCTAGATAAAGTCATCCTCCAATTCCATGGTTTGTCTGGAAGCACAGATGTCTTGTATCAACTGCATCGACACTCTGGATTTTTGGTTTTGCCCAATGGCAGCTACCTCATATTAGAAGCTCTCCAGTGTATCTTTGAGATCGTTTGTGTTCTGACCAAAGAGGATGACATCATCCTCATAATCCAGGTCAGTAAAAGAGGTTGAACCAATAGTTGTACCAATATTTGTGGAGATATTTTCAAAGAAACAATCCACTGCACTGCAGAACAGTGCTGGGACCAGGAGACATTCCTGCTTTGCCTAACGCCCATTGATTTCTATCTAACCTGCTTCAATGCTTTTGAAAATCTCAGTAGGCATCTATCTGCATCTTTAGATGTCTAAATATCTTTGAAAATCTGCCCCATGTGAAAAGAACAGGAGTACTTGTGGCATCTTAGAGACTAACACATTTATTAGAGCATAAGCTTTCGTGGGCTACTGCCCACTTCTTCGGATGCATATAGAGTGGAACATATATTGAGGATATATATATATACACACACATACAGAAAGCATGAACAGGTGGGAGTTGTCTTACCAACTCTGAGAGGCCAATTAAGTAAGAGAATTTTTTTTTTAAGTGATAATCAAGCTAGCCCAGTACAGACAGTTTGATAAGAAGTGTGAAAATACTTACAAGGGGAGATAGATTCAGTGTTTGTAATGGCTCAGCCATTCCCAGTCCTTATTCAATCCTGAGTTGATTGTATCTAGTTTGCATATCAATTCCAGCTCAGCAGTCTCTCGTTGGAGTCTGTTTTTGAAGTTTTTCTGTTGTAAGATAGCCACCCGCAGGTCTGTCATTGAATGGCCAGACGGTTAAAGTGTTCTCCCACTGGTTTTTGAGTATTATGATTCCTGATGTCAGATTTGTGTCCATTAATTCTTTTGTGTAGAGACTGTCTGGTTTGGCCAATGTACATGGCAGAGGGGCATTGCTGGCACTTGATGGCATATATCACATTGGTAGATGTGCAGGTGAATGAGCCCCTGATGGTATGGCTGATGTGATTAGGTCCTATGATGATGTCACTTGAATAGATATGTGGACAGAGTTGGCATCGGGCTTTGTTACAAGAATAGCTTCCTGGGTCAGTGTTTTTGTTCAGTGATGTGTGGTTGCTGGTGAGTATTTGCTTTAGGTTGGGGGGTTGTCTGTAAGCAAGGACAGGTCTGTCTCCCAAGATCTGTGAGAGTAAAGGATCATCTTTCAGGGTAGGTTGTAAATCTCTGATGATGCGCTGGAGAGGTTTTAGTTGGGGGCTGAAGGTGACAGCTAGTGGTGTTCTGTTATGTGACTTACCCAAAGTTACAGCAGAAGATTCAGGAGATTCCAAGATGACCCATGTGTCCTGAGTCCCAGTCTGGTGCCTTAACCACAACATTATCCTTCTGCCCAGACCTGAGAGATAAACCTGGCTCTAAAATAATAAGAACATAAAAACATAAGAATGACAATACTGGGTCAGACCTGTGATCCATCTACTCCAGTATCCTGTCTTCTGATAGGGGCCAGTTCCAGATGCTTCAGAGGGAATGAACAGAACGGGCCTATATATCAAGTGATCCATCCCCTATCATCGAATCTGAGTCTCTGGCAGTTAGAGATTTAGAGACACCCAGAGCCTGGGGTTGCATCGCTGATCATCCTGGCTAATAGCCATTGATGGGCCTATCCTCTGTGAACTTACCTAATTATTTTTTGAACCCAGTTATACTTTTGACCTTCACAACATCCCCATACAAGAAGTTCCACAAGTTGACTGTGCACTGTGTGAAGAAGTACTTCCTTTTGTTTGTTTTAAACCTGCTGCCTATTAATTTCATTGGGTGACCTGTGGTTCTTGTGTGATGCGAAGGAGTAAATAACACTTCCTTAGTCACTTTCTCTACACCAGTCATGATTTTATAGAGCTCTATCAGATCCCTGTTTAGTCATCTCTTTTCTAAACTGAACAGTCCGCAGCTTATTTAATCTCTCCTCAGATGGAAGCTGTTCCATACCCCTAATCATTTCTGTTGCTCTTCTCTGTACTTTTTTCCAATTCTAATATACCATTTTTGAGATAGGATGACCAGAATTTCCCGCAGTATTCAAGATGTGGGTGTACCATGGCTTTATATTGTGCTGTTTTCTGACTTATCTATCCCTTTCCTAATGATTCCTAACATTCTGTTTGCTTTTTTCACTGCTGCTGAATATTGAACATATGTTTTCAGAGAGCTACCCACAATGATTCCAACATCTCTCTCTTGAATGGTAACATCTAATTTAGACCACAACATTTTGTATGTAGAATTGTGATTATCTTTTCCAGTGTGCATTACTTTGAATTTATCAACATGAAATTTAAGCTATCATTTTGTTGCCAAGTCACCCAGTTTTGTAATAACTCCCTCTGTGTCATTTTAATCTTGCCTCAGTATAGCCATCCTTAAGATGAGGATAGCACTTACCTGTCATTCAAGGGCATTGTAAGGACTAGTTAATGGGCCTGATCTTGTGCTCATTGTAAAACTCCCATTGATTTCTATGGAAGCAGAATTGGGCATAGTATTTTAGAAGTATTTTCAAAATAATAATAAATTCCTGGCTATGAAAGATGTATCAGTTGTCACTATGTTGCACACCATGTCCACTCTGAGCTTCATGGCTGCAGTGAGACTAGAAGCCAAGTACTCATGCTTCAAAAAGATAGGCCCCTAGCACTTGGGCTAAAGAAGAAAGATTTCACAGAGCAAGTCCATGTCATACAATTCAGTTCTGCTTCAGTCCACTCATACACATTAGGTGGTTCATTGGATTCTACCATGGAAGATACCATGTCAACATTAAATATCATCCTTTTCTGATTCGGTCTAGGTGAAGTTTTATGTATTTTGAATTTTGATGATTTTTTTCATTAAAAAATGTGATTTATAAGAGAAAAATATTCTGACAAAATGTTCATTGATTTTTGGTTTAGTTTTCAACAAGCTTTGTAGCTGGTTGAAATTTTGAAAAGAATGTATTGAAATGTCAACCTTTTTCAATTAAAAAAAAAGTTTGAAAAATGCCACAAAAATTTTCTTTTGTTTTTCAAACAGCTTTAGCCATTACTCTGCATTCAAATAATAAATAATCCACAGACTAAAAGTCAGATTACCCCAAATGTACATGGGACTGAGATAAAGTTTGCTTTAAAGCCAGACACACTTGAGAGTTATTGTTTCAGATTTTGTGCATTGGAAATATACGATTGTGCTGTAATAGAACTGATATCAGTTCAAAGTTCCTCATTACCAGAAACCTGTTTTGACAGTGGATGGAGTTCAGAGAAGAACAACAAAAAACAGTAATTGCAATGATTTATCAGGATTAAAATAACTAAATGTGTATATTTCAGATAAGCAACAACTAAGGGGGAAGGTGGGAAAACACTTACAGACTATAAACATAGGCAGAATGGAAACACCAGAGGGATGGAATGGGTGATTGTGTCTAGAATGGATGGGGTGGAATTAAAGGAAAAACCGAAGTTGAATTTTAGGAAAAAATGTACTGCCAATGAGATACATTAGGCTACAGAATGGTGTCTCAAAGGGACAGACTGAAGCCTCATTGTTTAGGGATTTTAAAATTAGGTCAAAAATAACAGTAGAAAACAAAATATAGGGAAGAATCCTGCACTGGCATGGGGATGATATAATAAAATAAATAATAATATAATATATATTTCTTATCAAGTGCTTTTTATCAGTATATATCAAAGCACTTTATAAAGTACACCAGTATCATTATCTTTGAAATCTAGCTTGTATGATGGCATTCCAGAAGCTACATTTCCTACAATCCGGTGCCACCTTATTTCTCCTCTCAGTTTACAGATCACTCCATGTTGTGTTCTTCTGACCGATGGCCTCTTCCATTCCCTTCTTTCTCTGACAAATATACACCAGAGAGAAAATAGGGAAGGGAAATAGCCTTCAGTCTTTATCTCACCCTCAAGAAAAATACCTACCTGCCACAGGGAAGTCCTGGCAGTAAAGACTCAAGATATTAGACTCAAACAGCAATGATCATATTCTATAGTGCATATTGTTACCAGTGATAATTAATAATAAAAATCTCAATTGCTTAAGAACTTACATCCTTTCCTCTTCCAATTTAAGTGAAGGGGAGGTTTAATCACTTAGTTTATGTGACCAAGTTTGGACCATTGGTGATTTATCTAACATATTGTATGCTGCTTTTAAAAATATGTGATAATAATGTTTAAGTTGCAAAATCCAGCACTCAAAAGTTAGGAAATGCCTATTAACAATTAATGTTACCCATGAAACCATAATTCTTCTTCCCTGTACACAAACATAAGAATTCAAACTTTAATTATGTAATCACTTAGGATATTTCCACAGGACCCACAGCTTACACAGTACACACATAAAATGCATTGCTCATTGTAGGAACAGCTATTCAATATTTCTTTTCATCATCACCAATCAATGCAAGGACCCAGGTTTTATTTGTTTCCCAAAATCAAAACCTTGCCCTGAAATTACTAATTTGCTCCCAGGCTTTTCTCTGGTGCTCATCACTGCAATATCTAAGTCTCACAAACATTATTAAATTTATCTTTGCAGCACCCCTTTGAGGTAAAAAGAACAGGAGTACTTGTGGCACCTTAGAGACTAACAAATTTATTAGAGCATAAGCTTTCGTGGACTACAGCCCACCATCTGTAACAACCGTCACTAAGTCACAGAGAGATGAAGGCCATAATTTACAAGTCTCCACTAATGCTGGGTACCTCAGTGATTGGACAACCAACTTCAGAGCCCTAGGACCTTTTACTGAAGAAAGAGGCTGGGGAGCATGTGCAGTGCAGATAAAATGTTCATATATTTTAGCAGCCAGCCTCTTGCTAGCTCTACTGAGAAAAACACAGAGGAGAAATAGTGATTTTTCCACAGCTGATGACTCAGCCAAATCTGAACGGATTCTCTTTGGGAGAGCAAAATTCACTTCCCAGACCTCTGGGCTACCTCTTTGACAATTTTCAGGTTTCTGCTACAAATCATGGAGTCTCTAATGCTCTTTAAAGAAATAGTTGGAAGAATTTTATACTAGAAAGTGTAAGATAACCTAAATATAGGGGTTGCAGCATCTCCCTGTATAATTTGTGTGTGTGTGTATGTGTAAGATAGATAGAGAGAAAATACTTAGCTCTGGTGCATATTGTGTACCTCATAGTTCCCCCACACACACATAAATACTTTCTCTGTGAACTACCTTAGTTTTATTTTAGATTCAGAAAAAAGCAGCACGCAAATTAGCAAAATTAATGTCTCCACGTTATGAGTGTGTCCTCTGTAACAGTCTACCCTCACCTCAACACAAAATGGCTGCCAGTTCCTGCAGCTATCAGCCTTTAGAAATTTGAATACAGTGTACACAAAAACAAAATCACAAGAGCGGCATAGCTAATTGATCCATGCTGTCCATTAGAGTGATACAGGAACACCACTATATATAAGGTTGCGTCACAACTTCTGCTTAAAGCTCGACCTTTCTAAGTCCTCTAAAAATGACATGCTTACTCAGATTTCTTTAAAAGTTGTGTGTATCAGGAGGGTGCCAGGTAGGCTGACCAGACAGCAAGTGTGAAAAATTGGGATGGGGATGGGGGGTAATAGGAGCCTAGATAAGAAAAAGCCCCAAATATCGGGACAGTCCCTATAAAATCAGGACATCTGGTCACCCTAGTGCCAGGTAAGGTTAGTGAACCAACATTGGCATCATTGAATCTAGGAGTTCCAAAGATATTAACCCCCCGTCCCAATAGTAATTTAAAACGTTTCTAGGTTTCTTCTTCCTCTTCAGAAGTCCCATACAACCTTCACTGTGAATGTCCTGGTTTTTAGAAAAAAGAAGAACAGGAGTACTTGTGGCACCTTAGAGACTAACAAATTTATTAGAGCATAAGCTTTCGTGGACTACAGCCCAATTCTTCGGATGCATATAGAATGGAACTATCTCCCCTTGTAAGTATTCTCACACTTATTATCAAACTGTCTGTACTGGGCTAGCTTGATTACCACTTCAAAAGTTTTTTTTCTCTTAATTAATTGGCCTCTCAGAGTTGGTAAGACAACTCCCACCTGTTTATGCTCTCTGTATGTGTGTATATATATCTCCTCAATATATGTTCCATTCTATATGCATCCGAAGAAGTGGGCTGTAGTCCACAAAAGCTTATGCTCTAATAAATTTGTTAGTCTCTAAGGTGCCACAAGTACTCCTGTTCTTCTTTTTGCGGATACAGACTAACACGGCTGTTACTCTGAAACCTGGTTTTTAGAAGTTTCTATTTTGCTCAGTTTAACATTCTGCAAGGAGACCACATATCAGCAAGCAACCTTAACTCTGAATTAATAGTTGTTTTGTTGTTGTTGTTGGGTTTTGGGGTCTTTTTTTAGCCATTGCATCCTAGTAGACAGACCCCAGGAGTTGGTTAAAAATCTCTCTCTCTCTCTTTCCATTCATTTAAGAGATTTCCAGTCACAGCAGATTATTTAGAAGCTCAGTATTTTTCAGTGCCTGGTCCAGAATAGAATAGAAAAGCCATAAGAGAGCTGCTAAAGGCAAAGTCAGTTCAATCTGGAAAGCAACAGCTCATGGTATTCTTACCACAAACATGACCAGGGAACATTTTTTGTAATGGTGGGAAAGCTTTATCTGGGCCAGATCCTAGGATTTACTGGGCTCCCAGATATTAGAAGGAGGAATCTAGGTACAGTTTGCTTTCCACCTCTTGTGCTACTACGGAGGGGGAGGGGAACAGTCAGTAAGTCATTTCATTCTCTCCTGGAGCCCCTGCTAGAAAATGACAGGGCTGATATGTCATTTGCATGGGATGTGAGGTTCCCGAAAAAGGTGCGATGAATCAGATAAGTAGGAAACTACTATTCCTATCACACCCCCCCCAATGACCCACGACCCTCCCCGTGGAAATGTAGACACATTCCCTTCTCCTGGCCGGAACATGGAGGAGGCAGAAGAAGAGACTGCTGGGGAAGTGCATGCAAAGCTCACATTGTGTGAGAACTGGCTGTGACTGAAGGACATTGCAACCAGGTCAGGTCTGTGCAGAACCTGAAGGGAAGCAACAGACTGGACAGGGAGCCAGTGCAGAGAGAACACACCTCTCATTGATCTCAGTCTGGAAACCTAACGCTCCTATTTGTCTCTGGCAGAGATTGGACTGGAGAGGTACCCCAGGCACTAGTCCTGAGGATCCCTAACCCGTACTGGCCTGCCCCTGCTCCTTCACCCAGCCCAAATAGGAGCCAATATTATTTTACCTTAAACTGCAACTGTTTAAGCTACTGCACCTTGGGTACAGTGCAGCCTTATCCTTTCTGCCAACCCTTGTAAAATATCCCTTCATTTAGCCATGTGTCTGAATCGTTACTGGGCCCCACCAGGACTAGTGTCCACAGAGCCTTGCATGTCAAGCACTTACAGTGCTCCAAGTCACAGTGTAACTGACACATTATCTGTGGTAGGGTCTGCCACCTCCCAAGAGACCCCTCATGGCCAGGGGTCACCCTGCAATGCCCTGCCTCTGTTTATCCTTTTCAGGACTCCATAATGACTCACGCAGTGTAAAGGCAATTTAAAGAAGTCCCCTCCTGGGGTCCACTTCATCTAGTCCTTATGTAACCCACACACCTCCTGGATGTGGTGTTTTGTCCCATCTAGTGGCACCAAGACCACGTAGAGAGAGAGATAAAATGAGTTTGCTCTACAGCTTTAGTTAACAGCCAGTTGGCTTTTAGCTCACGCGGTAGAGGCTCATGCAGTAAGCTCCAGAGATCCCCGGTTCAATCCCGCCGATGACCGGGGTCTGTCAGTGTTACACTTACACACCGGCCTCCAGTGCCCAAACCCAGTTCAGTGTCTCCCCTTAGGTAGAGAGTCCCTAGCCCACATTCCCAGCACTGGAGCACAGTTCAATCTCTCTGCAGGAGCCAGTCTTGCCTCCTGCAGCTGTTTCCTCAAGTCAGCTATCGCTTCTCAGACTTCTATGTCCTGACCATCCCCCTTCTCTCTCTCTAGCTTCCTGCTGCTCCTCTAGTGGAATGACTAGATCTTTCTCAAAAGTTGCCTCTTCAGTAACTAGGGTAGGCTGGCCCTAGGCATCTCGCCCATAAGGGGCAAGCCACCCTGTTACAGTGTGCTAGTGTAGTAATAAGGGAAGCATTTTAATTCAGGAGAGCACTTAATGAGCTGAACTTTAAACATGTGCTTAAGTCCCATTAACTTCAATGCCACTTAAGCACACGCTTAATATTGAGCACATTCTTAAGTGTTTTCCTGGATAGGACTGGACTTAAGCATGTGATGGAGAGATTTTCTTTATCAAGGACCTTGTCTTTCTTGAGTTTGAGGCTGGCGCTGGTGTAAATGAACATTTGGGCCTGCAGTTGACAAAAGATTCAAGCAACTCCGAGACCCAGCTTCTAAGCTGGTGCTTAAATACCAAGGTGAGAAGCACCACAAAATCCCAAAGCTAGAGAGAGAGATAGATGATGGATGGCTCTGCTCTAGTGTGTGAAAAATAAACACATTAGAAACACCTCCTTGTCCCAGGCCGGAGTGACATTTGAAGCGTTAACAGCCTGCGTCCCTGGCTGCAGGCAAATCCGACTCCCACCCCACTCTGCAGCACATCGGTCAGACACGTGACCCCCGACCTCCTTTGAAACTACAGAGACATGACATTCTAACACCAGCAAGCAAGCCATCCATATAGAATGAGTACCATGACAACGGTCTGCCAAACCAGGCGCCCGGGGTGTGCGACGTGCATCACCTCGGTAGACATCATTGCTTAGCAAAACAACTGTTCTTCGGAGACTTGCGGGTATTTAGTGTAACTTTAAAACTATTGCCTTGGCAAGGATCAGCATGAATTGCCCATGTTGCAGATGCCAATAGAACGCTGGCAACAGCACGATAATAATGATTTGATTAAAGAAAAATGTTGATCCTTATTAGTGTTGAAACCACAGATGGAGGCTGAAAAGAAGTTAAAAATCCAATTCAGTTCACATCCTTTATACTGTTTGTTTCTTTTTTTTTGCATAATAACTCAGGCAGTGAAAACAGAGCAGGAAGTTTTGCTTTCTTTTTCTAGTCCGATTCTCTGCACTAGCAGGATGCTGTTTGGCTTTCAACAATACAGGCCCCAAACCTGGAAACGTACACATCTGTTTATAAAAGTATAACTGGATTCAAAAAAGAATTAGATAAGTTCATGGAGGATAGATCTGTGACTGGTCAGGGATGCAACCCCAAGCTCTGGGTGTCCCTAAGCCTCTGACTGCCAGATGCTGGGACTGGACAATAGGGGTTGGTTCACTTAATACATTGCTCTGTTTTGCTCATTCCATCGGAATCATTTGGCAGTGGCCCTTGTCAGAAGACAGGATACCGAGCTAGATGGATCATTGATCTGACCCAGTATGGCCCATTAAAAGCAATGCAGAGGATTTATTGCCCTGCCAGTGAATTCTATTGAACAAAAATGAGTTCCTATAAAAATAACACTCCCTTCCCCAAACTGCACAATTTGCACGCAAGTCAATGAGATTAGTCACATAAGTAAAGCTAAGCACACGTGTAAGTGTTTGTAGGAGCTATTGTTTGAATTATTTATGTATTTAATACTTAAATATGATTATTTACTATAATATTAATAAACATAGACTATTATTAAATATTAATAAAATTAACACATTATTATGTATTATAATTATAATATAATTAAATATACTTATTTAATCATTAAACATTTAATATTTAACGTATTTATTATTCGTTTAATAAAGCTATTATTTAAATTAAAATAGAGTTTCACTGCATTTAAAAAAACCCACAAAATCATATATATGCTTTTATAAACCATCTTCTAAATATTAAATAAAACCCTACATTTAGGAGCTAACATTTCCTGAGGATGGCCCTTTAAAGGATTTCTCTTTTCCTTCTTGCTGACAGTAGACACATTGCACGGTTTTCATTGCTAAATTAAATTCAGCATTTTTTGTACAACATGATTATTCCTTTGCCACCAAGTAATTATCTAAAAAACAAAAAAAGAACAATAAAATGTATGAATTATAGCAGAGAACTCATGGCAGTTGCACTCACTTCTACAAGTTTCTTTTTATTTAGTCATTTTCATCTCTCAGCGGTTTTTTAAAAAGTGATTTCTTTTTGTATTTAGTTCGTTTGGGCTGCTAGTTGCACATATTTTAGGGAAGTGGCTGATAACTGTTTTATGGGAACCCTGTATTATTTATGGGAATTCACCCTATAGAACAATAAATCCTCCAGAGAAGAGATGGAATTTTAAATTTCTAGAAGTATAACTTTTATTAGGGTGACCAGACAGCAAATGTGAAAAATCGGGACAGGGGTGGGAGTCAATATGGGCTTATATAAGAAAAAGACCCCAAAATCGGGACTGTCCCTATAAAATTGGGATATCTGGTCACCTAACTTTTATTGTAGGAATGATAGGACACCTGAAAATATTGATACATCATGGTTAGTTAGTCCTCTCGAAATTATCAGCAAATGTAAAGGCTAATGGAATCTTACTTACATACCTAGTGTCCGTATTGGCGAAAGTTCAGTCAGAGATAGTAAAAGAAAATTATCCATTATTCAGCCTAACAAAAGGCCTGTTTTAAAGTCCACCTATGTCAATGGAAAAACCTCCACTGACTTCAATGTCCCATTGATCAGGCTTAGATTGAGATCCTGACCCAGAAAAGCACTTGACTAAATACATAACATTAAGCATGCAAACAGACACAATGAAGGCAGCGTGATTACTCATGTGCTTAAAGTTACACATATGCTCAAATGCTTGGCTGGATTCTGGCCATTAAAACTGCACTGACACAGGAAAAATGCATATTGAATGCAAACAAGTTTCCCGCTTACAGGGACTAATTGTGATTGTGTTGTTGCAACTGTATGTCTCCCTGTGTGGAGACATGTTACACTTGTGCACTGAAAAATCCAGTGATCTCATTTTGAGTTTCCTTAACAACATGCTTAACATTTATTAAAGGTAGTAAACGTATTCCAAAGAGAGAAGAGAACAAACCGGCTGTCTAACTAGCTTTCAAACACCTCTTTAGCACCCATCATGGATACTATTAACCTCTTGAACAGGCTGAAGTCCTGGATCTGAATCTCTACTGAACATTATTGTCACTTACACCTGTGTGCAGGGAATGCAAAGTGGGGGTGATATATACTGTTTAATCATAACGTAGCATTTTACACTCATTTTGCTCAAGTGCAAATGGCAACACACAGTGCAAAGCAGTGGATCAGAGCCAATGGTGATTTCACAGATGTAACTAAGGGCAAATATCAGCCCACATTCTTAACAACCTCCATTATATTCTATTGCCATTTTATGACTTCTCAGCACAGCAGAATAGGTTACAAATGGATTTTGCCACTTGATTTTTTACACACTATTTGCAAAAATAGAACTGCCTTTACAAATAAGAAAGAAGCATTTACAAATATAATATCCTCATTTAAAGCACTGCCAGCAGTTTCCCCATTATTTACTTCTGCAAGGTGCTCACAAAATAGCCAAGTCCATTCTTTCGACCCCATGGTAGAATAATCTGCAGCGCAGTCACTATTCACAACATCAGCTATTTTTTTCCCCCTCACTCTCTCCTTTCAAAGCCATACTTGGTGGATTTCAGCTGCTATCCAGCTATTTGGCAAAAGGATGTGAGAAACCGGCTTCTTATGGGCTTTCAATATGTATGGATAGAGGGAGCACAGCAGTTCTTCTTTTTTCCAAGAGAGCTGCTACTGCAGCAGCTCCAACAACAAAAATGCACAGTCGGCGGTTTCTTTATTTTCATCTTTGCAGCACTCTTGGCACCGAACTCTGGAATGGATAAATTAAAATGGTGTCTGCCTAATCCCTCCGAGAGATTTGATTGCAACTTAGACTATAGTATTTTCCTTGAACAAGCTTAAAAACATGGTGTCTTTTAAAGCCTGATCATCATTTTGGCGTAATCAGTTTTATTATATAACTTTTGGGATGTGTTCTTTAATCTCTCAGGCACTGTTTGTGCAGCAAGATAGTAAAGCCATTGCTGGTCCATACAGGAATGTGCAACAAAGGGGTTTTTCTTCTGTTGTTATTCCTTTTAATAGGATCACTGAAGCGAGCATAGGAAACACACTGTATTTCAGGTCTACAAAAAAGGAACTTTTATTTTTAAGTGAAAAGTTCTATATTGTGCCTCCACTTGAAAGACATTTAATAATGAAATGTATCACATTGCCAGCCCTGGGGAATAATGTTCTCGCATATGTAGAATAGATATATGATAGGTAATGGTCGTACAAGCTTTCCACCAGAAACCCTGCCAATTTGTGTTTAGTCCTGTCCAGCAGTGATCCCCGCCAAAATTTCAAAGGCCAATTCAGTGTCTCCAGGTACACATGGCCCTTGACACTTCAGTGAAAGAGCCAATTTGATACCTTTCTTTCAATTTGATATGGATACCTCTCCAGTACAAACTGGACTGAGACTACTAAGTCATCTAAACAAAAAAAAGCTCTGAGGTGGAAATAACTTTCAGACACTATGTCCAAAATGTACAGAAGGAAGGGTGTGACTTTGCACATGTTTGAGTGTGCTTCTTGAGACACTAATGTGTCTGCAGTTCGGCACCCAGATAATGAGACGTGAAAACCCAGTGGCCACTTTTGAAAACTGTACCTGTTTCAGATCAATGACAAGGACACTTTGTATCCCACTGATCCATCACATCTGACCATACCTCTGTTTTTTATTGGAAGACATCTTGGAACTCTAGAAGGTTGCTGTGATATTGTGTTTCTTCAGCTGAGCTTACTGACACACATATCACAGAAAAAGAGGAGGAGAAAGTCTTCATTGCACAGAGCAAACTTCCATCGGACTGGTAGACCTAGTTCAGGAAATACAAAATACAAAATAGTATGACATAGTGTTCATCTATTAATCTAACAACCAACTCTTGCTATCATATTAAAGGAACCAAGGAAGAAGTCTAGAATAGGGTCTTATCGGGTCATTTATGACCTCCAGAGCACCCCTAACTCTGCAACAATGATTACATTTCTATTTCTTAATCTTCTACCCATGTTCTTATGCCACACTCATCACCTTGGTATCTGAGCACCTTCCAAGAGTGAATTATGTTTAGCAACTACTGTGTGTGGTTGTTTCTTTCTTTTTCTTTTCCTTTTCCCATTGGGAAGATTGTGTGTGGATTTTTCTTTGAATATTGATGTGTTCTGTGTTTATTTTAGTAGGTCAAAGAGGTGTGTGCCCTGCACTTGGTCAATGCATTATGGTGAGATTTGTGGTAGTTTCTAGGTCCCATTGGTGTTCATTCCACAGTCTTGGACTGACCCCTTGCCAACATCAAATAAAACTTTCCCTTTGCAGTAGATAGTTACAATGTGCCAGAAGAGTGATGACCATGGCCCTCAGCCCAAGACCTTTAAGCAATTGTTTAGTTTTCCTGAGCCCAGAAACATTGAGAACCTTGTATATAAGGAGTACAATCTTGAACTTGGTGAGGTATTCTATGGGAAGCCATTGTGAAGAGTGTAGGACAGGCCCGAAGTGCTCTCAGTTGTCTGAGATGTTGAGGAGACATACTGACATATTCTGTACAACTTGTAGTTTCCTGAGGCCACATGGCTTTGTGCACAGATGGATTCTGTTGCTGTAGCCCAGCTGGGAGGCAATGAAGGTATTGACCCACATGTTAACTAGTTCAAAAGCAACTTACACTATCCCTAGTGAACTCTGAAAAGCTATGCTTGGGTGATCGGGAATGTGGGTGCATGTGCACGTGGTGTGGTTGAGCCTCTTCCGACCCCTTCCCACAATCGTCTTGCCCCTGAAGCATCAGATTTAATGACCCTTCCAACATTTTCTTAGCTTCCATAACTTCAAATCTGTTATTAACAGTCATAAAATTACTCAGACCTTTTCTAAAAAGCTAGCTACTGCAGTTGCCTCTGACCTCCAGCAACAGCAAATTGCTCAGGTTGACTATCTGCAACATTAAAAAAAACAAGAAATTATTTATCTTATTGGTTCTAAATTTACTGCCTCAATTTCAGGGAGACAAGGGGATGGAGTGACTTTTGATCTCCCTAACTTGCATAAAAAACGAAAAAAACGAATCAAAGTTTCTGTGTGTGACCTTGGAAAAGGCATTTAGTACAGATGGTCCAAACAAAAGTGTGGGGTGTGGAACTCACGCTTAAAAAAAAAATCCCTCTTTTTAAAATTATTAATTTTTTTTAAATCTAAGTTTGCAGTTTCAAAGTAAAAAAAAAAACACCCAGCTCTATAAAATGGTCGTCAAGAAGGGGGGAAGAGGGATTTTCATTAAAATTTCAACCACATTTTCCCCCAGTTTTGAAATAGCACTAAAAATGTTTAACGTTTGAAAATCATTGACCAGCTCTAGCACTAGGGTTCTTCTCTTGCACTCAGTGAAGTCAACGGATACGTCTCAATGACATCAACAGGAGGCTGAGAGGTGCTTAGTCTCCCCATGCCTCAGTTCATGCATCTGTAAAGTGGGCAGAAAAAACACAGCACCTCCTTGGTGGGAGCCTTGAGGTCTGAAAAATACTTTAGGATCCCCAAGTGAAAAGTGTGACCTGTGTGCAAATCATTAGTATACCACACGATCCATACACTTGCAGTGATGTTAGAATGGTTCTGAAATCTTTTACCCTCAGGTTCATCTTTTCAAAAGCAGAAGTCTCAGTAGCTTATTCTTGGCTAACCCCACTTTGCACACATCATTTTTCCAATATGCTGCTGATGTACAATTTCACAGGATACCTACAATGCTTTTATTAAAGAGACAAATTAGTTATTTTACTTAAAGGAACAATGGACGTATTACCTGCCAGAATGCCCAGGCAATCTCTATAAATAATTCTGAGGGCTGATGAGTTTGGTTTCTATGCATTTTATTTTACATTTTACTTTAGCGGGGAACACAGCCTGCATTGCTTTGTACTGGGTTAACTCCTTGAGTACTAGTGTTCAGGACTGTGTTAATACTGTGATACTGATTGGCTCAGAATTCCCACCATTGGGTGTTTTACACACAAAGACTAATTTTATAGGGCCCAAACCCATTGAGAATTTTTCCATTGTTTTGGATGGGCTTTGGATCAGGTCCATATTTCTGTGAGATAGATAAACATTTGCTTCAGATGAAGGCCGAACAACAAATGAACAAGTACGTTACAATGGGTGTGGGGGAGGGAAGGGGGGAAGAAAGATTCTGGTCCTAAGCTGCATTGAGGCTGCTTTGAAGCATTAAAATGGCACAAAGTGGCCTGGAAGCAGGTGAAGCTACAGAAACATCACAGTATGTAGAACAGTATCCAGTGGCACTGCAAGGAGGTAGCAATTCCTATACTACCGTCATTCCTGGCTGAGAGAATAGTGAGCCTGATGGAAGGAATAGCTGGGGCTTCCCCTCTCTTAGGGGACCTCTGGCTCCTTGGGACCATTGGTGGTCAGACTGGAATGACACACAGCTATCCCAGCATTGGCAAAGCAGGAAGGTAGCTTTCAGCATATTTTCATGTTCGCACTTTCCTTATGTACAGGGTGTGCCCCTTAGCTTCAGAGCCAGAGAGATCAATATGTGATGCTCTGTGTAACGTCTCCACTTAGAACTATCTCCTGCAGCATTTGAAACTGCCTCTTCCTAGCCCCAGCCCAGTAAGTGGACAGGGTAGACCGCAAACTAGGTTTGTGCCCAAATTCTAATATTTGTGGGTTCTTTTCCTGCTTATTTGTGCTCATGTTTATATCATTTGTCTCTTAATACATTGGTTATTACATTATTTCAGATCTTGGAAGGTGGAAATACCATTATAGCAGACTTCCATTTCATGTTACTGTCGCCCATTAATGGCTCCATGACATTTAAAAATAAGCCGGTGAATAACAAACCAACGTACAAATACCAATGGATAGTTAGGTATTCCTGGTCAAGCAGTGTCCTCAGCGCTCTACAGAGCAACACAACACTTTAGGGGAAGGATAGCTCAGTGGTTTGAGCATTCGCCTGTTAAACCCAGGGTTGTGAGCTCAATCCTTGAGGGGCTACTTAGGGATCTGGGGCAAAATCAGTACTTGCTCCTGCTAATGAAGGCAGGGGGCTGGACTTGATGACCCTCGGGTCCCTTCCAGTTCTATGAGATAGGTGTATATCTCCATATATAAACAAAGGAGAGGTTGAAGTTATACTCTAAGGGTCTGACTCTCTTCCCACATTAGATAAGTGAAAATCAGGAGTAACTCCATAGAAATTACACTGGTGTAAGAGGAGAATTTGGCCCTAAGAAGACAGCACAAGAATCTACACAGACAGCGCCTCCAGTGATCAGATGTTTCACAGGGTGGGACGTAGTGCTTTTAAAATTAATTAAAATAAATAAAACTTTAAACTTAAACTTAAAGTTATGAGCCAGATTCTCAGCTGGTGCACACTGACATAGTCTGATTATTTGAAAGGAGCTACATCAATTTATACCAGGCAGGGCCGCCCAGAGCGGGTGGGCAAGTGGGGAAATTTGCCCCAGGCCCCACAGGGGCCCCCATGAGAATTTTTAGGGGCCCCCACGAGAGTTTTCGGCCGGCGGGTCTTCGGCGGTAGGTCCATCAGTGTTGCCGAACACACCCGGAGCGAGTGAAGGACCCGCTACCGAAGACCCAGAGCTCCTTCCGCTCCTGGTCTTCAGTGGCAATTCGGTGGCGGGTCCTTCACTCACTCCGGGACCCTCCACTGAAGTGTCCTGAAGACCCAGAGCAGAAGGACCCCCGCCGCCGAAGACCCCAGGCCCCCTGAATGCTCTGGGCGGCTCTGATACCAGGTGCTGATTTGACATTAAGCCATAGGAAATAAACATACCTACAGGTGCCCTTTTTGGCACGTAGGGCCAAGTCGCTCCACAACAGCACCATGCTTTTGTTACAGCACCATGAAATTGGCTCATGACATCACAATGCAACATCATTGTAACACCAGGTGTTTCCATCACAGCATACCGCCATCACCCTTCACCATGCCCTAGCAAACTACATGGTTGGGGGGAGGATTTATTGGCCCTGTTGGCAGAACTTGGCTTGGCCCCACTGAAACTGGACTTATCCCATAAAATACATGATAAGAATTCAGCCTCTGTGCGCGGGCCATTACACAGTATCCCCATGGAACACTAAAAGAAGTTAGGCTTTGTGACTGTTGCATTCTGTAAATGCACAGACTATGTGTAGCGGGGTGGTCACCCGCTCCGGCCCTGAAAGGGTTACAGCCAGCCATGGGAGAGGGCTGGGGCTGCCAGTCAAAGACTAGACTGATGGGGAAGGCAGCCACAGCTGGGGCCACACCCCTATCAGGCCACAGCTGGCCCTTTAAAAGGCTGTGGGCCAGGGCTCAGGCAGCCTCTCTCTAGCTGTGGAGAGAGACAGGCCTGGCTGCTTAAGAGCTCAGCAAGGTACTTAGAGTGGAGCAGGGCTGGGGAAAGGCCAGAAGAGCTGGGGAGCTCCAGGCTGGAAAACCCCCAGGCTGGAAAACCCCCAAGCTACAGGCCTTGGTAAAGGCTGGGAAGGGTACTGGGGTTGCAGAGGTGCAGCCCAGGGTAGGCAAAGGTCCAACCCCCACTTGCCGATGATAAGTAGTATAGACTGCAGTCTCCCCAGTGAGTGGGGGCTAGATGGTGACTGGCAGTAGCCACTGAGACAAGGTGGGGATAGAGGGTTGGGGGTCCCCCGGGGAGGGGAGACCCAGAGACTGCGAGGGTTCTGCAGAGGGCAGACCCCTGAGGTAAGGGGCACCGGGGTCCGGCAGGGACATGGGGGGCCAGCGGCAAGCAGGACATCAGCCAACAGAGGGTGCTCCGGAGCTGGAGAGCTAATTCCCAGGACGACCGCACGGGTGAGTCATCACGTCGCTACACTATTTGACCATTAAAAGAATGCTGTGGTGATTGCAATCACGTTCCAATCCTTTGCTCCATCAACAGCCACAAAATCACGTTGGATCCTGTGCTGAGCTGACCGCTTCCTTTCTTTCAATGTTAATTCTTCCTTACACACACTCCCACACACGAATGGTAACTTAACAGATGCTGCTGTGACAATATGGTCTGATACGCAAAAGCCATATGTTCCCTAAAAGCTGTTCACTCAGCTTCAGAGATTTTGCTGGTGAGATAAGTGGATAGGCATATTTGTTTTGTTTCCTTCCTGACCCTTCTTTTTTCTTTCCTTTTTGCACCTCATGGCTGCAAGTGGCCAGCAAAGCCGATGGACGCCCAAAGCATTACAGCCCTGTGTGATGAGGGGAAGGCAGGGGGAGAGGGGGTGCTAATCATAGATTCCCACTGCAAGGCAGAATCTGCGGTGGCTCTGAAGTCCAGCCCACGTGGCCCAGCATGGATTGTAAATAATGCATGCTGGTAAGAGACATCAGAGGGAATTTTTCTCTCTCAATGAATAACTTCTAAAACAAAACCCTCCTTTGTATCCATTACATAGAAATCAATAAAGAAAAAAAAAATACAAAAACGCAGAGCTGCCGCATGGTTGATGCCCTGTGCAAGTTCCCCTCCCCCAGCCCAAAGACGCTTCACCAAAAGAATCAAATCAACACGCCGACCAATGAAGAGCATGCTGGGTCGAACAAATAAGCCTTAAACCTGGATTTGAATGAGACCCATGTACGTCAGTAAATAAAGTTGGTGAGTAACTAACATTCAGCAAACCTGTTTATAGGTTGCAGGACTCCCTAGTCCATTTAGGGAAAAAAAACACAAAACAAAACAAAAACAACAACGGGAAAAGGAGAAGCATACGAGGGGAGAATTTCTGAGAGTGTTTATGTCAGAGTGAAAGGGAGTTGTGTGGCTAGCTCACTTCTAAAGCCTTGGGAAATCTCCCCCATAAATAACAATAACCATAACACAGTTTCCCAACGTCAGCATCTTCAGACAACTATATATGTATCTGGGCACGTAAATACCTACCTGGATAATTTTGTCCTAAGTGGCATGTCTACAATTAGGCACTTAGATCCATATTTAGGAACCTAAACAATAACTGGTCAGATTTTCAGAGGAGTTAGTATCCTCAGCTCCCTGGAAAAAAAGCCTATACCTTTATGTATAGCTTCCTAAACAGCATTTATGGGAATTAAGGGGCCTGATCCTTGACTTCAATGGGCTTTGGATCAGGGCCCAAATATGTACAACTTATGGTAGATATCTGAATTTGAACACTGTTCCCATTGTTATTAGAGATGCTTGAAATTTCTGAAATTGAGATTTCAGTGAAACTTTTCATTAGCATTTTGAAGACAAAAGGGACAATGCTTGTAACACAAAGTTCTGTGATAATTTCATCCCATTTAAAAAAAAAATCAAATTCAGATAAAAATAGTTTATTTTTGCTATTATTTGATGTTTTAACCAAGATATTTTTGTAGGCAACCAAGTTTGAAAATTAGGTTCCATAACACAAAGATTTAGGTCCCAATCTTTCAGTGAGCTGAAATATGACACAGTCAAATCAGAAATAGGGCGCACACTTAACAGTGAGGTTGATTAACCAATGGAACAAATTACCAATGGAAATGGTGGATTCTCAATCAAATAATGTATTCAAATCAAGGCTTGATGCCTTTGAAAAAAATGTACTTTAGCCAAACACGCTATTGGGCTCAGTGCAGGAGTAATTGGGTGAAATTATATGAGGTAAGACTATATTATCTAATGATCCCTTCTGGCCTTAAAATCTATGAATTTATGAATCTGTGAATCCCAACAAGTGGAACCCCATTGTTTTCAGATGCAAAGATCCACCAACAGAGCTCACAGTGGGATGGAGGCCTTAGCTATGACATAACTTCAAAATGTCTGGAGGTTCAGTCTGGTTGAATCCAAAAGTTCAGATCCTTAATCTGCACCCTGTAGTAGTGGCTGAAGAGTTTTCATCAAACTGTTTTTTTTTTTCCAGGGGGAAATGGCTTTTCAAATAAAAGGAAATGTTCATGGAAATAATCAGTTTTCATTAAAAAAAAAATTACTTATGGTTGTTGAACACTGACTAACCTGCAAAATGTTGATGGAAACCAAAAAATAATTCATTTTCACAGAATTTTTTCATGGGGGGGAAATTATTTACCAGCCAGTATGATGCTTTGGGGTTTCACCCAGACCAGTAGGGGTTGTGTCAGCACCTTCCCTGTAACGCTGGGTGTCTCCGTGCTGTGCGGCTTTGGGTCAGAGCCCAGACAGCAGCAGCCTGATCACAGAACTCTGGACTCACCCTGGCTTCCACTAACCTGTATGCTCATTGCAAGGTGACATCAACAGCTCTTCCAGTCCCAAGTCTCCTCAAAACAGTCTTCCCTGCAGTGTCCAGTCCCTCTTACTGGATTCTCAAAGAACTTATTAACACTTGTTGCCTCCAAAGAGACAGAACACACGTCAGCCTGTTGGTTTAGGTGAGAACTTCACCTATTAGTTTAATATGCAGCACTGAGATGGTTTTGTAATAAAGCAAGAGTAAGTTTATTAACAAAGAAGAGAGATTTAAGTGATAATAAGTAAGAAGAGAAGACAGAGTTATGGGGGCAGGTAAAAAGAAAACAGAACACATTTTCTCATGGCTAAAATTTAATTTCAATGAGTTACAATTTTTGTCTAAGAGGGTTTCTCAACTATAGTCAGTTCCAGCTACTTTTAGTTTTCAGCCCAAGAGGACCACTTTTTGTGAAGTCTAGGGTGGCTGCTTACCCTTTCGTTCCTAGGTGATGGATGCCAAAATGGCTTTCTGCCTGTGCCTATGTATTCTGAAGCCTATTGTCTCTGTTTAAGAACCGGGAAGGATCCCTGGGGTGCAAGCTCTATTCCCTGTCATGATTGGGGTCTTTCCTTCCCCCACCCCACTCATTAATCTTGATGGCTTAGTTTACCGTCTATGTAGATGTACTTTTCACTACTTTTCATTGTCCTCGGAGGTGTTACCCAGCTCAAGTTACATTAGAAGAACAGGAAAATGGACAGATTGGGTTTATGCACTGCTTGCAAAACATCTTTTAAGAACATATTTCCAGCACACATCTATAATTCTTTATCCACCACCCTACATAACACAAATATTAGTGACCAGCATGTTACCGGTTTGCATATGAAACCACATGACACCTTTTAGAAACAGCTTATGGCAAGTGTGTTGGGGCAATGCATGTGACAGGCCTGATATGAGTTCTGTTATGACGGTCCATCAGCCAGTTAGCACTGATGGCCTCCTTGGGTCACAACCAGCTCTATTCTTGACCGAATAACCTGTTTTTTGTGATATTTCTGCTGCTGCCCGCCGATAACTTTTTTGGTGATCTAAATGAAATGAGTTTCTTGGTTTCATTCCAGTTTCTAGTGGACACAGCCCATGTCACAAAATCACCAATGCAAAGGACCATCTTTTAGGCATCCTTAAGAGACAGGCCCAAGACTCAACTGACATGGAAAATTAAATACCTGTCCCTCTGTGTCAGTTTGAAGCACTTTGGTGAGGCAGTACCAAGATGCTGGTACCTGTGCTGAATGGAGGACTTCGGTCTCTAGAACTGTGCAAATCCAGCATGAAACACTTGTAAAATGCTACAGGTTTGAAATACCCACACATCAAAAAAGGCTCTAACTATATCTCTCTCCCGAGTCCTGTCAGTTTCTGTCTTTTCTTTTCTCTACCTAAAATTCTGTGATAATATTCTTGTCCTTCTGCCCCCTCCCCCTCGCCACCACACACACACACACAAGGTTTTAAATTAATAAAATCAAATGCACACAGAGCTCTGATATATATATTTTTGCTGGCTCATGCCAGCCGAGTACAACAATATATTATCCAAAGCGCTTGTACTGTGACGCCATCAAGTAGTGATGATTTTCCCTTACTGCATTTAGTGGTGCTTCAGCATTACCGCTGCAGACTTCCTCCGGGGAACTAGAGTTGTTTAAAAAAAATGAGAGAAAATAAAGACAGAAAGAAATAATCATCGAAGAATGTCCTGGGGGAACAGCAAAGTGGAAAAAAAACAAAGAAAGAAGTAGTTTAGGCTGTCTTGACTGCATGAAAATTGTTGGAACACCTCATAGGAAAAGAAAATAATCACTTTTGGGGGTGACGGAGTTTAAGTAGTTTAAAATTGTACATACAGAATAGGCTTCTTTTCTGCATTTAGGAGAAAGAAAATCTATGCAGTCCTAGCAAGTTATTCTTCTGCAAGAGGAAAGCATACAACAGGTAGAAAATATAGAATTGGCACAAGATCTGGAGTTAAGACATCATTCAACTATTCAAAAATAAAACAGAACATAAACAGGAAGGCTCTTGAAATGTATTTTTTACATTGGAGCTTGTGCCCATGCAATGGCATAAAGGGGAGTAACCCCGTCCTCGCCACCACATTCAGACCTGCACATATACCCAGATTTATGCGTGTAGGAGGAAGCAGGCTGTAAGCAAATTTTGGCCCCTCAGAATATAACCTGAGCAGATAACCTCAGGGCAGAGGAGAGCCTCAGGCTACGTCCTCACTATGAGGAGGGGGGTCAATTTAAGATACGCAAATTCAGCTACGTAGCTGAATTCGACGTATCGAAGACGACTTACCCCGCTGTGAGGACGGTGGCAAATCGACCTCCGCGGCTCCCCCGTCGACGGCACTTACTCCTACCTGCCCTGGTGGAGTACAAGCTCCGATTTGGGGATCGAATGTTGCGTCCCGATGAGACGCGATAATTCGATCCCCGAGAGATCAATTTCTACCCACTGATTCAGGCAGGTAGTGTAGATGTAGCCTCAGAAAGCTAGTCAAAAGCAGAGAGCCTTGAGGAGAGCTTAACAGGAGATTGAGATCACCTAGCACACAGGAAAAGCGCCTGGTGTGAAATATTTGTCAGGAGCCAAGATGTTCTTTAAGGCAGTGAACTGGAACTCAGGATATCTTGGTTCATTTCCCAGTGACGTCACAGACTCCCTATGCCTCAGTTAACCATTCATAAAATGGGGACATTCATAGTTTTTTTCTCCCACTCTTTGGCTGATTTGTCTATTTAGATTGTAAGCTCGTTGTGGTAGGGACTGCATCTTACTATGGGTCTGGACAGCGCCTGGACAATGGGTCTCTGATTTCAATCGGGGCCCTTCAGCACTATTGTAATACGAATAACATGAAATATCAATAACCCATCATGAAAATCTAACTGTAGCACAAACAGAGAAGGAAACTTTTCTTTATAAAAGTTCAAACACATTTTGGGTAAAGTTTGCCAAAGTGTCCAAGTCACTTTTGAAAATGGGATTTAGGCTCCTAAGTCACTTAGGCATTTTGGAAAGATATAACCCTTTGTTGCTAAGCGTAGGGGCGCGGTGGCGTGTAGGGTGCAGACACTGCCCACCCAGCTAGCATGGGTATAAATAGCAATGTAGACAGTGAGGCACTGCAAAGGTAAGTGGAGGACAGACACACCAGAACCCTGGGTTCTATACTCTACATGGCTTGCTGCACTCCTAAGCAGTGCCTCCCATGGTTACACTGCTATTTTTAGCAGTGTAGTGGCCCACTGCTTCCCTACTCCTGGGACCTTTCCCCGCTGCAGTGAAAGGCTCCAGTAACGGGGAAGGGTCTGACAGCAGGGAGCCACTGGGACCTCGCTGCTTGCCTCGTGCCAGAGCTTTTCACTGTCAGGTGTAGCTACACACCACAGTGCATGTGGACGTAGCCTTCCTTTTTCTGTGGCATGTAGGAACATGTACCCTACATGCCACTCCAAGTGTAGACAGGGCATAAGCAAGAAGGAAAGTTAAGTCAGGATTTGTCTTTCACTCCCGGTGAGCTTAACCACATTGTAAAACTGCAGCTGGTGAGAATAGCAGCTTGTGAGCTGTGCTTTTGAACTGAAGAAAAGTTACTTGTGTCAGGGCCACCAGAGGGATCAATGTTGGATCCGCAGCTTTTCAGTACCTGAAATGACTCAGAGCACATTATTTAAACTAAAAAATTCTGGTGTGCAGATGATACTAAATTGGGAGGAAAGGTCATCCATGAGAAACAATACAGTCAGGTAGGGAAGGATTTCGATCATTTAAGCACTTGAGCTAATAGATAGCAATTTCAATGCAGAATAATGAGTCTCGGAGAATGTAATAAAAGGACATAATATCTGCTTAATGGGAAGGTACTACAGCATATTGACCTGCAGAGAGATATGAGAGTTATTTTAATAATAAAAACCCCTATATTAAAGCTTTCAACTCAATTATTGTTAAGGAAATACAGTGTATTTTGTTAGGACTTCACCCAAAGTACTGCATTCAGCACTAATCACTATACAGTTCAGGAAGCATATTTAGAATGGGTCTTCAAGGGGTGATTTGTAGAGCAATCTAATGAAAGCACATTTTGGAGATACAAGTTTTGAGGACATTAGAGAGAAGATTGACTGTATCCTTACCAGAAAGTCAGAGACTTTAGAGGTGACTGTCTAAGACATCCACTACTAGCCTAATGAATATTTGGCAGTGAAAGGTGCAGGGCTGAGGTGCTCATTACTTTAACCCCTCAATCTTTACAAATCCATTAGGTTAAGGGCAGCAGGACACCGGGGAGCAGATTCTGATCTAGATTTAGGCCAGTGCAATTCTTCTGAAATCAAAGCAATTACCACTGATTTACATCAGTGTAACTGAGCACAGAATCTGGCCTCTTCTGCTATTTCATTTGGCATAGTAGGTTCACAGGCAGGCTTTGCATATCAAGACCTACAGAGTCTAATGGGGAGCAAGGTCTGCCTAAAGAGGCTGGGAATCTGTTATGCCTAAGAAAGAAAGAAATTAAAGGCTGTCACATGGAGACAGGAAGGTTCTTTCTGTCTGTGCTACGGAAGCATGACTGAATACAGAGAGAAGGTGGACCAACTCCTGTTTTCTTTCTTCCAATAAGAGGCTATTCCCTGCAATGGCAAGGTCATTACACTAAGTCTCCTAGAGTGTTAACATAGGTTATGTCTATACTATGAGCTAGCTGTGTGATTCCCCTGGCTGTATAAACATACTTGCGCTTTCTCTCATTGAGCTAGCATGAGTATAAATAGTAGTGCAGGCCAAGTAGCACAAGTAGTTGCAACGGAGCCATAGCTGAGAGATGCCAAGTTTGAACCTACTTGAAACTGGTGGGTACGCAATTGGCATGGCTAAGCTGTGTCTGCTCTGCCACCATCCTTGCTATTTATACTCACATGAACTCTAGGAGAGCTATACATGGCCATGGGAATCACACCCCTAGCTCCTAGTGTAGACATAGCCGTAAGGAATATTGTGTTGTGAAAACACAGGTGAGGTTCTGATGAAGTGGACCTCTAGTGCTTTGTGTCTCCCTTTTCCAAGAGCTTGACAAAAGCCATTACTTTCTCTAAGACCGAGGTTGGTGTAAACTGGCATAGCTCCACTGAAGTCAACCTAGCTACTACACTGCGGAGGAGGAGGCCTGAGATATCTAGCAACACCAAGATTCAAGTCCTTTTTGACTGTAGATCTCCATTTTATTCGTACATTACCGGGCAGCTCTGTTCACCATCTACACCTCCTATCAAGTGAGCCTTGTCCAAGAGTTCCCAGTATCAGAGCAAAAATGGAAGCCTTCACTTGCTGGAAACAGGGCGCTTTTCTCTCCCTGAATCTGTGCAGCCAACACAGGTGGTACAATTCTCAAATTCTGCACTCTGTCAAAGGCTTATATTTGAACTCAGGGCAATTAATGTCTGCCCACTTGCAACTCTATTAGCTCAGGTCACTGACCTGCATTTCCTTTTCCCCTCCCTTTTTGAATGACACACAATGTTTCAATGTATTCAGTGTTGTTGTAGCTGGGCATTAAATGCTGCAACAACAATGTGAGTGAAACCAGACAGTCACTATGCACTTGAATGAACTCACGCAGGAAGAGACAAAAACACCCTATCACCTTTGGGTGAACAATTTCACAAAGCGATCCCTCTATGTCTGACCAATCAGTCCTCATCCTCAAAGGAAATCTGCACACCACTTTCAAAAGACAAGGCTGGGAGTTCAAATTCATAACTTTGCTAGACACTAAAAATAATGGACTCAGAGACACTGGATTTATGGCTTATTTTACAACAATCTATAACCCACTAACAATCCTCCCAGCTGCCTTTCTGCCCTCCTCCCTTTCCCCCGTATGACTGGAGGGGTATTAACAAGCTAATTCACCTTGAATGGTTCCTTGAAACGTCACTACTTATGCTAAACAATCTGTTCCACCTTGTATTTAGCTGGGATGCTCCAAGTACGTATCCTAGACCTGAAGAAGAGATCTGTGTAAACTTGAAAGGTTGTCTCTCTCACTAACAGAAGTTGGTCCAATAAGAGATGTTACCTCACCCACCTTATCTCATATAATGCTACTGGACATTCAGATTGGGGAGGGGTCCCTTGGACGCCAACAGAGTTGGATGGCTGGTCTGAATTTTAGTTTCACAAGTTTCCCCAGGTAAAAAACTGAGACTTTCCCAAGAACTCACCACTTTTGTCAAGAGTGGAATGTCACCATTTCCACCACGACTGAGGGAATGAATAGATTGATGGTTTTATGATAGAATGTTGAGATGGTCCAGCAGTGAACATAATCTGATGCTGACACAATCCAACACATATCAATAACGCACCATTTATTCAATGGAAAATGTGATGAATGAAACTAATTGAAAGGAAATATTATCACTGTGTTTTCTGTGAATTGTGCATAAAATGGAGAAGAGCTTCCCTGCTAGCTGCAGGGAAAACTATGAGGCTGTTGCCATTCTGTTTTTCACCTGAGATGCAGAATATTACAGAGTGAGTCACTTTTTTCTCTCTCGTTGAAACTGTATATTTGTCCTTTCTTGTTTGTGGTTTTCCTTGCTCTGAAACAAAAGTCATTTAGACTGAGAAATACATGTTTGCTCATTGTGGGCCTATATCTCCATTCAAATACACCAGCAAAAGGCTGATGTATATCTACTGACTTCAGTGGCGGTACAGTGGCTGTAACTCAGTGAAGAACTAGGCATTGTGTATGGGAAACACGACTGGACTAACAATCAACAGCATAAGTGAACAAAGATGAAATCCAATAAGCACCATCTGATGGACAACGTTTCATCACCACCATAAATAAGATCTAATAGCCAATGTGATCCAGTGGTGGCATGAGATAATTCCTGTCTGATAACACCAATTTAAAAGTGGTGTATCAGCTTATACAACCTAGGTGAGCAGGTTGTGGATATGCCCTACTGGGACATCTGCATCAAACTAATCTACCCTGGAATCATTCAAGAGCTATTGGCCTCTGCATGATCTGAAATCCACATAGCTTATGTCATTGGATGGTTCATGGTCTATTTTTATTTCAGTTTTTATTTGCTTGCAACTATGTCTTAATTTCTCCTCTATATTTCTTCCTTCCAGTTGGGATCTTCCACCTCCAGTCCCCAGCCTATTCAACCTTTATGGATTTTCCTTATACACTAAATTTTCCATTAACAACTTGGGTGGGATTTAAATATCTAATTTAAAGAAAAACCAATGTAAAAAAAAAGAAATAAAAAAGGGGGAAAGTCATCTTCCTGCTGATGCAATTCTAATCTAGGCGTCTAAAGAGAGGTTAGTTGTCTTCATGCTTTCCTTCACCACTAATAATTACGCTTCTTTGATTTTAAACATGCAGAAATTAGTGACAGGTAAATTTTGCTGTTTCCACAGTTTCAAGTTGCCAACATTCGGTGCTTAGCCAAACCTCTCTTTTCTTGAAATCAGGCTGGAAATCTCACAAGAAACAACTTTTCCAAGGGCAGAAAATAGCACACAGAGGCAACTTTTGCATAAATACAAGTATTTTAAGAAACAGTTCGATCATCTTGCCTGACCGCCTCTATAGCAAGCCATGGAATTAAGTTTCACCTCTAAGTAGCTTGGGGAATCCAGGTCAGGCTGATGGGAAACAATGTTCAATCACATCAGTCAGGTGGGCTACGTGAAATTGGTTTAGGGCACTCATTTCAGATCATAAAACAAGCCATGTCATTTGGCACTGTTTGGCATCCTTCTTCAACAGATTCAACAAAACAGGCAAAGGACCGAATGCACAGGGAAAATGAACTTCCCTTTCATCCCCTCAAAATGACCCAGTCCAGGCCATGGTTGAAGTCCTTTCAGAGGATACTGTGGATAAATTTGCACTGCTGCTGCCCATACTGTTTATTCTGTGACTAAATTGAAGACATAATTCTCCTAGGCTGGAAAGTAAAAGTAGCAGTTTTAAATAATAATTAATAAATAAATAAATAATGACAACAAAAACGCATACATAGTAAAGAAAGAATGTTGTGCTCAATCCCAATTGAACCTGCAACATTGTTTAACTCCATACTATTCTCTCAACCTTGGTATTTCTACTTGGCACAAGAAGGTGCTTTTTTGTGAATGAGAACCCAACATGGTGGCCTCGTGAATTTTTCACATTATCTCTCTTCAGCAGCCTGGAAACGACTCAGAGTTCCCACATTGTGGCAGTCTGAATGCTTGAGGTCTTGTTGGTCGCTTGGCATGATATGCAGCAGACTTCAGATTTCCTTTTAATCCTGAGTCTAATCGTCAAACCAGGAGTCAAGTCATAAGCATTTCAAAAAGTACCCACAAGGGGGCTACAGATCTAATTAGATCCTGTCCATCATAACTCCTTGTTACACTACAGAGAGCCTAAAAAACATCTATTCATGCATGTATGCACAATAAATGCTAATAAACTCCCGCTGTATTTATCTAGTGTATTTCATATGAAGATCTCAAAATGTTTTACGAAGTTGGCAGAGCATTTTATCCAACCCCCTTCTTGCCCCTCATAGGCCTGACCTCCCAGGAGCGGTGGTGCACAGAAACTGGTTAATGTCATAGCTGTAAGAACCACACCTCGGCCCTGGAGGTAAGTGCTTTAGGCACTTCAACTCTTAGCGCCACATGGGGATCTAACATTTGGTGGGCTCACCCGAGAGCAATGCACATATCCAGGGGTCACAAAATAAACAGAGTATCAGAGGGGTAGCCGTGTTAGTCTGAATCTGTAAAAAGCAACAGAGGGTCCTGTGGCACCTTTGAGACTAACAGAAGTACTGGGAGCATAAGCTTTCGTGGGTAAGAACCTCACTTCTTCAGATGCAAGTAATGGAAATCTCCAGAGGCAGGTATATATCAGTGTGGAGATAACGAGGTTAGTTCAATCAGGGAGGGTGAGATGCAAGATGGCATCTTACAGCAAAAAAACTTCAGGACCAGACTCCAAAGAGAAACTGCTGAGCTCCAGTTCATTTGCAAATTTGACACCATCAGATCAGGATTAAACAAAGACTGTGAATGGCTATCCAACTACAGAAACAGTTTCTCCTCCCTTGGTGTTCACACCTCAACTGCTAGCAGAGCACCTCACCCTCCCTGATTGAACTAACCTCGTTATCTCCACACTGATATATACCTGCCTCTGGAGATTTCCATTACTTGCATCTGAAGAAGTGAGGTTCTTACCCACGAAAGCTTATGCTCCCAGTACTTCTGTTAGTCTCAAAGGTGCCACAGGACCCTCTGTTGCAAAATAAACAGAGGCCTTTATTCCCATCCTGACAGAGCTATAGGTAACCAGGGAATAAATGGAATGCAGAATAGTTCTGTTCAAGTTTCAGAGGGGTAGCCGTGTTAGTCTGAATCTGTAAAAGCAGCAAAGAGTCCTGTGGCACCTTATAGACTAACAGATGTATTGGAGCATAAGCTTTCGTGGGTGAATACCCACTTCGACGGATGCATGTGCACATATAAGGTGCCACAGGACTCTTTGTTGCTGTCTGTTCAAGTTGTTAATGTATAGTTTAGCAGTAAATAACATTATGAGGCCATAGTATACTTAAAAGTCTTAATAACTTCCAGTCGCCATTTCCCATTTCCTCTAGATGGAGTCCAGTTCTCATGGCCCCACACAATCTTACAGAGAATCTGCGTCTTTTGGGTAGGACAGTCTTTTCTACACAGGGATTATCAAGTCTTTGGGGCTTATCAGTGCTGGCCAGCCACTGGGGTTTCAGACCCAGACCCATGTACTGATGCACCAATGTTGGATGAAGTGAAATGCGCCATCTCCAAACTGAAATATGGATGCGCAGCCAGCGCTGATGACATCCCCCCAGTGATGCTAAAATGTGCTATTGACCCTCTAGTGGAAACACTTCTGGCCATCTTTTGTCTGGTGTGGAGAACTGGAATCTTGCCAACTGTCCGGAAGGACAGCATAGTGATCTCACTTTATAAGGGCAAGGGACCGTGCAGTGAATGTAAGAGCTACAGGCCGATCACCTTGTTCTCTGTGCCAGGGAAGGTGTTTGTGTGTGTTTGGAATCTCTGCTGCATCAGAAGCACTGCCCCCAACAGTTAGGCTTTACGAGGAACAGGTCCACATTAGACGCCATTTTGCCAGAGATACACCCTGCATCCAAGAAGCCCCTGCATATAGCGTATGTCGATCTTAAGAGACCAAGTTTGATTTGGTTGACCGTGTCATGCTATGGAAGGTCCGTAAAGGGCATAGGTTCCCAACCACTCTGCTGGACTTGATTAGCGAGCTGCATAATGGAACCACTGCCCGTGTACGTCTGGGGAATCAGCACTTTTTAAATCGGTATCTGGTGTCAGGCAGGGCTGTGTCTTGGCCCCTGCACTCTTTTGTTGGGTAATGGATTTCATAATGCAGCATTCTGTCCAGTCCATCGGCATTAAGATCAGTGATTTCTCGCTCTCAGACCTTGACTATGCTGATGACATTGTTCTTCTAATATAGAGCCCCGAGAGTTTTCGCAAGGCACTCCAGCAAATGGAGGAGGAGTCGGCTAAGGTTGGCCTTCATGATTCATGGTCAAAGACAAAGCTGCAAAATCTAGGACCAGGTCCACATGTGACTCCAATCTCTTTGAATAATGAAACTGTCAAAGCAGTCTCCAGCTTTTGTTATTTGGGTTCTATACTCACCAGTTCCTCCAACTCTCAAATGGAGAATATCCATCGGATTAGCATTGTAGCATCTGCCATGAGACGTTTACAACAAATATGGAATCAACATAATCTCAGCATGACAACCAAGTCCAGAATCTATTTGTATTCTCTCCATACTGTTGTATGGTTGCGAAACATGGACAATATTCCACTCAGACTGGGCATAGCTAGAGGCTTTCCATACAAAATTCCAACATCATATATTGGGCATAAAGTGGAATGACTTCATTTGGAATGCAGATGTTTATGGTCGCTCCGGTGTGCAGACAGCTAGGGCCATTGTCTGCAGCTAACATCTTACAGTTTTTGGACATGTCACGAGAATGCCACAAGACGTTCCGGCGAAAGTCGTTCTCTGGGTGGCTTGTAACATCTGGGATAAAATTCCACCCACTGAGGGGTGGAGGTGGCCCAGAAGCAGACCCCCTCTTAAATTAATGGAGATATCCTATCTCCTAGAGCTGGAAGGGACCTTGAAAGATCATTGAGTCCAGGCCCCTGCCTTCACTAGCAGGACCAAGTACTGATTTTGCCCCAGATCCCTAAGTGGCCCTCTCAAGGATTGACCTCACAACCTTGGGTTTAGCAGGCCAATGTTCAAACCACTGAGTTATCCCTCCCCATATCGGTTCATCACGTCTGTTCCGATGTTAGACTCTCAGGCCATCAAGGCCTTGCAGCCACACAAGAATAAACCAAATGGCGAACGATCACTATGGCCGACTGTTCGGCAAAGCTTTGAAGAAGAAGAAGTAGTGCTGGGCAGATGACTTTACATTCTGAGCCTCATCCCTCTGACTCTCTAGGTTTGGCTTCCCATGAACTTGGTCTCTGCCATGAAAGCTGGAACTCTGAGCCCGCACCTACTTCAGTCCCATGGCTGAGACTGCCTAGCTCAGGCCTACTGAGCCTTGGTGAGCTCTACCCAACCCCCTGGCTGCCTCTAATTTAGGGTGCTTCACTTTGAGGGTGCTCAACTTTGGCTATCAAGAGCCTAATATTGTGAAGGGATGAACACCTAGAGCTCCAAATGAAGTTGATGGGAGGAGCTGCAGTGCTATTAAAAGGAATAAAAGGTTAGATTCTGACTAAGCAAGCTGATCCATGCCAGCAGTGGCTTTGGGAGGCACTGCAACTTAGGCCTTGCTACATACTATCCCTGATAATCTGCCCTGCAAGTGATGATGGTGGAACAGAGCTAAAGCTTTTCCCAGTCGCTGCCCACCTACTCTGGGGAGGAATTAAGCAGTGAGTTGCCCCCCAGCTCACTTCTATTCTCCTGGACACAGGGAGAGCGTTCTCACTCCCTCTCAGTCCCTTGCATGGGTGAGTATCCAAGATAGAATCTACCCCCAAATCATTCTCATTATCACTTTTTTTATTTAAAATATATGCATTACAGCAGTGACTAGAAAACCCATCAGGACGAGGGTGGCCACTGTGCTAGGTGCAGTACAGATACAAGAGGACACAATATAATCATTCCAATGCACATGTTCCGCCTTGCAAAATGTTCACATTTCTTTCTATTTAATTGCTAAAAGCTGGGAGAGCTGGAGGCACATCATGTACTTTGGTTGTATAAACCAAGATTTTTCTGGCTGGAAAATGATACCCCTACCCACAGGGGAAAAAATAAAACAACTACATCTGAAAGTATTTGGTTTTCCTGAAGTACGTTTTTTTTTTTTTTTGGTAAAAAAAGACCAAAATCATTTTTGATGGAACCCCATTTTTCAATGAAAAAAAGTTTGTGCAGAAAATATTTCTACCAATGCCAATTCCAAGGAATCTAACCCAGCTATATATGGTCCTGAGTACCAGCACAAGAAGCAAATTGCTTGACTCTTCTTCAGTGCCTGCCTTATTCACTCTGATCTGGTCAGCAGAAAATGCAGAGGAAATTCACTGAGTCCTAAGGAAAAAAAATAAAGTAACAATCTCTCAGTTACTTACTTGCTAGTAGATGTCACAAATCCCACCACAAAGTCTCTCTCTGGCCTTACCTAAACTATTAAAATGATCATTAACAAAAGTGTACTCTTGGAAACGTAAACCCTTTGAAATTCAAAGCTGCCACCTATCCTTCTCCCGTCATATGATTTGCAGCTGTGTGACTCATCTGTGTGTGTTCAAGAATCCAAAGTAAAGCATTATTGGCATTAAAATTCCTCTCAGCCACTGGAGCTGTTGTATGACGATCTGTCTGGTTCTTGGGTGCTGGAGTTGAAGATGTAACCATCCCCCTGGGAGCAACAAAATGATTTGCTCAAATAAACAACACTAATTTGCCCTGAATGAGTCTATGATCCTCGCAACACAGGCAGATTGAAGGCAGAATAGTTGGAGAGCCCAGCCATGTACTTATTGCACTTGGAGACCCTGTTAATGTTTCAATTAAGTCATCTCAGGTTCATACACGTCAGGGCCACTTGGGTCATCCTGTTTGACCCGTCTGCCGTTTTTAGGACATCTGGCCTCTACATTACTCTCACTCACTTCTTAACTAATCTATCCTGTCTTCTCCTGTGTTTCTTCATTGCTAAGATCATCCTGGTATCATTTTGTTGACCTCGCAGCAGTTACATCTGGGATATTTTTTTGTTGTCAGACACTACTGGTGTGGTGCTCTGCTCTATTCAGTGTTGATATCAGTCGGCTGCGTGCGTGTTCCCTCTGTGTGCTGCCCCAGCTCTGCGCATATAGCTGACACAGCAGACCCCCAAGAAAACCCCCAAAGACCACAGACTCTGGTAAGGTACGAAGGCACCCAGCCAGGTTTATTGTCAAACGAAGCACAGTAATAGTTTCCAGCAGACTCTACAGGGCATACTACAAATATGTGCCCCTGACAATGGACACAACTCACTGCCCCCTAGGCCGGACAAAGACACCGCCCCAGGGATGTATTCTTATACACAGGTACAAACAAGTTACACATCATTCCTGACATATTAAGGTGCAACTCCTCTACGTAGCAAGGTGCCACCTCTCACCTTGTACATGTTGGTTCAAACAAAACAACTCTATCTATCATATTACCCTTTTGCCCCTGTCTTTAGGATGGGTCAGTTTGTTCCTTGTGTGTTTGGAATGTGCAAATATTGGAGTGTTCTGATATCTGGTGCCCAGTACCATTTAGGTATGTATCTTCTTGCAGCATCAGCCCTTTCCTTGCCAGCTTCTGTGAGCAGGGCCTGCCTCTGGCTCACAGCTTAACTTTGCTTTATGTTAGCAAAGTCTTGACCGTTACTTTAGCTCAGGCTTTTAGGTCTTGTACTGGGCCTCTGATTCAAAGGTTTATGTATCAGGGCCTAATCTTACTATGTTTTTAACTCTTCATGCTTGGAACCATTAAAAACAAAATCCAAGAAAGATCAAATTGTGATATACTATACCTTGGGGGAGCACCCTGTAACCCCCATATTCCTCATTTATATATAATTGTGGTTTTGCATATAAAGCAGGCTGTGTGCAGTATCAGGGGAAAGGTTATGATCTGCTGAAAGTCATTTTTCTATCCATGTATGTATATCATCAATGCAGGTGAAGTTATGAGAATTGTGTTGTATGGTTGTCACTAAAACATGCTGTAAACTGGGGAATCGGCCAGATATTAGCTCCCCAGAGACAACAGCAAGGAAAGTAACCAACGCCTGGGCAGGGTGTCAAACAACCGATCAACAGCCACTGTCCAGCAAGAGAGCTACAATTCAATGGCTCACCTGCATGAAGCCACACCAGGGGAATTGCTCAACCTTGCCTGGGGACTCAGCAATGCCCCCTAGACATGCCTGGACTTGTGTTCTCCATCACATGGGACTGAGGGTATAAAACAGAACACAGGGGCCCAATGCTTGGCCTTTCTCCTGCCCCCACCTATGCTGCAAGCAACAAAGACACTCAGAAGACTGAAGACTCCAACAGAGAAGACCGGCCCAGGTTTAAGGGACAAACCTGTATATTAAGGACTGCAATATCCAGTGGGGTGAGAAAAATGGCTTCATCTAGACATTTCCCAGACTAATAAGGTTGAGAGATTAGACTGTGTGCTTACATTTTATTTTATTTTGGTAAGTAACTCTGACTTTTGCCTATCACTTATAATCACTTAAAATGCATTCGTCACCATAGTAGCTAGGCTACCAAGGCATAAAAAACATGATAGTTGAATTACACATGTTGGAAATGGAAAAGGTGCAGAAATGTTCTATACCATTTATCTTCTAATGGTTGCACCCTTTTCTTACTGGGATGAGTAGGGGAGTCAGAGGGAGAGGCTCCCTCCCAACCCCATGTTCAGATGAGTAACATCTGAGAGGGATGTGGAGATCTGCTACTCCTCTTCAGATACTCCCCACAATGGGCAAGTAGCTGGGGTTGGGGGAACTGATGAGATACCCTTTCACATTGGTCAGCTACTATGACCAGGAAGTAGAGGATCAGGGTAAGTAAACTGCACCCTCTCAAGGGATACAGTAGCTTATCTCCGCCTACCCCTGCAAAACAAGAGAGGAACATAAGAATAACTGGGTCTCAGAGGGGTGTCTCTGAGGTGCAATGTCTCCTAGGGTTGGGTGGTGCAGCTTGCATCACCCCTTGCTCAAGGCTAAAGTCACAATCCATCCCTAATTTGTTTTAGCCAGTCTGACTTTGAATATCTCCAGTGATGGTGTTTAAATCACTACACATGGGAGTCCGCGTTGAGCTATCCAGTCAATGGCGATGGCTCTGCTTATTGCCAGACATTAAACTGTATTGAGACACAGCCACAAATACATTAAATACTTTCCGCTCCACTCCCAAACCCCCAGTGTTTTATTTCACTTTCCCCTGAGTGTGGTTGCAGGGACCATTCATTTTCATTCCTGTTGCTGCCCAAACATTTTGTGCATGTGGTTGCACCTGACTCAGAGGCCCATAGTTCTGTACACCCAAGAGTATAGAGTGAGATATGCTTAACCACACAAGTAAATCTGATTTTCCAAACCTCAAAATATTTGAATCGCTGCATTATCTAGAATCCATATCTGGTCCCGGTATCTGAAATCTATACAGAAAACCAAAACCAAAACAAAACACTTGTTTTACTACAGCTTCAGATACCCTTCAAGACATTGAGTAGAATCAAGCTTTCCTAGTACTCAGGTATTTAGCATGTCTTGTAAATGCTGCACTGAATCCTAAAGCTAAATACACCCACCACAAATCTCAGGCTGTATCTTGTTTTAATATATGAAACACAAGCTAACCAAAGAGATTATCAGCAAAGAAGAGGCTGTGGACCTTTTATCTCATGGGAGTGATCTCTTCCTGCTTTTTGCTGTACACCCTCTCATCCTAAAGGGCCACCTCCCTGTAGCGAGGCACTGGTGGGCCCCTCTAACTTCTGCCTCACAAACCAGTTAGGAACACCTCACATGGATGCAATCACTAGTGCTCTTTATTTGTAGCTTCTTCCCACCACCACCTTACTATCTATATGCACGGGTTTTACAGCCAGGCTTTACAATCAGCAGACCAGTCCCTCTGGCCACTCTGGATCTCCTTCCCTCCCTTGGCTTCCTTCTTCCCAGCCCTTTTATAGCCCCTGGCCAATTAGGCTGTAGCTAGTTGCCAGGCAGGCACAGGCCTATTCAGCCTTCCCAAACTACTCACCTTAATTGGAGCGGGCATGACGGAGAGCTGACTAAACACTGCTTTCCCAGCACTCTGTCACACTCCCACTTGACCACACAGAATGTCCTGGTTCTTGGATGGCCTGTGACGCTACACATTTCTTCTAACAGAACTCAAGCATTATTGGAGGGACACAAGGTCTGATACAGAGAGACTCAGAAAAAAGGATTTCTATGAACCTATTCCATTGGTGTGAATGAGGCAAAGAGAGCCTATATCTCTGCCGTAGAGGCAGCTAAGTGATGCTCCACACCCTTCTCCAGACATTAACCCCCATCCACATTTGTGGGGGTAATGTTGTACCCCACAAGCATATATGTTGTGATAATTCATGAACTAGTGGCCATCCAGCAATGCTGTTTTAGGACATTGTCACCTAGGCACATGTACACAATTCAGCAAAAAACAAAATAGCATGAAAACATTTTTTTCTGTATCAGAAAAGTATGGGGAGTACAAATGTACTCCAAATGTGTTGCACTGTTGTCCTATATTTTGAGTAGTTCTATGTACAAGTTTGCTTCTAATGAGAGTATCTTGCATAGTGATAGTGGTAACTATGACTCCTGCACTAAACAATCTGGGTTACTTGTGTGTGTGTGTGTGTGTGTGTGTGTGTGTGTTTGTTTTAACATAAATGTAATTTGCATATGTTAATTGATAATATATTTCTGGGGTAATTTTGTACCCCAGGAGCATATATGTTGTCAAAAAGAAGAACAGGAGTACTTGTGGCACCTTAGAGACTAACAAATTTATTAGAGCATAAGCTTTCGNACTGGCCTCCATGTTTCGTGGTCAGTGACAAAGCTGCAAAATCTAGGCCCAGGACCACTCACCACTCCAATCGCTTTGAATAATGAAACTGTCAAAACAGTCTCCCGCTTTTGCTATTTGGGCTCTATACTCACCAGTTCCTCCAACTCTCACACAGAGGTTTTGCCTTGCAGCCTCTGTCATGGGTCATTTAGAATAAATATGGAACCAACATCATCTCAGCACAACAACCAAGTTCAGGATCTAGTCCAGCTGTATCCTCCCCGTACTGTTGTATGACTGCGAGTCATGAACACTACGCCACTCAGACTGGGCAAAGCTGGAGGCTTCCCACACAAAATTCCAATGTTGTATATTGGGCACAAAATGGAATGACTTCATCTGTAATGCAGATGTTTATGGTCGCTCCAGTCTACAGACTACTGGGGCCACTGTCCGCAGACGGCGCCTTATGCTTTTCGGACATGTCGCTAAAATGCCACAAGACATTCCAGTGAACGCCGTTCTCTGGGTGGCTTGTAACATCTGGGATAAAATTCCACCCACCGAGGAGTGGAGGCAGCTCAGAAGCAAACCCCCTATTACATGGATTCATCAAGTCTGTTCCAATCTTGGACTCTTCGGCTGTCAAGCCCTTGTAGGTGACCAGACAGCAAGTGTGAACAATCGGGACAGGGGGTGGAGGCTAATAGGAGCCTATACAAGAAAAAGACCCCAAAATTGGGACTGTCCCTATAAAATTGGGACATCTGGTCACCCATAGTCCTTGTGGCCACGCTGGAATGGACTAAATGGCGAATGATTGTTACGGCCGACTGTTTGGCTACATGTTGAAGATTTCAGATTTTGCCACTCCTGGTGAGGCTGAGTGAAATCTTAGGCTTTGTCTACACTGGCACTTTTGTCGCTAAAACTTTTGTCACTCAGTGGTGTGAAAAAAAACCCACCCCCGAACGACAAAAATTTTAGCCACCAAAAAATTGGTGCGGACAGAGCTCCTGCTGACGAAGCTACTGCCCTCATTGGCGGTGGTTTTATTTTGTCGCCAGAAAAGCTCTCTCTTGGTGATAAAGAGCAGCCACACAGCGCACCCTACAATGGTGCAACTACAGCGGCACAGCTGCTGCCACCATAAGGGTCGAAGTGTAGACATAGACTTACTCAGCAAGTAGCTCCATTCATTTCCATGGCTGGCACACTGTAAGTTCTCCCAATGTTTCTTCCCACCTGGAGCATTAGCCCACACTGAAAGCCACTTTTAAGGTAGGATGGGTGAGAGAATTAACCCTTACATTGCTGACATTTTCCTGCCAGTCAGATTAATTTAGTAGGGCAACAAGGGCAAGAGGCCAGAATGTTAATTAGATATAAAATTGGGCAAAATTGTCTCAGGATTTATATGCCAGAGATATAAACCCATTAATTAACCAATAGAAGGTACACGTTGGTGCAGGCTATTTAAGATTTCTCTTCCCCACCGTTTCAATTAAACGTTCCTCATTTTCATCCCCACATTCTTTACTGTTCATATATGTAAATATGATATAATCTTCCATAAGTACCATCATCAGTATAATGGCATTTGTAGTGCAGTTGCTATTAGTAAAGCCAGGTTTGGATCATGTTTATTTAGTGCCCTGGCAAGCTCAGACTGAACACTTACCATAATCTCTCCTGGATGCAAGTTAAATAAATGTTAAAAAGGGTCAGAATGAAAACCTAATGTACTTTACATAAAGAACTGTTTGCAGTGGTCTCCGCTGACCAATGACACATACATATTTAATCATGTGACGAAAACTATATGTCTTAAAAATAATCTAGTTAGAAATAGTTGCAATTTTATGTGTCATTTTTGTGGTTAATGGGAAGGAACATCTATGCATTTTTTCTGTCCTATGCTTACAAGTCTTTCGAAGTCGAGGTAACATATATCTCAGTTGTAAAGCTTAACAGCTTTGGTTTAGCGAAACATGCTTGATTACTTTTAATGGAGACTTCTGAAATGAAATAAGAAAGAAGTTTCCCTGTTAATTACACTATGAATGGGGAGAGAATCTTGATCACATTTGACTGCAGATAACTAGACATGTTACTCTCACTACAAGACATAAACCTGCAAATATAGGATGCAACCAGGCTAAAGGTATTTATGCAGGCATTGAGGGGCTGCATAAGTCCAGGATGTTCAAGCACTGAGAGAAAACAGGCAGCATCTCTTGGAGTGACTGCACAGCAGGGGAACCTTCTTCCAATGAGCAAAATTTCACAGAGATGATATTGTCATCCGCATGCTTTTTTACATCTTGGTATCTCAGAACCTAGGTTTCTCTGTGTTGGCTTCTAACCAAGACCCTTACATCTGACTCTCAAATTTAGGCCCTAGTCTGGGCTGAACTGCCAGCCCAAAATAAGTTTCCAAAAGTCAGATAGGCTCTTAAGAACAAGAATAAGCAGATTACACCACAACCAGCACCTGAACTAGGCTAAACTCCCCAAACTGGAGTCTGGGGTTGAGAAATGCCGAACTCACAGGGTGAAATAAACAGTTAAACAGTTGTTGCCAGATCTTGTGAATATATTATGAGTCTCAAGATGCATGGTGTTTTTTCTTAAAGCCTCGGCTATAACAGGGTTCAAAAAAGAACTAGATACATTCATGCAGGATAGGTCCATCCATGGCTATTAGCCAGGATGGGCAGAGATGGTGTCCCTAGCCTCTGTTCACCAGAAGCTGGGAATGGGCAACACGGAATGGATCACTTGATGATTACCTGTTCTGTTCATTCCCTCTGGGGCACCTGGCATTGGCCACTGTCAGAAGACAGGACTCTGGGCTAGATGGACCTTTGGTCTGACCCAGTATGGCCATTCTTATACTCTCAGCTCCTAAAGTCATGGAATTGCATGAAAATCTCAGCTTTCATTTAATATTAACCTTTGCGCTTCCACAGAAAAGCCTGAGAACTTGAAGCAAATGTATGTAAAGGCTCAAAAAGCAAAAGGTAAAGAAAAACAATTCCAAATTTTTTTTTTTTTAAATCTCATGATTTTTAAGGCAGTTCCATGATTTTGGGCTCGTTGACTCATGATTTTTGACCATTTGGTGCTGGCAGTGCTCAGTAACTCCCTGAGCTGATTCATTTGCAATATATGGAGAGGCAGGGGTGTAGAGATTTGTGTTGGTCTAGTGGCAACCTGGCCCAATTTGCATCCCTGAAACACTGGTGTCACTCCAAACTAGATGCTTCCTGAAACCTGACCCTGTTCCTCAAATCCAGCTCTCCATCCTACATGAGATATTTCCTGCACCCACCCCCATATGTGGAATGAGCCCCTCAAGACTCCAGTAGACTTCTGACTGAAGTGAGCTCCCAAACTGGCATGATCTTCTCAGGCCTAAACACAAGGCTAGCCCCATCTGTAATAGGTTCTGGCCAATCACACCCCTTCACTTGACCCAGAAAATGGAATCTCAGAGACAGAAATGACAACAGAGGCTACTAGTGGATACAAAGTAAACTCCAGCAACACATGACCCAAGGGAAAAAAATACTCAACAACAAACCTAGCCTCTATGCATTCAAGATAAGGGCAACTGGAAAGAGGAAAAGAAATCATCCTGTGGCGTATGCTCTCATCAAGACTCAATAATACATTTTAATACAAAAGACTAGACTCTATCAATTTAACTCTTTCATACACATGCCTCCTAGGCCTCCAGATTCCCAATAACAATGTTTTTATACATTTTCAAAGCTGCTGGAGGGAAATCAAGGGCATTGAAAGTCAGAATTCATTTAAATAAATGATAAAAAGCAAAGAGGGTTGGAGAAAAAATAAAATTTGCTATTAGTCCAAGTGTCTCTTGTCCCCGCCCCCCTCAAGAATAACCCCCCCTATAATATGGTCTATATGCCTGTTGCTTTAAGGCAACAATGCCACTGGTTCGTTGTGTATTCTCTCAGAGTTTTACTGGTAAAAAAACAAACAAACAAATAAAACAAAACAACCTAAATTCTTCAGCACTGTCCTGCTCAGTTTATCTACTCCGATTTACTGTTGTGATTGTTGACTCGCTGACCACTGATTTTAACACAGGGGTATAGCAGCGAGAGATTGACATGGGTTTCATTAAAATTCAAGAAACTCAACTCCACCGAGAGCATGACTAACTTCCTTATACATGACAAGAATCCCCACAGATGGTTCTTCACCCTTGCTAAAGGAATTAAGTCTACCAAAAGAAACCCTGTCTATAAGCTGCCAATTCCCCAAATCTACAGGCTCATCTGCACAGAAATTCTTTATACTGTCATTCTTAAGTACCTTAGGGTAGCAGTGAAAGACAGGGAGTCAACAGGGAGTGTCGACTGCTGCCTTCACTACCCCTCAAGCATGCTGGTGGCACGGGGATGATGGGATTATAAAGTAAACATAATAAAACACAGTACTAGGGCATTCAGTGGCCACAGTATATTTGCTTGCTTATCTTTTCTCTGTAAGAGCTGCAGATGAAATTCTTATTACAACTACACAGAGCCTGCGTACCAAATTGGCAGTTATTAAACCATTAAGCCAGTCCACAAGTGAATACTGAATTTAGTTTTGCAGACCAATTAAATTCCCCCTTTCATAGTCTCCTTCCCTCCCGCCCCCCATTATTCTCTCAAGCTCCACATTTTATCATCAAATGTTTAAATTGGTTCTCTCTCACACACACACACAAAGACGTATTAATAGCTGGCTACACTGTGTCACTGCAGATGAGGTAGAAGAAGCTTGGTTTACCAAAATAATCCTTCGACCCTGTTTTTCTGTCAATCAAACCTGCAGTAATTAAAATTAAAAGGAGGGGAGGAGGGAGCCTCTTGCATGAAGCACAAAAGAACAAGCATTTTATGGGGACAAGGGAACAGTAATTAAAATAAATTAATAAACAAAACGGCTGTTTCGTGTTAAATCAGGAAGCTGTCCAGAGAAACCTGGAATATTTAAACGTTGCTGTCTTTTTGCTTAGGAAACCAGACACTCCAGAGGACACGGAACTCTCCCTCTTTAGGGCACTGGTTTGAATCTATCCTGGCTCCATAGTACCCACATTTCATCAACATCTGATAGTTGTTGGGAAGTGTAAAGGGCAGGGCCGGCTCTAGGCACCAGCAAAACAAGCTGGTGCTTGGGGCGGCACATTTTTAGGGGTGGCATTCTGGCGCCGGCCATGCCGCCCCTAAAAATGTGCCCCGGCCGCCCTAGCTCACCTCCGCTGCTGCTGCCACGGCGCGTGAAACAGCTGATTCGCGCGCTGCTACTCGCCCTCCCTCCCAGGCTCTCAAACCTGGGAGGGAGGGGGAGATCCCGAGCGGCCATTTCACGCGCCGCTGCTCCCCCTCCGTCCCAGACTTGAGAGCCTGGGAGGGAGGGGGAGAAGCGNAGGAGGGAGGGAGGGGGAGAAGCGGCGCCCACGCCGCTGCTCCCCCTCCGTCCCAGACTTGAGAGCCTGGGAGGGAGGGGGAGAAGCGGCGCCCGCGCCACGGCCACTCGGAGTCTCCCCCTCCCTCCCAGGCTCTCAAACCTGAGAGGGAGGGGGAGACTCCGAGTGGCCGTGGCGCGGGCGCCGCTTCTCCCCCTCCCTCCCTCCTAGGCTTGAGAGCCTGGGGGGAGGAGGCAGGGCTGGGGATTTGGGGAAGGGGCGGAGTTGTGGCAGGGCCAGGGGTGGGGTAATTAAATAAGGGGGGGGCGGCCAAAATTGTTTTTGCTTTGGGCGGCAAAAATCCTAGAGCTGGCCCTGGTAAAGGGAAACCCTCCTCAGCAGTGTAGGCTGGGGTGTGGCAGAATGTCTTCCTCTTGGGTGTTCCTCTTTCTCACTCCATATTCGCTGTATGGGTTGTGGATTTATTCACTCAGCCCTTTGTCCAGGTCAGACCTTCACGCCCCCCCACTTTTTGGGGTACACATAAAGAGTCCAAAACTATGGAAATCTTCAGCAGTCAGCAAGGAGATTTAGGGCTTCCCCCCTTGGGTTGGGATCTTAGGATCTGGACCCTTGCACTTTCAGGATCTTCCCCAACTAGCTTTCCCACTGAAGAATAGCCTTCTGTCTTTATCCCTTCCTTAGGGGTAGTTAGGGGAGCCTGGGCCCACCCTCTCCACCGGGCTCTGATCCAGGGCCCAAGGGTAGGCAGCTAAGACCTGCATCTTGGGGTGCTATGCAGCTGCCTCCCTGAATCACTTCTGACCAGTGTCCCCTCTTCCGGCAGAGAAAAATACCAAATTGAACACAAAACTAAAGTTCCTGACCTTCAAAAGTCCCCAGTCCCTCCTTTGCAGGTTTGGTCAGGTCAGTTTCTCCAAGCCTCAGGCAGCAAGAATTCCTGGGCTGCTCCTTCCCAAGAGCTCCTGGCTGCTTCCTTCCTCAGTCTGCCTCCTTCTGAACTGAATCTTTTTAAGCTCTGCCTCCAGCTTGTGCAGGCTTTGCCAGTGCAGTGGGGCAGAGCCACACGGGCCCAGAGCTACTCCTTACCCTCTTCTTCTCCATTGTGGTGTGTGGCAAAGTACCTTCTTCTCCTTAGCAGGCTCAGTCCTTTTCAGCCTTGGAGACCCAGGTTTGGGCAAAGCAAATCCTTGTAGGTAGCACAGGGTCTGGCTATTCCTTCCCTCAGTCAGTCCCTTGTGCTTGTTTATCTTCCCTTCTGGGGACAGAGTGCGGCCTTCCTTGCTGGAAGGGTTCAGAGCCTTGCTGCTCCTAACTTACTAACAGCTTCCCTGGTTCTCTCACTCTCTCTCTCCCAGCCCCCACGTCCACGCCGGGGAGGATTTAGAAAGGTCCCAAGCAGTTGGAGCCAGCTGAACCTAATTAGTTCCCTAGTAACCCCTTGCCTAGCTGAACCTTATTTCCCCATGGTTCTCTCTCTTCAGTGGCTTGGGAGAGGCCTTTTTAACCCCCTGGGACTGATTACTACCCCCATCCCCCTTTGTAGCTGTTTGTCCTGGGTTTGCCACAGGTGTTTGTACACAACATCCCTCTCAAAACAGGACACAGGATCTTGTCCTCCACATTCATGTCCCCTTCCTCTCAGGAAGAAATAAAGCTGCATTTTGGTGGGCCTTTCTAGCTCTGTGGAGTACCTAAAAACGACATGGTTGTAAGGAGAGGTACCACCTCATAACTCTTGGGTTGGCAAACTTCATTGTGTTCAACCAGCGAAGAGGGGCGTGGTCCATTACTAGCAAGAAGGAATTTCCAAACAAATAGTACCTTAGGGAATCCACAACCCATTTCACAGCTAAGGCTTCTTTTTCTATAATGGGGGAACAGTTTTTTAACTATACAGAGGGCCGGGTATTCCTCTCCCTCAAATTCTTGGGAAAGGACTGCTCCAAGTCCTACACTGGTAGAATCTGTTTGTAGTGTGAACTTTTGGAAAAATCTAGGTGAAAAAGTACCAGCTCCTGACACATACAATCTTTTAGAGTCCTAAATGCCCTGTTGCAGACTCCAGGACGGGTATCTTTCATGAGGACTGTGAGGGGTGCTGCAGTCATGGCAAAGTCTGGTACAAAATGCCTATAATAGCCTGCTAGGCCCAAGAAGTGTCGGGATGAGGTGGGTTTTTTGTTGTGGGGTGAGGCAGTTTGCTAAGCCTTTACTTTGCCAATTAGCAGTCATAACTTGCCCCTCCCTATGATATTACCTAGGTATGTAATTTACAAGTTAGCCATCTTATATTTGTACAGATTTGCAGTGAGTCCTGCACTCTCGAGAGCCTGTAGCATGGAGGTAACATAACATTTGTAGTCATTCCAATTACAGCTGTAAATCATGATGTCATCTATATATGCTGTGGCATATTAACCATATGGTTGTAGCATTTGGTCCATGAACCATTGGAAAGTGGCTGCTGCCCCATGAAGTTCGAATAGCACAGTTTAGAAATGGTAAAGACTGAATTGGATGAAGAAAGCTGGCTTTTCCTGAGACTCTGAGGTCAGAGGGATCTGCCAGTACCTCTTCATAAGGTCTAGGGTAGAGATGTATTTGGCAGCTTCCAGCCTTACTTGTAAGTCATCCACCCTGGGCAGACAGTAAGCATCGAACCTTGAAATTGAATTTACCTTTCTGAAATCAATACAGAAGCAGGTTGTCCCATCTGATTTTGGTACCAATGGAATCGGGACTTCTTCAACCACTGCGAGACTCCTCCATACCCTCCGGTCTAACATGGCTCATAGCTCTTCTTGCATGGTGTCCCACATATTTTGCAGGAATGGTTGTGGGTTCTCACAGACCCATTGTCCTGATTCAATGGCTATGTGATGATACACCATGTGAATCTGTCCTGGCAAAGTTGAAAAGATGGTGGGGAAGAATTCAATCAGCTTCTGCATTTGGGCTTTCTTCTCTGTTGAAGCTCTTCTCCCTTTGGTATGGCTTGGGATTCTGGGATTACTGGTGCTTGAGAGGCTAGTTCAAGTTTGGGTGGATGGATATTCTGAAGAGTCCTTCTTAATCTTTCCAGGCGTTTGAAAGGTTGATGTGGTGTACTGTTTTCTTTCTTCTTCTCTGTCTGTCAGATTTCCTAGTCAACCAGTCCCATTTGTCTCACCACATCGAACGGCCCCAGCTCTGGGCCAGTAATTGACTCTGAACTCAGCAACAGTACCCAGGCACCAGGTCTAAATTCTCAAAGATGTCCCCCTTTGTTATAGGCCTCGACTTGATTTTGTTGGGCTTTCAATAAGTTTTCTTTTGCAATGTCCCCTAAGGCCTTAGGCTTTTCTCATAACTGAAGTATCACTTGCAATACATCTGTCATCTTTGATCCTTCCTCCCATGCTTCTTTAAGGAGATTTAAAGTCCCAAAATGCTGTGTCCAATATAACAATTTGAATGGGGAGAATCCCGTGGACACCTGTGGGACCTCTCTGAGGGCAAATAACAGTAGTGGGAGCAAATTTGTCCCAGTGATGAGGATCTGATGATACAAATTTCCTCAACATTTCTTCTAGAGCCTATCTGAACCTTTCAACTAACCCATTTGCTTGGGGGTGGTAAAAGACCTTCTTAGAGTCTTAAACTTTAACAGACCACGTAGCTCTTTCATCAAGTGCAAAACAAAAGTTAGTTCCAGAATTGGTCAGAATCTCTTTTGGCATCCCCACTCACATGAACAACTTCATAAGGGTGGCCATGATGGTTGCACATTTGTAGAGGGGAGTGGGATGGCTTTGGGATACCGGGTGGCATAGTCCAAGATTACCAGGTATCCTGCCATGCTTTTTTCTGGCAGCCCCACTAGGTCCATCCCTATTTTTTCAAAAAAGTACCTCACTACAGAAAGCTGAGTAGAGGCTCTTTTGAGGTCCTCTTGGGTCCTACCAATTGGCACTTGGGGCATGACACACAATAGTCCTTGACTTCCTTGTGACCTCCCAGCCAATAGAACCTATTCATCAATTGCTTATCTTGCACAAGGAGTTGAGTGGGCAAGCCATAATACATCTCTTCAATATCTTCTTAGTATGAGGAGCTGTATTTTTATCTCTTTGATTCGATGGTTCCTCTCCAGGCAATATAACTACTCCCTCAGAAGTTCAAAGTGGGGCTGTGATAAATGAGAAGGGGGGTAGCTCTCTTTTGTGGACACTCAGCCAGCCAGTTAGCTATAAAATTCCTCTTAGTAGCTGTTCTCTACCTGTTTTACCTGTAAAAGGGTTAACAAGCCCACAGGTAAAGGGAAAGGGAGTGGGCACCTGACTAAAAGAGCCAATGGGAAGGCTAGAACTTTTTAAAATTGGAAAAAAAGCTTTCCTTTATTGTTCTGTGGGTTGTTCTCCGGAGAGAGGGAACAGAGCAAAGACAGGGCTATGACTGTGCTGTAAAAAGCTTTTTGCCAGGTATGGAAATCATCCGATTATACCTAGAACTGCCCAAATATGCAAGTAGATTAGGAAATGTCTAGAAAGATGCAATTAGGTTTTATTTCTTTTATTTTCTGTAAAGCTTGTGGACTCCTCTGTGCTAACCCCAGATGCTTTTGTTTTGCCTGTAACCTTTAAGCTGAACCTCAAGAGAGCTATCTTGATGCTTAATTTTTGTAATTGTTTTTTTTTAAGATTGCAAAAAGCCTAAGTTTCAAATGTATTTTCTTTCTTTTTGTTTTTAATAAAATTTACCTTTTTTAAGACCAGGATTGGATTTTTGGTGTCCTAAGAGATTTGTGCATATGTTGTTTCATTAGCTGGTGGCAACAGCTGATTTCAGTTTTTTTTCCCTTCTCAGCTCTTCCCCAGAGTGGGGGTGAAAGGGCTTGAGGGTACCCCACAGGAAGGAATTCCCAAGTGTTCCTTCCTGGGTTCTCAAAATGGGGGAAGCGGGGTTGCACTTGGGTGGTAGCAGCATCTACCCATCCAAGGTCAGGGAGAAGCTATGACCTTGGGAGTTTAATACCAGCCTGGAGTAGCCAGTATTAATTTTTAAAATCGTTGTGGGCCCCCACCTTCTGCACTTAAAATGGCAGAGTGGGGAATCAGTCTTATCATAGAATAGCAGGGTTGGAAGGGATTTCAGGAGGTCATCTAGTCTAAGCCCTTGCTCAAAGTAGGAGTAATCCCCAGACAGATTGTTGTCCTAGATAGCTTCCTCAAGGAGTGAACTCACAACCCTGGGGGTAAGTAGGCGAATGCTCAAACCACTGAGCTATCCCTCCCCCAGGAGGGGGCTAGTGACAGGGGCTATTTCTTTAGAACACACAGGATCCACTACTCTCCTCTGGGCTACTGCCACTGTATCATAGGCTTGACTTAGTGTCTGGTTCTCTCTCTCTTCTCTTATGAAATCCACCTCTCTGGTTATGTTCAATGGGTATGGGTTCTCATTATTCCTTGGGGAAAGTGTAGGACTCCTCATCTGGTGAGAGCTCTCTTCCTCAGGGTCCTCTGTTTCACCCTGTCCTACCCCAAACTCAGGGAGTTGTTAGGTAAGGTCACACGAGAAGCAAGGCTAATGGGGAAAAGAGTTCAGTAGAGTTGGCAGTTTTTCAAAGAGACATTATTAAGGGCACAAGAGCAAACTATCTCACTGCGTAGGAAAGATAGGAAGCATGACAAGAGACCACCCTGGTTTAACAAGAAGATCTTCAAAGATCTGAAACTCAAAAAAGAGCCCTACAAAAAATAAAAACTAGGTCAAATTACAAAGGATGAATACAAACAAATGACACAAATATGTAGGGACAAAATTAAAAAGGTAAAGGCACAAAACGAGATTAAACTAGCTAGAGACATAAAGGGTGACAAGAAAACATTCTACAAATACACTAGAAGCAAGAGGAAGATCAATGAGGGGGGGAAACAGTAACAGAAAATGCGGTAATGGCAGAAGTGTTAAATGACTTTTTAATTTCAGTTTTCACCAAAAAGTTTGGTGGTGATTGGACGTCTAACATAGTGAATGACAGTGAAAACGAGGTAGCATCAGAGTCTAAAATAGAGAAAGAACAAGTTAAAAATTACTTAGACAAGTTAGATGTCTTCAAGTCACCAGGGCCTGATGAAATATATCCTAGAATACTCAAGAAGCTGACTGAGGAGGTATATGAGCCATTGGCGATTATCTTTGAAAAGTCATGGAAGATGGGAGAGATTCCAGAGGACTGGAAAAGGGCAAATATAGTGCCAATCTATCAAAAGGGAAATAAGGACAACTGGGGAATTACAGACCATTCAACTTAACTTCAGTACCCAGAAAGATAATGGAGCAAATAATTAAGCAATCAATTTGCAAACACCTAGAAGATAATAAAGTGATAAGTAACAGTCAGCATGGATTTGTCTAGAACAAATAATGTCAAACCAACCTAATAACTTTCTTTGACAGGGCAATGAGTCTTGTGGATGGGGGGAAGTGATAGATGTGGTATGTCTTGACTTTAGTAAGGCTTTTGATAATGTCTCCCATGACTTTCTCATAAACAAACTAAGGAAATACAACCTAGATGGAGCTACTATAAGGTGGGTACATAACTTGTTGGAAAACCATTCCCAGAGAGTATTTATCAATGGTTCATGATCAAGCTAGAAGGGCATATCAAGTGGGATTTCATACAGATCAGTTCTAGGCCTGGTTCTGTTCCTCTTCTTGGCATAAAAGCCAAGGATGGAATAAGCAGGTAGATTAAGTCAATTTTCATCCTTAAAAACAGGCTTCATGTTACCAGATTTAAGTTATATTGGTGAAATAGGATGGGGAAACAGACATAGCTGCTGCTGCTCAGGCGATATCTGTGCTGTGGATGCATGGGGATGGTTTGTTTCCATTTCTGTCAGTCTGGTATGATTTCTGAATCTGAATCCTTCCTCAGCCATGAGATGTTACTTAAGGCACGAATAATGCTCCACCATCCCTGTACATCCTGGGCTGCTTTTTGCATGTCCTCTGTGTTGCTAAATCTCATGATTTTTCCCTCTCTGAGAAATGGTCAACTTGAAACTTGGCCTCTTTTGCAAGTTTCCAACTGCTCACCTGCCATGACAGATGCTCTGGCTTCCTTCTTAACACGTATCCCAGACATTTTCATCTTCTTTTCTGGATAGCTTTAGAGATAAGGGATTGTCGAACACTGATGAATATCAGCATTTGTGATAAATTCATTCAATTTAATAACTAGTATTTTCCTAAAGCATTTGAATGCTTGTCTGCACCCTTGGTAGATTTTCAGTTTTCATATCCATACCTTAAGGTTGCATCATTTGTAAGCAATAAATTCAATGAATGGAAAAAAAGAGAAATAAATGATTTGCCATTTAATACCATTCCCCTGAACCGGGCACTGATCGTACAGTGTAGAATGAGGCAGTATTATGGACTACATCATGTGTCCCCTGTAAATTCTATACAAATAAATCATCAGGCGAGGTATTTCTAGTTGAGATAAGAAGGTGTTAGTACCGTTATACAAGGCACTGATGAGACCTCATCTGGAATACTGGGTGCAGTTCTGGTCTCCCATGTTTAAGAAGGATGAATTCAAACTGGAACAGGTTCAGAGAAGGGCTACTAGGATGATCCGAGGAATGGAAAACCTGTCTTATGAAAGGAGACTCAAAGAGCTTGGCTTGTTTAGCTTAACCAAAAGAAGGCTGAGGGGTGATATGATTGCTCTCTATAAATATATCAGAGGAATAAATACCAGGAAGGGAAAGGGATTATTTAAGCTCAGTGCCAATGTGGACACAAGAACAAATGGATATAAACTGGTCATCAGGAAGTTTAGACTTGAAATTAGAGGAAGGTTTCTAACCATCAGAGGAGTGAAGTTCTGGAACAGCCTTCCAAGGGGAGCAGTAGAGGCAAAAGACATATCTGACTTCAAGACTAAGCTTGATAAATTTATTGAGGGGATGGTATGATGGGATAGCCTAATTTTGGCAATTAATTGGTCTTTGACTATTAGCCGTAAATATGACCAATGGCCTGTGATGGGATGTTAGATGGGGTGGGACCTGAATTACTAAAGAGAATTCTTTCCTGGGTGTCTGGCTGGTGAGTCTTGCTCACATGCTCAGGTTTTAGCTGATTGCCATATTTGGGGTCGGGAAGGAATTTTCCTACAGGGCAGATTGGCAGAGGCCCTTGGGGTTTTTCGCCTTCCTCTGCAGCATGGGGCAGGAGTCACTTGCTGGAGGATTCTGTATACCTTGAAGTCTTTAAACCATGATTTGAGGACTTCAATAGCTCAGACATAGGTTAAGGGTTTGATACAGGAGTGGGTGGGTGAGATTCTGTGGCCTGCGTTGGGCAGGAGGTCAGATTAGATGATCATAATGGTCCCTTCTGACCTTAAAGTCTATGATTCTATGATCACTGTTGAGATGTTGGTTTTGACTTTCAAATTCCTAAAAGCCTTTGGACCGGCCTACTTGAGAGGTGCCATCTCCCCTTGTGGGATTCTGTTGGATGTATGCTCTCTGAAGGTTACTGAGCTGGAGGTGCCCTCAATGTAAAAGAAAAGGACCTGCGGACTGTGGTAAGAATGTACTTCCTTCCCACCCTTGATCTAAAAATAATCAGAATACATTAATATTAAAGGCATACTGCAAAACTCATCTACTTGCTTGGGATTTTAAAGGGGGCTTAGCTGTTTGTGGGGGCTGGATATGTCCTGTTGGCTGTGTTGATAGGGGTTTGAGATTGCCTGAAAATATGTTGCTGGAAGGATTATGTTTTAATAGCTTCAGACCCTGGGATAGGTGTTTGTTTTCTACATGTAAATAAGAAGTTGAGGTCATGGGAGCTATCACAATGCATAGTTCCAGACTCTGATCTCAGATGCATGATAAGTCAGGAGCCTCCATGGAACTTAGCAGACAAAAATCAGGTCTACACTACGGGGCTCAGTCGACCTACATTGCACAACTCCAGCTATGCGAATAACGTAGCTGGAGTTGACGTATCTTAGGTCAATCTTTTGTGGTGTCTACACTGCGCTGGGTCGATGGGAGAAACGCTCCTGTTGACTTACCTTATGCTTCTCGTTCCGGTGGCATAATGGAGTCAATGAGAGAAGATAGGCAGTCGACTCACTAAATCGACTCCCGGTGGATCAATTGCCGTGCGTCGATCTGCCGATAAGTGGAGACAAGTCCCAACTTTTGGCATACACTGATGCAAATGAGATCAGAATCTGGCTTGTAGCAACAGGTGTGGCATAGGGCAAGGTTTCTTAGCATCCTTATCTCTGGATGCATCATTAGGTAAAGTCTAGGCCAGTTTGGAGAAGGGGAATGAGGTACAATGCTGCTGGGAAATGCTGTAAGACACTTAAAATTTCAATTACCCAGGTGAGTGGAATTGTTCATGAAAATATAGGCTGAGAAGAGGAGCTATTTTAGGTGTCTTGTTTAATATGCATTCTTTGAAATATAAGCACCACATAATTTCCACAGTAGTACAAATGTTCAGGCTTGTACTGGAGATGTTCCTGAGTGCATAATGACAGAAGCTTTTGTCATCTGTGCATTACCACTTCAGTCCAGGTAGGAATTAATGCCTCTGGAAAATACTATTATAATGGAACATGATACAGAGCAATCTCTCAGCAATTGTGGGAAGGTGACAGTACATCAGAGCAAAGTGACTGCTAAGGGTAGGGAGGAGTACAGGACTAAATCTGAAATGATGGTTAATACCACCGACTTTTCCTACTGCATTATAATAAGCAAAATGAGAGTTTTAAGATGGGGACCTAAAGTCGAATCTGTTTGTTATGCTGCAATTGCTGCACTCTTGTTCCCAATCACACCTGGTGTAATCTCCCCTGTCAATGGTAAATTCACGTTTTCTTTTAAGGTTGTTGGGATTTTTTTTTTTTTTTGAGGATTGTGTTGTAACAATGACTTAAGAATTCACTCTGACTGTAGTCCATCTATATCAAAATACAGTACAGCATGCGGAGGGCTGACTTTTGCAGCAGTTTAAGTAGAGAAGCTCCTGAACCTAAAACGCAGAGCCCAACAAGAACAATATTTTTAAAAAGTTCATAACTGGACACAGCTCGTCCATATCCAAAACCTAATACCCGTATATAACACACTCAAAGGCCCTGATCAAAAGCCCACTGAAGTCAACGGAAAGACTCCTGCTGACTTCAATGGGCCAAAGTCTGTGGTATAGAAGGTCTGAGTTATACTCACTGGTAATCTGTGGTATTTGCATTTGGCCATGTTTTTGTCAAGCTAGCATTAGGATCTTAGTCTGTCTAGGATAAGCATTGTCTAATCAGGGGAGTACACATCAAGAGTAGGAGCTTGCTGCCTACTCAGAGCTAACAAAGCAAAGCCAACATTTTCATAATTGGCTAGAGATTCTGAATGCCTCAATTTTCCGGGTTAGGGGAAGGTTGGCCCTGATTACAGGGCTGCTGAATATTTGCTACTCCCAGGTGTTTTAAATTGAGGTACCCAGAAATCAGTGAGCACTTTGGGTCTTATGCCTTGAGGAATTGTGGAAACGTGTTCTGGGGCTGAAGTTGCTGGGTTCTGTCTCCTCTGATGACCACGACGTCTGCACACATGCAGCCATACATCCACATGACAAATATACCCCCGACTTCTGAAAAGTTTAGATCTAGCTACAAATGTTGCAGTTCAGATCCCTTATGAGAAATAAACACATGCTTCTTATTAGGAGACTGTGCCCACTAAGTTGAACTCATTATTAGAGCTTGTCATAAAATTGTCCCCCACAACCCTGAGGAAATTGATTTTTTGGTGAAAAAAGCAAAATTCAGAAATACATATATTATAATTGGCTCAACAGAAACATTTCAATTTTGAATAGCCACTGCAGTGCATTGTGGGAGTTGTAATTCAGGCATCTCACACTCCCATTCTTCTCGATAGGCCAGGCTCCCTGGTTGGACACCATCTCCCATGAAGCAATATTGTCTCCCCTCTTGGTAAGGGGAGGCAGTGCATCATGGGAGATGAAATCTGGATGAGGAACCCAGCCCACAGAGGAGAATGGGAGCATAAAACACCCAAATTATACCCAAATTATAGTTTTGACAAGAAATTTTCAATCAGTCAGCACTACTCATTAGTCTTCTTTTCCTGGACACAGAATGTTTCTCAGGTTTCATAAAGTCTATTTCCCCCCACACAAACATACTTTGCTGTCTCGTCAGTCTCTACACATTCTTATTCTGGTTTCAGGGTAACAGCCGTGTTAGTCTGTATCCTCAAAAAGAATAGGAGTACTTGTGGCACCTTAGAGACTAACAAATTTATTAGAGCATAAGCTTTCGTGGGCTACAAGAAGTGGGTTGTAGCCCACGAAAGCTTATGCTCTAATAAATTTGTTAGTCTCTAAGGTGCCACTAGTACTCCTGTTCTTTTATTCTTATTCTGGTTAAAGCGTGGAAGCTGGGATGAAGAATGACACAAGAAAGGTTATTCTCATAGTATTCTTAGGTTGACCTAAAGCAAGAAGTGCTTGCACTTGCAAATTTCCAGTACAAAGCGGTTCAGATAGTTTGGATGAGGATGAGACAAATATTCAATTTCAGTGGAAAAGAAGAGGGAAGGTTGTCTGAACTGAACCTCTGAACAATTTTAAGATTCTCCCATCACTAAGTACTATACTGAAAGCTGGTTCCTTACAAAACCAATCAAATCACTGATATATATAAATCAAGTAAATATGATGACTATTATTTACTCTGCACCATTTATGACAATCTGATTAGGGCCATGGAAGAGAGGAATCTTACTCCGGTGGATAAAGCAGCAAATCGTGTGTTTGCTCTGCCACTGAGTTGGTACATGACCATGTGCAAATCACTTAGGCCAACATATTCAAACCTGGGTGAATAAATATAGGCACTTCAGTCCACACCAAGACATCTAAATAAAACCAGCCCAATGCTCAGGATTACTGAGCAACTGTAGCTCACATGTCCATGCAGCTCTATTCATATTTGTACTGAAAGGGATATTAAACCTCATGCTTCAGAGATCTAATGTATCCGCAGCTGTTTTCTGCAGGGTTTCTTTCATTTTCCTCTGAAGCATCTGTTGCTGGTCATTGTCATGGTACAGAAGAACCTTGGGTCCATTACAGTCTGGCAATTCCTTTGTTCCCATAAATCCATGATTCAACTCAGATTCTGGAAGACAGGAAACAAGTAGTCTCAGATCATCACATTCATAGTGCTAGTTTTGTTAAAATAATTATTAGTTACAGGGAGTGATTTCTGGGCCACAGGAGTTCAACAGTATGTAGAATTATTATTACTGTTTGCTTTCTTGTTATTTTGTTTGGGGTAGGAAGAAACAAAGGGGGTGAGTGTTATGGTAGTTTGGATGACTGAGCACCACAAAAGATCAGAAAATAAAACATCTGTTACAGAACATGTGTTGTAACTCCAGGGTATAGACTGAAGCCAGTCAATAATATCTGAGAGTGAATGAAAGAATAAATAAATAAGTGTAGACAATTATGATTCCCTCCACCATCCCGCCCCTATGGAAGCTGTAGACAAAATTGTTCTAGTCTTGTAAAAAGTGGAGGATGGTTAGAATCTATGCAGCTGTTATTCAGTACAGCGTCCTCAGTTTGCCAACTCTTCCAATTAAGAGCTAAGATTAAAAGTTTAGAAGTCTAAATTGGTGTAACATATACATTCTTCTGGCCCACCAAATATTATGTTACACTAGTGTAGGCTTCGTCTAATCTCAGACCAACATATGGAACATTATGGAAGCCTTACTCCTCTGCGTGAGCATTTACTCACATGGATAACCTTGTGGATTTATTATATGTGTATAATACATAGGAGAGGAATTGTTGACTAGTGGATAGAGCATTGGACTGTGATTTGAGAACTGGGGTCTATTCATGCCACTACTTTGCTTGGGCAAGTCATAGCACATCATTGTGCCTCAGTTTCCCCATTTGTGAAATGCCTTGGAATCTATGGATGAAGGGTGTTATACAAGAGTTAGATATTAATTATTATTATTATTACATAGTACATAGACATCCAACCTTAGATGGGGATTCTATTGTGCAGTACACACACAGTATCAGACAGTCCTTGCCTCCAAACAGCTTACGATCTACATAGACAAAAGGTAGAAGAGGGAAACAGGCAGAGAAAAGTGAAGTGACTCATCCAGCAACACACAGCAGTTCAGTGGCAGAATCCAGAATAGAACTGATTCCCAACCTAACATTAAACAATGCCGCTTCTCAGTAGGAGAGTATTAAACCTGTACATATACATGCATGCTTGGATTTACTGCCACAAAACAGCTCAGAAACTATTCCAAATGTTATAGTATGGCATGAATTTATGTGATTGTGGAATCTGAAACTGATAAAAGATTCTCGTGAAAGAAATTGCCAAACCTTGCACAGATGGACCTTCTAACCTCAGAAGATTCACAGGATGAGTTAACTAGCAAACACTGATGTTTAGCTGAAGTCTTTCAGAATCTCACTGGTCTAGAAACTAGATTGGAAATCACATGACATTAGGCTTCCTTCTAATGTGTCCTGTGCTCTATGGTTCCATTTAGCAGTAAAATGCTATAGGAATAGCCTTTCTTGTGGTTTACAAGTAGTTTCCCCAGATTTAGTGGCAAATAAATAAAAAGCCAACCAGGAGCATATTGAGTTAATGGACCTCAGACCACTCCATCACACCTCTCTTATCCAGGCAGCACTTTTACACATGAAGTGCATCTACATTTTGGGTTGAAGTTGTCATTTCCAGCATGGGTAGACATAGCCGTGTAGGCTCTATTCGAGCTAGAACAGTAAAAATAGAAGTCTAGCCTCAGTAGCACAGACAGATATGCCCTATCTACCTAACATATGCAGGGCAGTTTGCCTCTCCTGCTGCTTCAGCTGCCATGGCTACACTTCTGTTTCTGGCACACTAGCTCCATGAGAGCTAGAATGGGCGTGTCTCCTCAAACTGGAAATTCCCCTTCCCCCTCTAGCGTTGACATATCCTTACTGACACCAATGGCAACAGTAGTAGAGCGATTCAGTAGCATATGTCCATGAGCATAGTGGATCAGAAGCCCACCCAGAAAGTTAGAGGGAGTGTTATTTAACTGAGTCATCATTAATAATGCCATATCTCATTGGCTCAAAGGATTCTTCTAAGATCTGGAACACCTCTCATGTTAATGAAGGCCATCACTTTGTCCTTATATATCACCTTACATCAGAATGTCTCAACCTTAATGAATTTTCAGCCTCTGAGTTTAGTAAACTCTATCATCCATATTTTACAGATGGAGAAACTGAGTCTCAGAGAGAGACTAAATGAGTTTCCCAATGTCACACAGGAAGCCTACAGCAAACCTAGGAACAGACCCCAGCTTTCTAATTATCTAGTCCTGTGCTTTATCCACAAGCCCATCCATTCTACCTTGGAAACAGGTAGCTGTAGTTAAAACCAATACAACCTCAATCACTTACAAGCTAGTTATCTTGAAGCTTTTCCCTGAAAGTAGACAACCAACAGAACCTCTCTATGTATCTTTGTCTCTTTAAGTCTCTCTCCTGCCCCTTTGAGTCTCCCCTTATAGGAATATTGCAACAGCTGCTGGCTAAAAAAACTAGCCTAGGGAACAAACACATTCTCACTCCTCATTAGGATAGCGGGGAAAAAATGATATCGTCTCTCATTTTATTTATTATGCGATAGGGACATTGTAGAGGCTAATTGCAAGAGAATCTGACTTCTTCATACTCCTTGTCCCCACTATCTGGCTAGCACTGTAGCAAGTGTGATGACATGAGAATATTTTTGTAATATTTGTATGATGCCTGTGTGCTGTGTTGTTACCTAGGGGGCGGAAAAGGGCTGTTTCCTCTCAGGGCAGGTGAAGCGATATAGATATGGGTGTCGCCTAGTTGTCTGGGCCTTAGGTCCCATATCAATAGAACTCTTGAGAATACAATGGCAGATCCAATTGCCCGGACATTGACACTTAGCAAGCAATGACCCAGAGGAATACAGACTTCCCTTCCTCTAAGCAGGGAGGCTGAGCAATATTTCCCCAGCTTGGGAACAAAGGACTGGAGAGATGTGAGTTAGGGGATTAGTGTTGGCTGTTGAAGGTGCTCAGGGCTCTCACCTGGAGTCTGATGAAGGAGGTCAGATGGAGGGACCCACAGAGCTTGAACACAGGGGTTCTCTACTGCTTGGCTGGGCTCTGGGCTAACCTGAATGGACTTTGCTTTAATCTTCATTTCTCTAGACTATCCTAAAGACTTCCTATGCTGTGTTTCAAATGACTAATAAACCCGAGTGTTCTGACAGCATTGTGTGAGTTTCACCGCATATGCTTGGCGAGGTGCATTCATCCCCAGAGAGTGGACGAGTCTCCATCAAGGGTCCGTCTATAACGCAGTGCAAAACCGGCTCGAGCCCCCACCCAGTGACCTGGGACAATTACATACCACCCCCTGGGTGCCTCTATGAGGCAATACTTCCCCTCTCGCAAGCACGGAGTCTGAGTGTAGCAGAAAATGTTTAATAACGAGGAAATGAGGAAAGAACAGGGGCCTCATCCTTGTTACGCTGATCCCGAGGCAGGAGAGCAGAGGGAGGCAAAGGCAGCTTTAAGCTACCTTTTCACTCCCCACCGTTTGGCACAGCGAGGGCTTGCCCTGGTAAAAATGAGTTGCCTCAGGGCTGCTATAATTCATGCTCTGTTTGCCGTGGCCTAATGTAGATTTAGAGCTGGTGAAAGGTACTAGATCAGGGGTGGCCAAATTTACTGACCCTCCAAGCCGCCTATGATAATCTTTAGAAGTTTGAGAGCCGGATGTGCCTGCCGGAGCTCAGGACTTCATCCCTGCAGAGCATGCCTGCTGCAGTTCGAGGCTTCAACTGAAGCTCCTCCCCACAGGGCCAAAGTCCCGAGCTCCCTGCGCTGCCCCAGTCCGGTAGGTAGAGAATGGGGGGTACGTGGGAGGCTTACCATGTGGTGTTGTGGACACCTACAAATTGTTCTGAGGTCAGCAACTTTTTTTCATGTTGACCATGAAACTGTCAGAGGTTAATACTATCAGTTGCAAAAGACTGGGCCATGCCTCTAAGTGATCTAGAAGCAAAAGGCTCTGAATTCCTAGCAATCCCTTTAAATATTTATTTTCCTGATTTCATTTCCTCAGTCCACAGTATTTGAAGAACAAGGAATAAAATCATATTAAACAGTCTACATTTATTCCCTTCAGTTCCTGCAAACGATAAAAGAAAAAAAAAAAAGAAAAACATCTGTTGGTTTTAAAACATTTGAACAAGTAACAGAACAGTCAGATTTAAACAACATTAACACAACAGAAATTACTTTACAGAAACAATTAGTCTATAGGCTTGGGTGCCTTATGCTTCCACACAACATTGTGTACACACACACACACGGCACCAATATATACATACATTTACACACACACATCTATATCTATCTATATCTATACCTATATCTCTCTTTATATATAGGGGAGGGTGCAAAGGGTGTCATGTATGTAAGGTTGCCAAGCCACCAGGATTGTCTTGGAGTCTCCAGGAATGTAAGGTTGATTTTTAATTAAAGATTATGTCATAGGATGAAACCTCCAGGAATACGTCCAACCAAAATAAGCAACCTTACATATATGTTTCAGAGTGGTAGCCATGTTAGTCTGTATCAGCAAAAACAATGAGAAGTCCTTGTGGCACCTTAGAGACTAGCAAATTTATTTGGGCATAAGCTTTCGTGGGCTAAAACCCACTTCATCAGATGGAGTGAAAAATACAGTAAGCAGTATAAATATTACAGCACATGAAAAGATGGGAGCTGCAAATGTGTGTGTGTGTGTATAGGGAGAGAGCCCAGCGCTCTCGGGTCTATAGATTACAAGATAAGATTTATGCAGTGTGGTATTGTTCATATATGTTATGTGTAAACCTTCTGCCCATCTAAGTTGGTAGCAACTAGGGCCGGGTTCTGTATCTAGGGGTTCCGTTTCAATAACGCAATGCAAAACCGGCTCGAGCCCCCACCCAGTGACCTGGGACAATTACATACCACCCCCTGGGCACCTCTATGAGGCAATACTTCCCCTCTCGCAAGCACGGAGTCTGAGTGTAGCAGAAAATGTTTAATAACATGAGGTAAACGACATCAGCATTAAATTGGAAAAACAACACAAACAGGATTCATAACACAAACCATGAGCAAAAGACCCACCCCAGCAAATTGCGCTGTGTCCTTTCCCTTTGGTTCTTGAATCCAGCAACCCAAAAATCACCCAGAGTCCCCAAAGTCCAACACCCCAAAGTCTCTTGGGTCCAGCAACCACCCAAAGTCCCAAAAGTCCAACAACCCCCAAAGTCTCTGTCCCTGGTCAGTGCAGCCCCAGAGTAAAAGGGGGGCACGCAGGATGCTAAGGGGCACCTTACGTGATCCAAGGCCGGCCGGCCGTCTCTCCGTGGGGTTCCGCCACAGCCTTCACCACGAGCCACTTCCTGCCATCCCACGAACTGCTCTGCTCTACGAGCTGCTCCGCTCTGCTCACCAACCTGTGAGCCACTCCAGCCATCCCCGCAAACAGCTCTGCTTGTCAGTCCTTGGGCCGCTCCAACCGTCCCCGCAAGGCTCCGCGCCACTCCTCCAGTCGTCCCCGCAAATTGCTCCACCCGCTGCTTAGCAATATAGCTTCAGGCTCCCTCACTAGTTAACACAGCACTCAGTGATCTCAGCTTTTAATAACTTTAGCAATTTCAGCTCTTAGTGATTTCAGCTTATAGTAGGGGAGCCCCAGTGCTGGTGCACCATTGGCCCAAAGTGAATTCAGCTCAGCAGCCTGTAACTAGACTCCTAATGGAACCAAAGTTAGCTCTAACATTCAACAGTGGAGAGAGAGAGAAGGTGGTGCAACTGGTGTTTCAAGCCCTCAAAGGGGGCCCATACCCTCAAGTACAAATACCTGTCCACCTCCTCTCTCTCTCTCTCTCAATTCACTGGGTTTTGTAACCAATGCCCCTTGTCAAGCAAGTGCTACTTAGGTAATGGTGAGTCCTTCTGTCATACAACAGTTCCACTGGCCTTGATTCACAGAATCAGGGTAACAAAACGTTATTCTTTCTGCCCCAATAACAGAGAAAACTGGGGATCCCACACCAGCCAAAGTAACCACTTTCAGTTGCTGTTGTTTCATGCCAGGCGGGTGGGTGTGCCTATGCAAACAAGATCAGCCCCTGGAGTTCTTTTCCACACTCGCCATAATTCACCACCAGATGTCAGGGTAGAGCTCATCCTGACTCTGCCTGCATATGGCAGCACTCATAGTTAAGCCTGCGTTTAGTTTCTCATCTGTTCTGCATCTCTTCTCTCTTCCCTGCTGCTGTTCGCCCTCTCCATTTCAGTCAGGCTGGTTCTTCCTTCTGTTCCATGCTGTTTAGCAGCCAGCAGCAGGAGCATTAAGAGCAGTTTCCTTGCTCTCAGTCCCAGTGCCTGCAGCCACAAAGGCCCCTGGCAGCCAGGAGGCGAAAAATTAGGTAAAGTCCTGTTCAGCCCCTGCTGCTCTGCAATGGAGCATGCTCAGTCAGTTTGTGGGGCTGGCGCATGTGCAATCAAATCACACACAGACACTGGGAGGGGCTGGAGAATGTTCAGTGCCAATGAATCTTTAGCTGCCAAGCTCTAGCAAGTCCTTCCTGAGGGTGTGCAAACTGCAGTTTTTCCAAGGCTCCATTTGGAGCAGTTTTCACAAGGATGGCAAGAAGCACATCGCTGGCACCACAGCGAACTCTCTGCCAAATTTCAAGCCCTTTCTGCAAAGCAAAGAGGTGATACAGCATCTCCATGGTAAGAATTTTGATGCCAGGCAAAACAATGTTTTCCCCTCCTCTAAACTTGTTCTCAAAAAAATAGCTAAGCTATTTTTGCTGAAACTTTCCCTAATAAATTCAGCCTCAGATGGGCACCTGGCATTGAAAATTTCAGCCCAGTTTAAATTTGACACAGTTATAACCAACTGAAAACAGGAAAGGGATGTTCACCCTCAACTAGAGACTTCACGACCTGGGTTGTCCATATGTTTCCATAGTCTCTGTAGATGGTTTGTCACCTCCAGAGTATTGATTCATGGCCAGCGGTGGCCCTGCAGAATCCTTGCCTCAGTTTCCCTACACCAGGCTTTGCTGTCTCTCCTGATGATTCAAATGGCTGAGCTGGGTCACTCTCACAGTTCAATCCCCTTACAGGGTCCTCCAAGTCCAAAATAAACACCACCTTCAACAATAGACCCTAATGAAAATAAACAAAAGGTCTTCTGCTCCTCCTGGGCTCAAATTACAGCCATTCTCACTCTTATCAGAGCACTGGGCTTTCCCCCACTAGGAGTTTGAGTACAACATAAACCACAGTGGTCTTCCACTCCTTCTTGGCTTCACACTCTAATTCAAACAACATCTTTCTCACACTTTACTAGAGCACTGACAGCCTCCTTTCTACCAGCTGCCCTGGGCTGGGAATAGTCACTTACTTTTATCCTCTCCCTGGGCTTCCCATTCTTCTTCAGGGACACCAACTCCAGGTCTGCCTTCCTGGAGCCTGGTCCTTCTTCTAGGGCCTACTACAGGAACCAGCTATATTCCTATAGCTTTTATCTCAGGCTTCTCTTTTCTGTGCAGTTGTGGCAGGGCAAGGCTAACTAAACAGGGTTAGCCAGTCCTAGGACTCCTGGCCCTTAAAAGGACAGCCCAGCCAATTATAGTGCCATCCAACTGAAATTATCTCAACACATTTCACAACCTGTGGGTATTTGCATTGTTCATCTAAACGATTTGTACTAAATAGTATCTCATGGGAATGAGTTCCACAGATTAATTATGTGGTATATTAAAGCAAAAAAAATGGGTTTTAAATGTTTTTCCTTTGAATTTCATTAAATATCCTCACCTGCTTATTACTATGGGAAAGTATAAACAAGAGCACCTAATTCATTGTCTTTATACCTTTCTTTTTTTTACACCCAATGCTGTCATGTCCCCTCATATTCGTCTGTTCTCTAAACTAAAGAGTCATGGTCTTTTCATATGCGGTGTTGTTGTGGCCATGTCAGTCCAAGGATATTAGAGAGACAAGTGGTCTTTTATTAGACCAACTTCTTTTGGTAAGAGAGTCAAGCTTTGGAGACACTACAGTGCAAATAAGTGATGGTCACATAAACACCATCCTATATCAGAAATCTACTGACTGCTATTCTTACCTATATGCCTCCAGCTTCCATCCAGGACACATCACACGATCCATTGTCTACAGTCAAGTCCTAAGATATGACTGCATTTGCTCCAATCCCTCAGACAGAGACAAACACTGACAAGAACTTTATCAAACATTGTTAAACTACAATACCCACCTGGGGAAGTGAGGAAACAGATTGACAGAGTGAAACAGGTACCCAGAAGTCACCTACTATAGGACAGGCCCAACAAGGAAAATAACAGAACACCACCGGCCAGCACATACAGCCCCCAGCTAAAACCTCTCCAGCACATCATCAATGATCTACAACCTATCCTGGAAAACGATCCCTCACTCTCACAGACCTTGGGAGGTAGGCTCACTTACAGACAGCCCCCCAACCTGAACCAAATACTCACCAGCAACTACACACTACACCACAGAAACACTAACCCAGGAACCAATCCCTGTAACAACCCCCTTTGCCTACTCTGTCCCCATATCTACTCTAACTACACCATCAGAGGACCCAACCACATCAGCCACACCATCAGGGGCTCATTCACCTGCACATTTACTAAGGTGATATATGCCAAAATGTGCCAGCAATGCCCATCTGCCATGTACATTGGCCAAACCGGACAGTCTCTATGTAAAAGAATAAATGGACACAAATAAGACATCAGGAATGGCAACATACAAAAGCCAGTAGGAGAACACTTCAATCTCCCTGGACATTCAATAACATATTTTAAAGTAGCCATCCTTCAACAAAAAAACCTTCAAAAACAGACTTCAAAGAGAAATTGCAGAGTTACAATTCATTTGCAAACTTAACACCATTTATTTGGGCTTGAATAGGGACTGGGAGTGGCTGGCTCATTACAAAACCAATTTTCCCTCTCTTGGCATTGACACTTCCTCATCAATTATTGGGAGTGGACCAAATCCACCCTGAATTGGCCTTGTCAACACTGGTTCTCCACTTGTGAGGTAACACCCTTCTCATCATGTGCCAGTATATTTATACCTGTATCTGTAATTGTCACTCCATGCATCTGAAGAAGTGTTTTGTTTTTTACCCATGAAAGCTTATGCCCCAATAAATCTGTTAGCCTTTAAGGTGCCACCGGACTCCTCGTTGTTTTTGTGGATACAGACTAACACAGCTACCCCTCTGAAACTTTGGAGTTTACACAGAGCTCTTCTGGGAGATGTATTCAGAGTATCACCACCAAACAGAAGGTGAAACAGATTCTTTAGCATAAGTAGTTAACACATATTTCAAGGTGAAGCGGCCCGTACTTCATCCAGTGTGTTGCCGGCACAGAGTGCCCGAGGACAGCAACAGCGGGGTTCATTGCCCGGTGTGCTTCGCGTCAATAAACACACCAGGTGGAGAAGCAAACAAAGTTTATTTGAGATCGCAAAGCGGTGCAAGGAGACTGGCACGTCTCAAATCAAGCACACTAACAGAAACAGTTTTTCTTCTTTTATACATTTTGCACTTAAGCCTCATCCCCCCCTTCCCCCTCTAGCCCTCCCTTTCTCCCCCCCCCCCATTCCTCCCTCTACCCCTCCCATCCCTGGTAATAGTTACTAAGCAAATAACGATTACATTTAAGCAGTTAAGTCATTCTTGGCAGCTATAAGCCTAGCTTGTTAGTAACTTCTTTAAACCGTTATCTTGTCCTTTTTCCCTTCAGCCAGAAACATGCAGGCCTCATTATTACTGCTTGATACCGGTGTGAGCAGGGGGTTGCACACAGATAATTGGTTGCTTACATATTCCAATTGCACCTGGCTTTTGAGGTTGATTAGAGTTGAAACATGGAAGGATAGACTTTGGTTCATTTAGGCCTAGTGCAGGAAGGCTTCATTGACACTTGTGATTTTCCACCCTCCCGAGTTACCTAGGGTGATGGTGATGCCTAGTGACGTCAACAAGTGCATAACTAAATGTTTAGAATTGGTTTGAGACTTCCTGTGGGTTAATCAAACTTTTTCAACTGTAAAATTTGCATTCACAATATTTCCTGGAGTTGGGGAGGATGGTTTTCCAATTAGAACTTATAATACATTTGTGTTACCTGCAAATTTTGCCACCTCCTTTTCCAGGAGTTCTAAAGAAACTTAAGAGTGGAGTGATTGAGCTACTAAAAAGAAATGCAATGTCTATACTGCATAACTGCAGAGTAGTAAATAGAGTAGCTATCTTTTAAAATGGCATGAGGACTGATTCTGGGAGTTACATATCAGTGAATTACTTTGTTTGTACCTGAAACGATCAACTTGGCCAGATTTGCCCCCATATCAAGCCTCAATTGCCCTCAAGTTGCTAGGGATTGACTAAAGCATTCATAGACACATAGACTCATAGACTTTAAGGTCAGAAGGGACCATTATGATCATCTAGTCTGACCTCCCGCATGACGCAGGCCACAAAGCCGTCCCAACCCTTTCCCTTGACTCTGCTGTTGAAGTCCCCAAATCCTGTGGTTTAGAGACTTCAATTAGCAGAGAATCCTCCAACTAGTGATCCCCGCCCCATGCTGCAGAGGAAGGCGAAAAACCTCCAGGGCCTCTGCCAATCTACCCTGGAGGAAAATTCCTTCCCAACCCCAAATATGGCGATCAGTAGAACCCCGAGCATGTAGGCAAGATTCTCCAGCCAGATCCTCTTTGGCCATTATACTATTTACCAGCGATGGCACGCTGTTCCTTTGACTAAAATCATGTTCCCATTAAACTACCCCCTCCATGAACTTATCTAGCTGAATCTTAAAACCAGACAGGTCCTTCGCCATTCATCGGGGCCAGTAATAAATAACTCTTTATTAAACTGCAATCTATCATGTGAATAAAATAAATAGAAAATGGCAGTGCTACATAATGCCCCAAAGGGTACCTTTACCTTCCTCCCGTGAGCCTCCACCCAAAACTTAAATCTCAGCCTATTTGATAGTCCAACAATATCTGACTACTCTAATGTTTTATTAATTAGAAAACACTTCGGGTTCTGATTCTATATAGTGAGAAAGATTGTGTTTGTGGTATCTCCTCCCCTATCAGAGGCAGGAGTCTATTTACAAAGGATTTCAAACCCACGTTCCTGTAGATCAGGAGCCTGATTTCAACACAACACTGGTGAAAATCAGATACGACTCCATCCTCATCAATGGAATTACGCCAGTTTAAAATGGGAATGTGTAATGCTGTGTCTCTTCAAGGTCATCATGCTGTTGTATACTGAAACACTTAGTGTTCCTCTTATGGAAGTTTAATGCAAAGTGTTTTTAGAAGGAGCAGGCTACCAGCTGCAGAAGCTCTGTTAGTAAAACAACATTAAAGTTGTATCTCCCTAATAGCAGGTTGTGTCTCTCTAATGGGGCTGGATTTTTCTTCTACAAGACAGAACACAGTGTAAAAAGTCTGGATCAAAACCTAACTTTTAGGTGCCTATCTAACCCAAACCTGATCTCAGAGCTTTTGAGGTTCACCTAACGCTTGGTACCTTCACATAAACCAATGACAAAAGTACATCACCTGCTTACAAACTATACCATGCTAACTTGAAGTAACCAAAAGTTATTGCTTCCATGTCACGCAATAGCACCCACAAGCTCTGACTCCTGATTTTTTAAAACTCACAGGAGAAGGCAGATGATATTTTCCAGTTCGCACACTGCTCTACTGCACAAAACTGAAGTTTAAATGATCAGCTACCTGCCATTTTTGAAACTGCTGTAGATAAAAACTCTTCGATTTCAGATTTCTGTTGCTTGCTCGCAGGCTTACAGAGAATAATTGCTACCATAAGAAAATGACGGAGACAAGTGTTTGTTTTAAACAACAATAATAAAAATATAGCTAAATGGGGGTGGAAAAAACCCCACTGGTTTAATGGTTCTAATATAATAATCTTTGAAGCGGCTAAGATGGAAACTTAATTGTTACTATGCCTGATATAAAACATGTGGGACCATATGCTACCCTACTAGGCAGAAGAAGGAAGGAAATGAGGCATCAAATAACCCAGAATAAAGAGGGAGAACCTCATTCGTAGAAAGAACAGGAGTACTTGTTGCACCTTAGAGACTAACAAATTTATTAGAGCATAAGCTTTCGTGGACTACAGCCCACTTCTTCCACGAAAACTTATGCTCTAATAAATTTGTTAGTCTCTAAGGTGCCACAAGTACTCCTGTTCTTTTTGCGGATACAGACTAACACGGCTGCTACTCTGAAACCTGTCATTCGTAGAGTGACAGCCTCTTCATGTATCTGCAAGTGCCCCTCCCTCTACCCCGAAGCAAAAACATAAGAAATATGCAACGGTTCAGCAGAAGTTTGAAAAAAGGGGTGTGGTTAATGGGCAGCGTCACCGCGGCAAAGTCCTGGCCGCTGCAATTGATAGTGTAGAGGTGCTCAGCTCCAGCCTTAATAGAACTCCATTTACTTCAGGCAGTCAAACCGCATGCTCTCACTTGCGGGGTCAGTCTAGTAAAGCTACACAGCCCCTTATGAACCATGGGAAAAACCATCACTATTCAAAGCTGCAAGAGGCAATATTAACTCTTCATATTGTTATTAATATAGCAACTGTGTCTGCCAGTCATGGACCAGGGCCTCATTGTGCTAGGAACTGTACAAACACAACAAAGAGACCATCCCTGCAACAAAGAGTTTTTTCAGAACCACGTTAGAGGGTTTCAAGGGAGCCATTCATGCCGATGGTACAGTTTCAGCTCATGTTATGGTGCTGAAGTGGTCAGGTGTCCACAGCCAGCAGCCAGTGATTCTGGATGCTTGGCTGAGGCCCTGTCCCTTCTGCAGTGTGTAGCCGGCAACTTTTCTCTCTCGTCTGCCCTTTCGATTCAACAAGTTCTCCCCTTTGCATGTTTTTTACACAGAAGGGAAATTCAGGGGTCTTAGACTCTGATCCTATACCAGTCAAGTCAGTGGAAGTTTTAATCATATTTCTAAACCCCAAATTGAGACAGGCCTCCAGAAATCATGAGACTGGCTTTAAATTCATGAGTTTTTTTAGTTTATTTACTTTTTAAATATTCTGTTTCTTTGGCTTCTAAGCCTTTAGCATGCTCTTAGGTCACATCTTCAATATTTTCTCTGAAACCATGAGGGATAAACCAAAAAAATAAAAAAAAAATAAAAAAAACCAAACCCTAAACTGAGATTCTTGTATAATCACATGACTCCAGGAGCTGGGGCTGTAAGAAAACTAGCAAATTATGAGATACCTTCAGTCAAATTGAAAAGTTGGTGACCATTGAGTTCAATGGCAGAAAGTTAGGCCCCTGAGCCCTGTCTTCACAGATTAAAACAATGGTCCCTTCTGGCCTTATAATTTTGTCTGACCTCCTGTATAATACAGGCCAGAGGACTTCCTTGAATTAATTGTTGTTTGAAAAAGAGCATACCTTAGAGGAAAAATAACATTCAATCTTGATTTTAAAATTGCCAGTGATGGTGAATCTACCACTGTCTCTTTTCTTAAGTTGTTACAATGATTAATTATCTCAGTTGTTAAAAATATGCACCTAATTTCTAATCTGAATTTGTCCAGCTCCATTTTCCACCCACTGGATCTTGTTATAATTTTGCTAGATTGAAGAGCCCTCTAGTATCATGTTGTCCCCCATGTATGTACACATAGACTGTGATCAAATAACCACGTAGCCTTCTCTTTGTTAAGATAAATAGACTGAGCTCTCTCATTATAAGACACGTTTCCCATCCTTCAGTCATTCTTATGGCTCTTCTCTGAAGTCTCCCCAATTTATTAAGGTCCTTCTTGAATTGTGGACACAAGAACTAGACACAAGAGTCTAACAGCAGTCTCACCAGTGCCAAATACAGAGATCATAAAACTTCCCTACTCCTCCTCAGGATTCCCCTGTTTATACATCCATGAATCACATTAGCCCTTTTGGCCCCAGCATCTCATCGGGAGCTCATGTTCAGATGAATATCTACCATAAGCCCCAAGTCCTTTTCAAAGTCACTGGTTCCTGGGATAGAGTCCCCCTGGCCTGCATTCTTTGTTTCTACACTTTACATTTGGCCATATTAAAATGCATGTTCTTTGCTTACACCCAGTTTGACAAGTAATCCAGATTGCTTCTTCATTATTTACAGTGCCTCCAACCTTATCTACATACTTGACCAATGATTTTATGTTTTCTGTCAGATCATAGATAAAATTATTAAATAACGTAGGGGAAATCTGTGCAGGACCCCACTCGATGATAATTCCCCATTTTGAGACCTATTGTTTATCCTGTTTTTAATTCATTTAACGTATGCTGTGTTGATTTTGTACTATTCGTAATCAGAATGTTGTCCAGTACCAACTCAAATGCTTTTCAAAAGTCTAACTATATTGTATCGGCACTATTACCTTTCTCAACCAACCTGTAATCTTATCTTTAAAAAAAGATTATCAAGTTCGTTTGACAGGATCTATTTTCCATAAACCCAAGCAGGCTGGCATTCATTATATTACCTTCCTTTAATTCTTTATTAGTCCCATATCAGCCATTTCATTATTTTGCCCTGGATCGATGTCAGACTGACAGAGCTATAATTACTTAGGTTGTCCCGTTCACCCTTTTTAAAATATTGGCACAACATTAGCTTTCTTCCAGTCCTCTGGAACTTTCCCACTGTTCTAAGATTTATTGAAAATCAACATTGACAGGCCAGAGAGCTTCTCAGCTAGTTCCTGGATGCAAGTTATATGGACCTTCTAATTTAAATAAGTCTAGCTTAAGCAGCTGCTGTTTAAAGTCCTTCTTAGTTATTATTGAAATGGAAAGTATTCCATTGTCATTATATGATATGACTACATCATCTAGCTTTTTCCTAAATAAAGAACAGAAATATTTACTGAATTCTTCTGCTTCTTCTGCATTATTGACAATTCAACCCATTTTCATAATAATAATAATGCACCAATACCATTGTTAGGATTCCCTTTGTTTCTAATGTACTCCTTTTTACTGTACTGAACTCTGCTGCCTATAGATGTTTCCTTGTGTCCTTTTGCTTCCCAAATCAATTTTCTACAATTCCTAGCTTCTGATTTATATTAATTACAGAAAACTTCCCCTTTCTTCCAGTTGTCATTTTTAATAGCTACTTTCACTTTCCCTCTAACCCAGGTTGTTTTTATTTTTTTTTAAACATATCTATCTATTTATCTATACACCACTACTGGTTTGGACTTTATTTGTTAGCACATAATAAATGTAATCAAGTCATGATCACTTGTCCCTAAAGCTACCACTAATTCTTAGTTCTGCAATCAATTCCTCTTTATCTATCAAGAAGATAAAGAAGAATTCCCCCATGTTGGATGCAACACTTTTGAGTTAGAAAATTGCTATCTATATGTAAGCAGGGTTGGGGGGGGGGAGGTGAATACTTCAGGAGCAGGCCATATTTATATGAACACACCTAAGTATCCAGCAGAGTGGTGTTGCCCAAAGTGATCAACTTTGGCTGGTGTTGGGTTACAAATCACTTTAGTATGGATGCAGGGGTAATGAAGTGTCTGTAGTGTGTGTTTGTCTGTGTTTGGGGGTTACTTGCTGTGTGCTGAGCTTGTGTTTGTCAGTCTGTTTGTTTGTTTGTTTGTTTGTTTGAAGGACTGTGTTCTGTGGCTGGCAGTTGGAAGCTGTGAGCTTCAAAGGAAGGTCTGAAGGCTAGAAGCCTCTGGTAATTGGCTGAGCCTTAATCAGTGGGCGGGGCATTTACCCAGGCCAGGGCTTTATAAAGCAGTGCACAAGCAACCAGGGAGCTTTTGCGACCAGGGGCTGCTAACAGGGAGTTTCGCAAGGGAGTTAGGAAGGGAGCGCGGGTCCCTTGCCGGTTCTATCTTATACCCTTTATTCCCCTTAAAACCTATAGCCCAAACTACATTCAAAACTTCTTGCTTTAAACAACCCCTTCATTAACTAGGAGACAATGCAGGCAGAACCCCAGCTGCAGAGTGGGGGCTATCCAGTTTATTGCACTGAGTGTAGCATGTATGATTACCTGCCCTGTGAGCGGGTGGCGTATGTGTGCATTCGGTGCAAGGAGCTCCTGGCCCTCAGAGACCACGTACGGACTCTGGAGGCAAGGGTGGCGGAACTGGAGGAGCTCAGGGAGGCAGAGAGGTATGTTGATGAGGCTTTCCGGGACACTGTAGAATTGTCCCACCTCCGGTCAGACAGCCCCTGCATTGTTGAGGACGATGAAAGGCCGAGGGAAGCAGAGCAGTCAACGGGAGCAGAGGGAAACCTTCCCATAGTTGGGACCCTCCATTCAGACGGTGCTGGGGTTGCCTCTCGCACTGAGGTTACCTCTCCAGGGGAGGGAACTCCAGTGGCTAGGAAAAGGCAGGTATTAGTATTGGGAGATTTGATCATTAGAAACATAGCTGGGTTTGTGATGACCGGGAGAACCGGAGAACCGCATGGTGACTTGCCTTCCTGGTGCGAAGGTTGCGGATCTCTCGAGGCATCTAGACAGACTTACGTGTAGTGCTGGGGAGGAGCCAGTGGTCGTGGTACATGTAGGTACCAATGACATAGGGAAGGGTAGGAGAGATGTCCTGGAGGCCAAATTTAGGCTGCTAGGGAAGAGACTGAAATCCAGGACCTCTATGGTGGCATTCTCAGAAATGCTCCCAGTTCCACGCGCAGGACCAGGTAGGCAGGCAGAACTTCGGAGTCTCAATGCATGGATGAGACGATGGTGTAGAGAGGAGGGTTTTACATTCATTAGGAACTGGGGAAACTTCTGGAATGGGGGGAGCCTATACAGGAAGGATGGGCTCCACCTAAACCAAAGTGGAACCAGACTGCTGGCACTAAACATTAAAAAGGTTGTAGAGCAGTTTTTAAACTAGGAGATGGGGGAAAGCTGACTGCTGCAGAGGAGCATGTGGCTCGGACAGAGACTTCTCTTAGGGGAGAGTCTAATGATAGAGAATCTCCAGGTTACAGTCAGGAGCAGAGGATGGAAGAGGATAAAGTAGGGGCCAGATCAGATGATAAACATTCACATAAAAAAAATGTGATACATCAGAAAAGGGCAGACAATAAACAGTGACAAGTTTTTAAAGTGCTTGTACACAAATGCTAGAAGTCTAAATAATAAGATGGGTGAACTAGAGTGCCTTGTGATAAAGGAGGATATTGATATAATAGGCATCACAGAAACCTGGTGGACTGAGAGAAATCAATGGGATACAATCATTCCGGGGTACAAAATATATCGGAAGGACAGAACAGGTTGTGCAGGGGGGGGAGTAGCACTATATATGAAAGAAAATGTACAATCAAATGAAGTAAAAATCTTAAGCAAATCCGCATGTTCCATAGAATCTCTATGGATAGAAATTTCATGCTCTAATAAGAACATTAGGGATCTATTATCGACCACCTGACCAGGACGGTGATAGTGATGATGAAATGCTAAGGGAAATTAGAGAGGCTATCAAAATTAAGAACTCAATAATAGTGGGGGATTTCAATTATCCCCATATTGACTGGGAACATTTCACTTCAGGACGAAATGCAGAGATAAAATTTCTCGATACTTTAAAGGACTGCTTCATGGAGCAGCTGGTACGGGAACCCACAAGGGGAGAGGCAACTCTAGATTTAGTCCTGAGTGGAGTGCAGGAGCTGGTCCAAGAGGTAACTATAGCAGGACCGCTTGGAAATAGTGACCATAATACAATAGCGTTCAACATCCCTGTGGTGGAAAGAACACCTCAACAGCTCAACACTGTGGCATTTAATTTCAAAAGGGGGAACTATGCAAAAATGAGGGGGTTAGTTAAACAGAAGTTAAAAGGTACAGTGACTAAAGTGAAATCCCTGCAAGCTGCATGGGTGCTTTTTAAAGACACCATAATAGAGGCCCAACTTCAATGTATACCCCAAATTAAGAAACACAGTAAAAGAACTAAAAAAAGAGCCACTGTGGCTTAACAACCATGTAAAAGAAGCAGTGAGAGATAAAAAGACTTCCTTTAAAAAGTGGAAGTCAAATCCTAGTGAGGCAAATAGAAAGGAGCATAAACGCTGCCAAATTAAGTGCAAGAATGTAATAAGAAAAACCACAGAGGAGTTTGAAGAATGGCTAGCCAAAAACTCCAAAGGTAATAACAAAATGTTTTTGAAGTACATCTGAATCAGGAAGCCTGCTAAACAACCAGTGGGGCCCCTTGATGATCGAGATACAAAAGGAGTGCTTAAAGATGATAAAGTCATTGCGGAGAAACTAAATGGATTCTTTGCTTCAGTCTTCACGGCTGAGGATGTTAGGGACCAGTTATCTCTTTAGTTGTTCAAGAACTCTTCAGCTTCTCTGAGGCTTTTTCGTGTCTGTACTTGTCCTTCCAATCCAAAAATATTTCCTTCCAGCACTGCCACCAACTTGCTTTTCATATAGAGGAAGGAAAGAAATCATAAGAATGGCCATCCTGGGTCAAACCAAAGATCCATCTAGCCCAGTATCCTGTCTTCTAACAGTGGCCAATGCCAGGTGCTTCAGAGGGAATGAACAGAACAGGTAATCATCAAGTGATCCATCCAGTCGTGCATTCCCAGCTTCTGGGAAACAGAGGCTAGGGACACCATCCCTGCCCATCCTGGCTAATAGCCATTGATGGACCTATCCTCCATGAATTCATCTAGTTCTTTTTTTAACCCTTTTATATTCTTGGCCTTCACAACATTCTCTGGCAAAGAGTTCCACAGGTTCACTATGCACCGTGCGAAGAAATACTTCCTTTTATTTGTTTTAAACCCACTGCCTATTAATTTCACTTCCTCACCCCTAGTTCTTGGGTTATGAGAATGAGTAAATAACACTTCCTTATTTAGCATGGCACATCCATTTCAAGTCACAACCAATGATCCATTGCTGGCCACCAAAATACTGAACATAAAGTTGCACCTAGAAAGAGAACCTCTTATTCTCCTTCTCCAAGCTTCCCTGTTCACTGCTCAAGAGTTCACGAGGCAACTGACTTATCTATTAAGTATTGCTGCTCAATTCCACCCCCTTGTTAACACAGAGCATCTAACCACTCAAGAGAATTTAAACATTGTGGCTGATCAAAGACACCAGGGTGACAGTCCCACATAGCCCACACCAAGACAAAAACAAACAAACCTGTCTCACCTGGCCTACTTAGGGGCCCACAGTCTAACCAACCTGCACAGAGAAGGAACAGACTGATCAAACACACCACTCCCCATGTCCATCTGCCTACAGGATCTACAGCTATACTCTCCAAAACTCTCATTTGCTGATTCTGCTCATCTTCTTAAAAGCCTCCAATATAAAAGGAAAATTTTGGAAGTGGACATTGTAACATGGCGGGGGGAGGGGAGGGGAAGGAGTGTTGGCAAAGAGACAGACAAAGTGCAAAAGAAGCAGACAACATTTTACTATTTTACTGGTTAAACAATAGGCTAGTCCTCCTGTCTATTTAAATATCTGTCTATCTGATCTATCTAGGTTCTTATTTGGCAGACATTACTGTATTATCTGAGCACACATACTTCAGGTTTCCTTACTGCATCTGTATTGATTTCTTCCATAGACCTCATTTCATATTGTGCCTTGAAAATTAAATGATCTATTTAGTTCCAATACAGTCCAGGATTTTAATTGGATTTCGAGGCAGTAATTTATGTAATATTAATGGATACTTTCAGAAAGTTGCTAATTAACAGCTGACCTTTATTTTTCCTGAAAAAGAATTTTCTTTCTTTCTTTCTTTCTTTCTTTCTTTCTTTCTTTCTTTCTTTCTTTCTTTCTTTCTTTCTTTCTTTCTTTCTTTCTTTCTTTCTTTCTTTCCCTTCCTAACTAAGAGTGGACTGAATTTAAATTAGCAAAAGCTAGCACACATAAGAGGGATATTGGGGCACATCAAGATATACAATGTATCTGATCATCTTATACCCATAAAAATGGCTAAATAATTTAAATTCAATTCAATCAAATGCATTTTCAAGTGAGTATCTTAGGCTCTGGGTGATGGATTAAAAATGTTATATAACCCAGGGATTTTACAAACTACTGCCAAACAAATTCAAAGTAAAAGATTATATTTTGTTTCCTTTTTTTTTATGTTGCAAGATTTCTTCATTTTGTGCTGTTTTCATAACAGCCGTGGAATAAATACATACAGCATCATTTAAATGTTTTATGAAAAGCAAAAGTGAAAAATCCAGGGCTACCATCTCATACTTTAAAAGAATAAACCTACTTGCATTTTTATTTATGGCCCAACAATTTCTCAGTTCCTCCACACCAAAGTCAAAGATTTGAGGGGATCATTCCCCAGACAACCCCCTAATATTCAGAAACCCTGCTATAAATTGATTCTTTATCATCCGTCTGAGGTGTGAATTGAGCCTAATTTTTTAGAGAATGTTTCTTTTAAATTCTTGGGTCTGGATTTGTTAAAATATTTCTGGTGAACTGGACAAATAATTAAACAAGCAAATAAATAATAAGCATTCAAACATATATGGGCCTCATTCTCTGTTGACCTGTATGTTGTGTAGCCCTTTACACCAGTGTGAAGCAGATGTAAAATGCTACCACTATTGGTTAATAGCATTTTACATCTGCTTTACTCTAATGTAAATGACTATACAAGGTGTAGGACAATGGAGAATCAGACCCATATATATCCAGTGAAAAATGTATTTGACCAGCTCAAGGGATGGGTCACCTTCAGGTCTTGTCTATGCACAAAAATTGCACTGGCTTTCCTTAAATCACAGTAGGCTATGTCTACACTACATCTTATATTGGCATAATTTATGCCACTCAAGAGGGTAAATAAATGACCACCACACCCAAAATGACACAAATTATACCACCATAAGCACTGGTGTGGACATTCTATGTCAGCAGTTCAAAAAAGAACTAGATATTAATGGACAATAGGTCTATCAATGGCTATTAGCCAGGATGGGAAGGGATGGTGTCCCTAGCCTCTCTTTACCAGAAACTGGGAATGGATGACAGGGGATGGATCACTTGCTGATTACCTGTTCTGTTCATTCCCTCTGAAGCACTTGACATTGGCCACTGTTGGAAGACTGGGCTAGACAGACCTTTGGTCTGTCCTAGTATGGCCATTCTTATGTTCCCTGTAGAAGCTAATCTGTGAAACAAGCTGAGTGAGATAATATCTTTTATTGGACCAACTTCTTTTATCTTCTAATATCTTCTATTGGACCAGTTCTGTGTACGTTTCAAGATTGTCTCTTTTATCAACAGAAGTCGGTCCAATAAAAGACATTGCCTCACCGGCCTTGTGTCTCTAATACCCTGGGACCAACATGGTGACAACATACTGTAAACATCCTAACCTGTGTCAGGCAAGACACCCCACAAAAAGAGGCTAGCATGAGTCAAGGATGTTGGAATCAGTGTCAGTGCTGTCTACAACAGCAACCAAACTGTTTTCACCTTCAGCTAAAAGCATATGTAATGAGGCTGAGTCACTGTTGGCCTGCAATATGCGTAGTCATTCTTGGGTTGCCAGGTGTCCATTTTTCGATCGGAATGTCTGGTCAAAAAGGGAACCGGGAAGCGTCTGGCTGCCCGCAGTACCTGGCTTCTGCCACTAGGGAGAGGGAAGAGCAGCAGCAGCACATGCTGAGCTGCTGACACCTGACAGAGGGCAGTGGCTGGCTTCTGGACCCAGCTCCAAGAGGTAGGTGCTGCCGCCGAGGGAGGAGGGGGGGGCGGAATCCTGTCTGCCCCCCATTCTGCCCCACCGTGACACGATTGCCATGGCCCTAACCCCTCGCTATGGGGACCGACCCATCCCTGCCCCGGCCCCTTGCTCCAGGGACTAACCCCCGCTGTGCTCCGATTGGACAGGCAGGCTCTGCGTCAGCTCTTCCCAGCCTGGCTGTGCAGGCAGGTGAGTCCCGGAGGGGGACAGTGACCGAAGGAAGGGGGTGAAGAGTGAGAGACAGAGGGAGGAGGAGAGGAGTGAGCGGGGCGGAGCCTCGGGGAAGGGGTGGGGCAGGGGCGGGGCAAAAGTGTCCGTTTTCAGCAATTAGAAAGTCAACAACCCGATTTACACGAGTGCAGTGTGGGTGGGAAATGCTACCATTTTGGTGTAGTAATACTTTTTGCAGCCATTTTGCACACTGATAAATGAGCACAGACATTTCTCAGGCAGAATCAGGCTCAGTACTTAGTAACTAGGGCCTTAGAACATATCTGTGTTAGCTAACCCTACAGGTTCAGCTAACCTAAGGTAACCACAATTTCCCAATATGGATGAGTCAAGAGCATGCTGAAAGCTGTTTTCTAAAATGGGTTTAACACTAAGGGTCCTGACCCAATGCCCATTGAAATCTATGGAAAGCCTCCCATTGACTTCAGTTGGCACTAGGTAATTCTATTAAACTGAAGGTGGGGAGCAGGAGACAAAGAGTTTCCCAGGGCAAGTACAACCCTGCCTTAGCAAATGGCATATATCACAATGAAGATAAGGGGTTTCAGATTAGGTAATCACTCAAAAGATTAAAATGCTCATCTCAAACTTATTTGAACTATTCTAATCTCTTGGGTTTATTTGCCTGGACGGAGACTCCCATAAGAATAGGTTGGTATTACCGGTATGTCTATAGCAAGTCCCACTCAGGAACTGCAAATGCAGAGGTTCAGGAAAATGAATAAAAAATAATTAATAATTTAAAAAAAACCCACACCACCACATTGTTAGAACCTAAAAATGATCAGTTTTGGTTCAGTTCAACAGTAAGGTTCCATTTTTTTTAAATGCACCCACCCCTAAGGGGCATAAGGCCCAAGTTACAAAAAACTTGCTCCAACAAAGTCCAAGAGGTGGGAGGAAAAAGTCCCTTCCATACTGTGAGTGAGCGAGACTGAATACTCATGGACCTTATAATCTCAGAAATATGATTTTTATTAGGGTTGCATCTATAGCCCCAACTGAGATTGAAAGTACAATTTGCTAAGTGCTGCCACTAGGGAACATAAGAACATAAGAACGGCCGTACCGGGTCAGACCAAAGGTCCATCTAGCCCAGTATTCTGTCTACTGACCGTGGCCAATGCCAGGTGCCCCAGAGGGAGTGGACCTAACAGGCAATGATCAAGTGATCTCTTTCCTGCCATCCATCTCCATCCTCTGACAAACAGAGTCTAGGGACACCATTCCTCTAAGTAAAAGACAGTCCATGCTCCAAAGAGCTTATACTTTCAAATTAGACAAATGATGGGAAAGAAAACAGATGCACAGAGAAGCACAAGGTCAGACAGCAGGTCAGTGGAAGAGGTGAAAATAAGATTTGAGTCTCCTGAGTTATTATCCAGTATCCGACCCATTGGATAGCACTGCCCTCCTTGTCATTCCAATACAAGATAGACAATACTGATAAGGTCCCCTCTAGCACATCCTGCTGTTACCACAGGATTTTTCCTTGCTGTGAATTCTGCAGTATCTTGTCCCATTTACATTTAGATGATCCAGGTGAGCTCATTGATTTCCACCATTTAAATTACAGCTGGTTAGGAAGTTGTTCCCGATATTTAGCTTTCATTTTTTAAAATTTTATCTCTTTGATTTTTAAAGCTAAAACATTGACAAGAGTGAATTCAAATCTCACTGCCCCATATTGCCACTGCGTGCTTTCACGTTTTCTTCACGTCCCTTTGTTCGTGAGTGAGCCATTGTTCCAGGAATGGAAGCCAACCTTAGAAATCTCAGCACCAGTACATCAGAAATGTCACCGGAGGAACACATCTGCACAATCATCACCATTATTCTTCTCTCCTCTAAGGAATGTTTCCAGGTCGTAGATACCTATTTTGGATGCTTTGGGAATAATAAAAACCATTAACAGATTGTTAATGTGACTTGGTAGCAGACCAAGCAGAGACTTATAAAACAGTAAAGCCTTACAATCAATCTGATGTGTAACTAGGCAGTCATGGAATCAGGTATAACATCTTTAGGGACAAATACTAGCTCTTCTTAGCACCCCAACCCCAGCAGAACCCATGAGACCTCCACAGCCTGCCTCAATTTCATCAGTAAGTACTCTGAACTCATTATCCTGGGGGACAGTCTGTTGGCACCCTCACACTGAGCCAACCAAGTACTCCTTAGGACATGGGAGAGAGGATGTTTGTCTCTTTCATGGTAGAAGAATGGAGAGTGGTTTCCCCTTCTCTCAGGTGCAAAGAGTTTGCTAAAAAAAAACCTCTTTTCTTTAGAGCAGTGGTTCCCAAAATGGGGTTCGTGATACCTTGGGGGTTCACGAAAAGTTACAGGGGGTTCTCGGGAGGAAAAAATTCCCTAATGGCGGACAGAGCTGTCCCTAAGGACCGCAGGCAGCACGGGGCCAGCAGCCCGGAGCCCCTGGACTTCCAAGAGCTGAGCAGATCAAAGCAAACCTGTCTATCACACTGAGGAGATTTAAACTTCAAGACTCCTTATAAGAAATGGAAAGGGAGGTGGATAATTTTTGCTGTTTTAAAAATTAAATACGCAGCTAGTATTGTTTTTAAATTATTATGAAGAACAAGTTTAAGCTTTGTTTTAACATGCATTGTTTGCCTGGACTGCTCAAGACCTGAATGCTTGTGTAGGAGGGGCTCTTTGAGTTGGCTTCTTAAATACCTTCATGCTGTTTCAGATCTGATACTGCTTGATGAAACATAGGAGCCTTGTCTTGTAACAGGCTTATTCAAAGTGATACAAGCTACGAAAGTGAGATCTTGGAAGAGTGTTGCCGTTTTCATAATGTAATAAAAATACTGTAATGATAAATAATAATTAATAATAAATAGTGTGTAATAAGCATATCATAATAACAATATATTTCCAAGATCATTGCTTTTCTAATTTATACTCAGGTAAAGGAGAAAATCCCTGGAAATATTCATTTTTAGGAGAGGGCTCGCGAGACTTGACATTTTAGTGAAAGGGGTTCACAGATTGTTAAAGTTTGGGACCCATTAACAATAATAAGACAATATTCACCAGGAGCCAGCAAGAGTTATTCCACCACAGCAGAGATATGATCTGATACTTTGGAAATGGACAGTCAGAGGTACCAGAGAAATCATGGAGATTTACCTCAGCTCTGCCACTTTCCTGCTGCAACCTTGAGCAAGTGACTTCACCTGCATGTGCCTCAGTTTACCCTCTCACCGTTTGTCTGTCTTAACTACTTAGACTGTCTCTTGATATGTATTTGTGCAGCACCTAGCACCCTTAACTCATTTGGGGCATCTGGCCACCACAGCGAAATAGTCGATAATTTACTTTAGATAGCTGAGCCATCCTGGATAGCTGTTTATATAAAGAACAACAATAATGAAAGCTCAGAGAAGCCCGATCAAGGAATGAGGGCATCTGTATGTGTCTGTAGAATCATTGTAGGGATTGGGATCACCAAAGCCTTTGAGTGCAGAATCTTTACAGTTAACAGCAGTGCCAAGGTTGCTAAATCCCACAAGCACCTACCTCAATTCACAGATGGATACAATTATCACCATTATTCTTCTCTCCTTTAAGGAATGAATTGATTCTGGAATGAGTCATCTTAACAGCTGTGTCCTTAGAAACAGAACTGGATATATGTCAATCTTAAGTACTTATATGATCCTCATTACTACAATTTCTGAGCTCCTGACACTCTTTAATATATTTATCCTCACAACACCCACGTACAGTAAGCCAGTGCTAGTATTCTCCTTGTACAGATGGGTTAACTGAGGCACAGAAAGGCTATGTGACTTGCCCCAGGTTACACATGAAGTGAGTAGAAGCTGAGGAGGAAAGGAGTCCTGGAGAGCTGGCTGTATTTTAAAGAATCCTTATTGAAGTTGCAGAAACAAACCATCCCGATGTGTAGAAAGAATAGTAAATATGGCAGGCAACCAGCTTGGCTTAAGAGTGAAATCCTTGCTGATCTTAAATACAAAAAAGAAGCTTACAAGAAGTGGAAGAATGGACAAATGACCAGGGAGGAGTATAAAAATATTTCTCAGGCATGCAGGAGTGAAATCAGGAAGGTCAAATTACACTTGGAGTTGCAACTAGCAAGAGATGTTAAGAGTAACAAGAAGGGTTTCTACAGGTATGTTAGCAACAAGAAGGTCAAGGAAAGTGTGGGCCCCTTACTGAATAGGGGAGGCAACCTAGTGACAGAGGATGTAGAAAAAGCTAATGTACTCAATGCATTTTTTTGCTTCTGTCTTCACGAACAAGGTCAGCTCCCAGACTACTGCACTGGGCAGCACAGTATGGGGAGAAGGTGACCAGCCCACTGTGGAGAAAGAAGTGGTTCAGGACTATTTAGAAAAGCTGGATGAGCACAAATCCATGGTGCCGGATGCGCTGCATCCGAGGGTGCTAAATGAGTTCGCGGATGTGATTGCAGAGCCATTGGCCATTATCTTTGAAAACTCATGGTGATTGTGGGAGGTCCTGAATGACTGGAAAAAGGCTAATGTAGTGCCCATCTTTAAAAAAGGGAAGAAGGAGGATCTGGGGAACTACAAGCCAGTCAGGCTCACCTCAGTCCCTGGAAAAATCATGGAACAGGTCCTCAAGGAATCAATTTTGAAGCACTTAGAGGAGAGGAAAGGGATCAGGAACAGTCAGCATGGATTCACCAAGGTCAAGTCATGCCTGACTAACCTAATTGCCTTCTATGAGGAGATAACTGGCTCTGTGGATGAGGGGAAAGCAGTGGATGTGTTATTCCTTGACTTTAGCAAAGCTTTTGATATGGTCTCCCACAATATTGGGTAGTGATCAATGGCTCCATGTCTAGTTGGCAGCCAATATCAAGCGGAGTGCCCCAAGGGTCGGTCCTGGGGCCGCTTTTGTTCAATATCTTTATTAATGATCTGGAGGATGGCGTGGATTGCACCCTCAGCAAGTTTGCAGATGACACTAAACTGGGAGGAGTGGTAGATACACTGGAGGGTAGGGATAGGATACAGAGTGACCTAGACAAATTAGAGGATTGGGCCAAAAGAAACCTGATGAGGTTCAGCAAGGACAAGTGCAGAGTCCTGCACTTAGGATGGAAGAATCCCATGCACTGCTACAGACTAGGGACCGAATGGCTAGGTAGCAGTTCTGCAGAAAAGGACCTAGGGGTTACAGTGGATGAGAAGCTGGATATGCGTCAACAGCGTGCTCTTGTTGCCAAGATGGCTAATAGCATTTTGGGCTGTGTGAGTAAGGGCATTGCCAACAGATCAAGGGACGTGATCATTCCCCACTATTCGGCATTGGTGAGGCCTCATCTGCAGTATTGTGTCCAGTTTTGGGCCCCACACTACAAGAAGGATGCGGAAAAATTGGAGAGTCCAGCGGAGGGCAACAAAAATGATTAGGGTGGTTGGAGCACATGACTTATGAGGAGAGGCTGAGGGAACTGGGATTATTTAGCCCGCAGAAGAGAAGAATGAGGGGGGATTTGATAGCTGCTTTCAACTACCTGAAAGGGAGTTCCAAAGAGGATGGATCTAGACTGTTGTCAGTGGTAACAGATGAGAGAACAAGGGGTAATGGTCTCAAGTTGCAGTGGGGGAGGCTTAGGTTGGATATTAGGCAAAAACTTTTTCACTAGGAGGGTGGTGGAGCACTGGAATGGGTTACCTAGGGAGGTGGTGGAATATCCTTCCTTTGAGGTTTGTAGGGTCAGGCTTGATAAAGCCCTGGCTGGGATGATTTAGTTGGGGATTGGTCCTGCTTTGAGTAATGAGTTGGACTAGATGATCTCTTGAGGTCCCTTCCAACCCTGATATTCTATGATTCTATGATTCTAAGAGTGGATTGAATCCATATATACTGAGTGTCCTAACCACTAAACCTGCCTTCTTCTCAAGAAGCCAAACTTTTCAAAAGCAGCAAGTGATTTTAGCTTTCTCAGTTCTTGGGTGTTCAGTTGGTGACACTTTAAAGGGCTGTAGGAAGAGGTATCAGTGGCTATGTAAATGCCTGAGTTAATCTGTAGAGCTTTCCCAGTGTGAGCTAGATATTTACAGCCTGAGCAGACTCAGAATGAGCTGTGTGCTCTGTCATTTTCATTTTACCTGCCTGCTCCACAGAAATTTCCCACAGGACTAGAGTGAGGGATAGATAAACAGGTTCTGATCAAATAAGAAACTACTTAAACCTTCACCCAAGGATCAAAATGAACCTTTTTAAACACTTGAAAAATATTGTTTACATGGTTTTCATTTTTTCCCCCATTTTTGCATGCTCAGCGCTGCTTCATTTCACCTTGGCCTTGGAAGCAGAAAGAAAACCTTTTTTATCAGCCTAGCTATAATGAAGAAGAACTGGAAATGCAGGGCCTGTTACTGCAACTAGTTCTCACACAAATAAATACACAAAGCCAGAGAAGGTAAAAGAAATGCACCTCCTCCTCCCTCCTCCCGATTTGTAATCCTGTTCAAGTCACTTTCTTCTGAGCTGGCTTTGTTAACACAAAGTCAACACAAAAACTTGGACGAAGCAACTCAAAGCACTGGGTGACAACTTTTTTAGCCTTCAGCAAAGAAGACACTTTGGGTATGTCTACACTGCAATAGAAGCTCATGATTTGAAATCAGGCTCAAGCACACAAATTGTGCTAACCCACTGCTCACACCCAGATTCCTGGAAACCCGACAGGGGAAAGATTCAAGGCGGAGTCAAGCTGGGATCCAAGGTTAAAGCCTTATTGCTTTTCAGTGAAGACACTGCCCCACTGGACTCATGCTCCAGGAGTCAACCAAAAGTATTCCATAATCCCACGGGACGACTTTCTTTGTCTTCCGGACAGTCGAGTTTGGTGGAGAGTCAAGTTTTCCCACTCTGCACAATGAAGAAAGGGCTAGAGTGGCCACATTTTGGGAGGGAGCTAGCCAGTCTGGGATAAGAATGCTTGGACTCATAATGTCTTGTAGAAGATAGAACTCCAGGCTGGAACCCAGAGTTCAACAATTCTTAACCTGGGGTTACAAGTGACTGTAGATGCTCAAGCCCTAGATTAACAAACCCAGGGTCCACTAACTCGAATTCTACTAACTCTGGACTTACACTGCGCGTAGACATACCCTTTGTGTGTTTTCAGTCCCACTCCACACACCTATGTGATAGGCAGAGAATATGGTTACATCCTGGGATTTAAGGATGCCACATTGAAATCCGTGCATCTAATCTAATTAAAGTCTAAACTGGCTCAATGCACAATATAATCAGCTTGGAATGTGTCATTTTAACAGTTGTATCCTGAGAAACACAGCTGCATATATATCTGTCTAATCTCATCTCATCTAGCCTAACACTTACAATCATGTTGATGCCTCCTCTCCCTATTGCCATGAGGGCTGCAGAGAGAAGCCAGGCAGAGATCCAAGTGCTAGGTGCAGAAGCAACTAAAGCAGAGAACCTCTGGGCCTTTGGAGAACTTTCAAGTTTTGAGTGGATATTCTCTGCCCTATACTAACCCGAACCCCCTTCCTCGCAGTCTCTTCACCATCACTCCATGCATGCCTCATCCCCTTCACTCTCTCTCCCTTCCCTTGCCACTTAGCTAATCCCCTCCTATGTACACCCACCACCCCAAAAATAAATACATCAATTGTGGAGCTCACACAACATTTGCTGCCATCACATTTTTCAGTCTCCTTGAGTATTTTACTCCTTCCCGACCCTGTGGGTGTGTTCTCTATTTAGACCAGGGGTAGGCAACCTATGGCATGCATGCCAAAGGCGGCACACAACCTGATTTTCAGTGGCACTCACACTGCCTGGGTCCTGGCCACCTGTCCGGGGGCTCTGCATTTTAATTTAATTTTAAATTAAGCTTCTTAAACATTTTAAAAACCTTATTTACTTTACATATAACAATAGTTTCATTATATATTATAGACTTATAGAAAGAGACCTTCTAAAAACTTTAAAATGTATTACTGGCATGCGAAACCTTAAATTAGAGTGAATAAATGAAGACTCGGCACACCACTTCTGAAAGGTTGCCGATCCCTGATTTAGATGGTAAACTCTTTGACTGTCTCCTAATCTATGTTTGTACAGCTCCTAGCACAATGAGATACAAAAGGAGCGCTTAAAGACGATAAAGTCATTGCAGAGAAACTAAATGGATTCTTTACTTCAGTCTTCACGGCTGAAGATGTTATGGAGATTCCCAAACCTGAGCTGGCTTTTGTAGGTGACAAATCTGAGGAACTGTCATGGATTGAAGTGTCATGGGAGGAGGTTTTGGAATTAATTGATAAACTTAACATTAACAAGTCACCGGGACCAGATGGCATTCACCCAAGAGTTCTGAAAGAACTCAAATGTGAAGTTGCGGAACTGTTAATTAAGGTTTGTATCCTGTCCTTTAAATCGGCTTCTGTACCCAATGGCTGGAAGTTAGCTAATGTAACGCCAATATTTAAAAAGGGCTCTAGAGGTGATCCCGGCAATTACAGACTGGTAAGTCTAACGTCTGTACCGGGCAAATTAGTCAAAACAATAGTTAAGAATAAAATTGTCCGACACATAGAAAAACATAAACTGTTGAGAAATAGTCAACATGGTTTCTGTAAAGGGAAATCGTGTCTTCCTAATCTATTAGAATTCTTTGAAGGGGTCAACAAACATGTGAACAAGGGGGATCCAGTGGACATAGTGTACTTAGGTTTTCAGAAAGCCTTTGACAAGGTCCCTCACCAAAGGCTCATATGTAAATTAAGCTGCCATGGGATAAAAGGCAAGGTCCTTTCATGGATTGAGAACTGGTTAAAAGACAGGGAACAAAGGGTAGGAATAAATGGTAAATTCTCAGAATGGAGAGGGGTAACTAGTGGTGTTCCCCAAGGGTCAGTCCTAGGACCAATCCTATTCAACTTATTCATAAATGATCTGGAGAAAGGGGTAAACAATGAGGTGGCAAAGTTTGCAGATGATACTAAACTGCTCAAGATAGTTAAGACCAAAGCAGACTGTGAAGAACTTCAAAAAGATCTCACAAAACTAAGTGATTGGGCAACAAAATGGCAAATGAAATGTAATGTGGATAAATGTAAAGTAATGCACATTGGAAAAAATAACCCCAACTATACATACAATATGATGGGGGCTAATTTAGCTACAACAAGTCAGGAAAAAGATCTTGGAGTCATTGTGGATAGTTCTCTGAAAATGTCCACGCAGTGTGCAGAGGCAGTCAAAAAAAAAAAAAACCAGGATGTTAGGAATAATTAAAAAGGGGATAGAGAATAAGACTGAGAATATATTATTGCCCTTATATAAATCGATGGTACGCCCTCATCTTGAATGCTGCGTACAGATGTGGTCTCCTCATCTCAAAATAGATATACTGGCACTAGAAAAGGTTCAGAAAAGGGAAACTAAAATGATTAAGGGTTTGGAACGGGTTGCATATGAGGAGAGATTAAAGTGGCTAGGACTCTTCAGCTTGGAAAAGAGGAGACTAAGGGGGGATATGATAGAGGTATATAAAATCATGAGTGATGTGGAGAAAGTGGATAAGGAAAAGTTATTTACTTATTCCCATAATACAAGAACTAGGGGTCATCAAATGTAATTAATAGGCAGCAGGTTTAAAACAAATAAAAGGAAGTTCTTCTTCACGCAGCACACACTCAACTTGTGGAATTCCTTACCTGAGAAGGTTGTGAAGGCTAGGACTATAACAGAGTTTAAAAGAGAACTGGATAAATTCATGGTGGTTAAGTCCTTTAATGGCTATTAGCCAGGACGGGTAAGGAATGGTGTCCCTAGCCTCTGTCTGTCAGAGGATGGAGATGGATGGCAGGAGAGAGATCATTTGATCATTGCCTGTTAGGTTCACTCCCTCTGGGGCACCTGGCATTGGGCATTGTCGGTAGACAGGATACTGGGCTAGATGGACCTTTGGTCTGACCCGGTACGGCCTTTCTTATGTTCTTATGTTTACGTTCTAATGAAGCCCTACTCGTGGCTGGCTGTTGGGCATTACTGTAATAAGCATGAAAATAATCTAAGCACCTTTGAGGCACCTGCATTGAAGTTATAATATAGATTAGTGATACTCAGACTGTGGCTTGCGAGCTGCAATTGGTTCTTTAATATGTCTCATGAGACTCTTTGAAGCACATGATATTAAAACACGGTGTGATTTAATTATTAACCAACCTCGTAAGTTATTAACCAATCAGAATGCTTTTACTATGTTAACCAATTAAGTTAGTCATTTCCACTGTTATTAATATATTATATTATATTATAAAAAACTAAATATTTCCCTTGTCATACTGTTTAAATATGACTAGCACTATCGTAAATTAAACAATGAATTCACACTCCTGTGCCTTTTTGGGGAAATGTTGATTGCTAATTTGGCTCCTGAACCACTGAGATCTGAGTATCACTGCTATAGAATTTGGTCCATTATCTTCAAATGGTATTTCTTTTAAGATTAAGGGCTTAAAAAATAAGAGGTTTGGATAGTATGTAGACATCAGCACTTCTGGGTGCCTGACTGAACTAAACATCTGAATCTCTTGAGGTTTGCACATCCCTAATAGCCCATTTAGTGGCTGCCTCTTGTAGGCGAATGTTGGACAAAATGCACCTGCAGTGCTACCAACTGTTCCTAGTACATTAAAGAAAACTCAACGAACAAAAATCTGTGTTTTCTGTAGAGTGCTGGAAAAATTAAAGGCCCACATGCTGCTGCGGCATTAGAGCCGGCAAGTGAAGGGCTGGCAATTAGGGAGTCAAAATCTGTTGAGTTGAAGGAAGAATTAAAATGGCTTCTGTCTGATCAGACTTCATTGCTTGCTGATCTAGTTTTTCCTGCTGTAAAGTACTCTGAGGTGCTTGCATTAGACCAGGAGTGTGCACAAGGGGGGCACGCAGGGAGACACCCCCCCCCAATCAGTGGGGGCACAGAATTCCTCGGAGGCTGGGGTGGGGGCCCTGGGGATGTGGGGGGAGAGCTAGCTCCATTGGTCCCAGGGCTGCAGTGGGGAGAACCAGGTTCTCTGGCCGAGGGGTGGGGGGAGTCAGCATCTCCTGCCATAGGGGGCACAGAAATTGCCCCTCCAAAAGCAGCCACACTTTTATTCCTGTGCATGCCCTCCCTGCATGAGACACATGATGTCTTCATGGCTGGGTCAATCCAAAGAGAGCCCACAGACCCAGTGAATTCTCCCAATCCACATAGCTGATCGGAGATCAAAGAGTTGCAGGTCTTCCGTACGCTGTGTCCTTTTTCATAGAGTTGTCTCTCTCCGATTACATCTGCAGCTCCCCTGCCTCTTCACTCTGTACAGACCTGCCATGTCTGAGAGGAGAGAACCTCCTCTCCTAGGCTGGCCAGGACAGCTGTACCTGCTAAATATATGGCAGGCAGGTAGGATGTGACTCAAAAGTCTCCTTTCTCCCTTAACTCATTCTGCTGAAGCCATAAGCACTTTGCTGTAGGTCAAGGCCTCACATGGTTATTAGCTACAGCAGCTGGCCTACTGCTCCAGATGTGGGACTGGACACCAGGAGCCCCACAATTCCAGCCCCAGTTTCCCTAGTGACATTTACCAGCCTGATAGGGATACCGTGAAGCCTAAGGGTTTGTCTTTGTAAGAAAAACCCTAATGGGAAGAAATTGTCTTAAGTAAAATTATACTCCACTTTTGCTTTATACTCTATTTTGCTAGCTTTGAATTAGTAAGCAGAAATTGTGTCCTTGAATTAATCAGAAGAAATTGTTCTGAGTTTATTCTTTACTGATTGTGTTAATGATTGTTCTTTGAAGAATAGAAGTTTTATGGCTGTAATTACCTTATTTACTGTTTGGGTTGAATGAAGAATGTCTGGTAATTAACTGAGAAAGGACAGCTAGGCCTGGATGGTCAAGAAGGGAGCAGAGGCTTTGAGAGGCACCAACTTTCACCTGGCTGGCAAATTGAGGACCCTGAAGCAAAGGCATACACTCCATGGACAAGATAAAGAGTGGAGCCAGAGGGACGAGATAAGAGACCTTTGTGGGTAACCCCCAGTAACAACCCAAATAATGCTAATTGGAACAACCTTGACTACCTCCTACTTCGTGATTAACAGCTCCAGTGTGACACAGTGAGGTACAGAGACTTGTATGGGAACTTATCACGGTAAAAGAAGGGTATATTGCCATGGGACTTTGAGGTTCACTCAGCATCAACATCGGAGCTTTGAATGCGTTCGACAGAGGCCCAGCTCCCCTTCCTCATGTGCAGTTTCAGCTGGCCACTGGAACTGACCAAGCAACACTAAGGACTGGTAACTATAAAATCCAGCTGCAGAATCTTTTGGGGTGGGGGTGTGTGTGTGAATGGAAGCATGCTGATTTTAATGCTTAAATGGTACTCTCGATCAACGTGGCATATTGCCTTATCCCTTTTAAAAGACTCCGTGTGCTTCTTATACTGCGAGCTAACAGTGCAGTGAAGATGTTATGCTTATAACTCCATTTTTGCCCCTCGCCTAGGAGTCAAGTGGTGCCTTAAGGTCAAGCTAGCTGGCTCGTTGGAGGGGACAGGGTTTGAAACTCCACTGCTGTCGCTGCTCCCCCTAGTAATGCAGCGAGGGTGCATCAGCTGGAGTTACAAAAATTCATCAGCAACTAATCCAGTCACTCTGTGCTGCTAATCCAATCACTCTGTGTACGCTGTTGTACTAACGCCAGGTAACTGTTGCAGTGATTACAAGCGCTAAGCGACCAGCACCTGTAAATTGCTTACTACTGAGACCACTTCCTGGCAGAGATGGGAGTGGAACTGAGGCATTGCAGGCTCCCAGCTCTGTGTTCAGTTCATCCTGCTGTCTCCGGGGGAAACACACACTTTCCCAACTAGCCAGATGGAGGGAATTTCATAACAATGCTGCAGTCTCCCCGATGTTTTGCAAAGTGAAAAAAAGCCAGGGGCATTAAAAAAACTCCTCTTCTTCCCAGGTCTAATATCATTTCAATAGGCTTTGGATCTGGCCCACAGTGAGTGGAACTGGCCCTACAGATTGTCCCCACATCTCGAACAAAATTCAGGGGAAAGGGATGGTATGAAGAGCCCTTTGCCCTGTGGATCTGCAATGGCTAGAAACACGTGCAGTCCCAGCACTTCCGCTTGTCCCTCTAAGGGTTGCCAGGTGTCTGGTTTTGGATCGGAAAGTCCGGTCGAAAAAGGGACCTGACAGTGTCCGGTCAAATCTACTGACCGGACACTCAAAGTCCGGTTCCTGCAGGTGGGGGAGGCAGGGACGTGCCAGGTCATCACCTACTCCAGCCCCTACTCAGCTGGGGACACCTCCTACCTGCATCAGGCGTCTGCAGCCCCCAGCCCTGGTTCTGCAGGCGAGTCCCTCCCAACCCGGGCAGAGGGGCCAGGGAAGAAGGAAAAGCAGCGAGTGCCGGGAGGAGGGAGGAAGATGAGCGAACGGGGGGTGGGGCTCTTTGGGGGAGAAAGAGGTGGGGCCAAGGCAGGGCCTCATGGGGTAGAGGCGGGGGAGATTCCAGCACTGCTGTCCGGTTTTTAAATATTACAAATTTGGCAACCCTAGTCCAAACCTAGTCTGTGCAAATCCACCCACAAAGAGCAAGCAGAGCTGTGACTGGGACCTTTGTGATGGTGTTCCATGCACACTCAACCTGAATGCCAGGCAGTTGTTGAGAGAACAGTGCCTTTGCTATGAGCTATCTTTCTCGAGGCTGCCCTTGGGATGGGCAGATGTGCTTTCCCTTGCCCCAGAGCCATGTGTAATCTGGCTGGCTGTATTTCACTCAAGGCACAGGTTTCATTTTACCACTAATTCTTCTCACAGACAGATACATTCTTTTCCAGAAACCAGGACCAAAGCACGCCCCTTGTGCTCAGTGAATGCATCAAACTAGAAGGAGAAGGTTGTCTCCTGAGATGATCAAAACAGGCAGCAAATGTGCCCATGATAGAGTTCGGGTAGAATGATTTTTATGATGGTTTGAGCTTGGTTTCAATGCCTGCACATATTGCACTTGGGTTCCTGAGCTAAAAACTAGCTGACAGTCATGGACACCAGCAGGTGAATTTGTTCCACAGCCAAAAAGAGGATTTTGGCAAAGACTCCAGCGTAATTGCTACTGTAATTGACCCTGCAACAGAAAGGCAAGAGACTTGTTCCATTCTGCATCTGCAGCTTCTCTGCTCCAGGTTGCTGATCTCTAACTCTACCTGGTATCTAGTTAGTTCTCAGGATATGACTGAGATGCCCTTATATCCACAGTTTGGAAGAACTGCAGCACTGTTATTCTGACAATGCATAAAGCATGGAGATTTTGCATAAAGCCACCTGTGTAGCAATTTATATTTATAAAGCTCAGAAGGTAAAAAAGAAACTCAGATTAACTATAGTCTGCTTTGGAGAGTTTTTAATTATTAACCCCAATGAGAGGTGTGGGGAAACATAAAAATAGCCCCTCATCTAAAATGGACATATAAGGGTATTAATAAGAGAGTTTCCATCCAGGAACTGATGCTATGTAGAATAGCATTGCCATCTGCAGTCATTAGAGTGCGGATTAGTTTTTGCTTGAGCTCTCTGTTAGCCTGAGTGAACACAGGAATATTTGCTTCTCAGTTAAGTAAACTAGCTAATTGACATGCTAACGTGTCTGATTCTCTAAAGAGGACAACTGGAAAATCCATTCCTGAATGAGAGGGGGAAATCAGTAATTCTATACTGCTTTAAAGGCTTGTGAATTAAACTCTCCATAGTTTGAAGATAAAACTCTCCGTGGACCCTATGATACATAGTGATGGAGAGGATAGTTTTGTAGCTAAAGGAAAGGGCTCGGCTAACACGATGTGGGTTCTGTTCTTGGCTCCAGCACAGATTTCCTGTGTGGCTTTAGGCAAGTCACTTAACCTGCATATTCATGGATATTGATCTGAAACAGAAAATATATTCCACTGTTTTTGTCAGATGAAAGAGCAATAAAGCATTATATTATGAATATGTTTGTGAATTCATCACTCACCTCTGCTCACGTTCGGAGGCATAATTCATCAGGGTCTGTCACGTGCTTTGAGATCCTCAGATGGGACATAGTACATAGTGCAAGTGTTTATAACTGTATAATAATATACACCCCTTGGACTCTGTACCACACTCATCACAATCCAGACCATTCTTCTTGTCATTAATGATACAATTTCCCCTATGATGAATGAACTGGTTTAGCTATAAGAAGACTGTCCTTCCCATTCAAACTTGTGCCCAACAATCAAGTCATTCTACCTAAAATGAACATTTTATGGTTCCAAAAAAATGGTAAAATTCTTTTTATATTTTTTTCTGTGCTTCTGGATTTCCTCTGATACTAAAAGCAGAAATGCAAAAGGGCTGTTCCACACAGTGTTTTCAGTCTCTCCAAAAAGGGGCCCTGCTGGATAGAGAATAGAAAAAGGCCATTTATAATGAGATTTTCAACCCATAGTTTGGGGTTGCCAGGCATCTGGTTTGTGATCAGAACGCCCAGTCGACAAGGTATCCTGGTGGCTCCAGTCAGCACTGCTGACCGGACCATTAAAAGTTTGGTCGGCGGCGCAGCGGGGCTAAGGTAGGCTCCCTGCCTTCCCTGGCTCTGCGCTGCTCCCAGAAGTGGATGGCATTTCCCTCCAGCTCCTAGACAGAGATGTGCCCATGGTGGCTCCGCGGGCTACCCCTGCCTCGCGTGTCGGCTCCACAGCTCCCATTGGCCAGGAACCGCAGCCAGTGGGACCTGCAGGGGTGGCGCCTGCGGACAGGGGCAGCGCGTAGAGCCGCCTGGCCATGCCTCCACCTAGGAGCCATAGGCAAATGCCGTCTGCTTCTGGGAGCTGCCTGAGGTAAGTGCTGCCCAGAGCCTGCACCTCGCACCCCCTCCTGTGCCCCAGCCCTGAGCCCCCTCCTGCACCCAAACTCCCTCCCGGAGCTCACGTCCCCTTCCACACCCCAAACACTTGCCCCAGCCCTGAGCCCCTCCTACACCCAAACTCCCCCCAAAAACCTGCACCTCCTCCCTGCTTTCTGAACCCCCAACCTGGAGCCACGTCCTGCACCCCAAACATCCCCGGCCCTACGACAGAGCTTGGACCACCAGCTGGAGCCCTGACACCCCCCCCCCCGCACTCCAAACTCCTGCCCCAGCTTGGAGCCCCCCACACACCCTGAACCCCTCATTTCTGGCCTCACCCCAGAGCCCGCACCCTCAGCCAGAGCCCTCACCACCTCCCACATCCCAACCCCCTTCCCAGCCCGGTGAAAATGAGCAAGTGAGCGAGGGTGGGAGAGAGCGAGTGACAGAAGGATGGGGGATGCAGAAAGCTGGGGGTGGAGCCTTGGAGAAGGGGTGTGGCAGGGGCATGGCATTGGGAAGTGGCAGGGCAAGGGTGTTTGGTTTTCTGCAATCAGAAAGTTGGCAACCGTACCAGTGTTCAACATTCAAATGGTTGGGATAAGTTTAATAGTTTAATAAACTTGTGTTACTGAAGAAACTCATAGATATCACACAAATAGGTAAGATGGTCCATGAATGCCACAGACTTTCTGTGTGGACTTGGGAATGTCATTGACTAAGTCCAGGCCTCAGCTCCCCAGCTGTAAAATGGAGACAATAATTCTTCCTTTTCTTATAGGCCCCAAAATGGAAACACCTTCTAACCTAGCTCTGTTGAGAGTCTTCTTCCAAAAATGCCTGAGTCCAGCAGGGCTGCAATGAAAGGAGTTAACTGATGTTTTAGACCAAGATGATCGGGGCCCAAAGTCACAACATTCAGATCTGGATTTTGAAGTCCCCAAAGTTCCTGGGTGTTAGGCAGTGCTTAATTTGTGCCAGGGCTGAGCCCAGCCACCTCTAGGCTTGGCAGTTCATAGCCCTGGCAATTCTGGACTTGCTACATCTGTTATGAAAATTTTAAAAATTGCTTGTGCCACAGCACCGAATTGTTTGAACCCCGGCACCTCTTTCATTACAAATTAAGCACTGATGTTCAGATCAATTTTTGTTTCAGAAGTGAGCAATGCCCATTGCGGGGTCATCTGCAGGGATGGAACTCAGGCCATTGGACCTAAAAGCACAAGCTTCTACCATCCAAGTTAAAGGATCAGTTTAATCACTTTGGAGGCAGTGGAAGAGTAATAAGCCCTTATATGTGGTCCAACCACTAGAGGGGGACAAAGCAACAGTGTTACAGGGGGTTACTGTTACACTGATAGGTAAGTGCTAGCCTTGGTATGGTTTGGATTTGGAGCACCCCAGTGTATCAGTGTGTTTCTGTCTGAGGTTTGGTTAAGACAGGCTGAAATGTGAAATTCACATCCATAACTGGGCTCATGTTACAAACCTGCAAAAAAATGTGGGGATGTGGGCTTTTTATTTGGGCTTCTCTCCAGGAAAATGCAGTCTAAAAAAGAAAGGAAGATCAGAAATTTTAAAATTCAGGTGCCTAAGGTTAGGCCCTTATATCCACATTTAGGCACCTTTGAAGTCAACAGGTGCTGTGAAAATCAGGCTACAGGACCAGACATGATGATGGGCGAATGGAAATGCATACAGCTTGGCTAAATGATGATGTGACAGCCATACTCAAGTACATGAAAAGAGGAAGCACCAAGGAGTCAGAGAAATGTAGTTGGGATTGGTCCTGCTTTGAGCAGGGGATGGATTAGATGAGGTCTCCTGAGGTCTCTTCCAACCCTGATATTCTATGCTTCTATGAAATTGATGGCCCTCAGAGGGCATAGGTAGGAATTATGGAGTGAAACTAGCAAAGACTGAATCTGAAGGAAAAACAAATCCTAATAGTGAGATATTGTACTGGGGAACAATCTCCCATGGGAAGGGGTGGAAGCCCCTTGATTCCACCATTTCAAATTGCCCTGGACAAAAAAAAGTAGAAAATGGACAGTAGGAAACAACCATACATTTGTAGTGGGATGGACTAGCTGACCTAATAGGTCTTTTCTACCACTAATTGATATGAATTGATAATAAGAATCCTTTTTTAGAAATTTCCCTCTGATACGGGGCAATTGCAATAACAGTCCTCAAAAATGAATGTCTTGGGCCTGTGAAATGATGGGAGTTTGTGAGGAATGCTAGCTAGAAAGGATTATCTCTGTACAATATGAGATTGTTTCCATTTTCCTGCACTGTGTGTAGTCATTGACACCAATGCAAAATAGATGTAAGATGCTACCAAATCAGGATCATTTGCACTGGTTTAAAAGATGACATAAAGTGAATCAGGCCCTGGAACTTCTAACTCCTTTCCTTACAATCCAGACCCACCAAATTATCTCTAGTGACACCTTTTTCTTCATTTATTTCCATCAAGAAGGTGGAGTTAGCTCAAGTTCAAATACATGAATGGACAATCACTGAGCATGTCAACCTCTGTCTAAGGGCAATACCTAGAGGGATTGGTGAAATCAGATAAGGCTGAGAGGGGTGGTAGAAGTATAATTCTTTTTCATTTAAAGTTAATGTAGCAGGCGGCCAGTCTGACTCTGCATGCTGAAACCGTATTGCTAAAGAGCCAATGCAGAAGGGTTTGGACCTTTAAATGACTAAACCAGACCATGACTTTACCATGGGGGGTGGGGAAAATAAAAATAAAAACACCACCATGGTAATGTCTCTGTCATCTGGTTAAAGAGACTATAGGTAGAATGTGGATTAACATTAGTAGCACAGAGCACATCTCAGTAAAAGATCTTCTTGGAAAGCAGAGAAGTTGTTCTGCTTTGAGAGGATGGATGCACTTGCTGAGAAAAGCTCTCTCCAAGTAAAGAGTCCTCTGGCCATTTCTGGAATAGAACATTTCTGAAGTTTCTGAAATTTTTGTAAAATGTTGGATCACATTCCCTACTAGGTTGGCTTCCCTGGAGTTAAACCAGGAGAGAATTGGGCCCCTTGTATTTATTTCTTCACAGTTTTCTTTTTGTTTCATTGTTTTTCTAGCCTCCTCTGTTAACATTGAAATATTTTCAGTGGAAAGACTCACCCTGATTTCAGTCGGCTTGGAGTTGGGCCCTCTATGGCAAATCAAATCTTCATAATGTACACTCAGTGAGGCAGATTGACTTCATAGATTCATAGATTCCAAGGCCAGAAGGGACCATTGTGACTATCTAGTCCGGCTTCCAGATAGCACAAGTCATAGAACTTCCCCCAAAATAATTTCTAAAGCAGATCTCCTGGAAAAAAATATCCAGTCTTGATTTTAAAATTGCTAGTGATGGAGAATCCACCACAACTCTTGGTAAATTGTTCTAATGGCTAATTATTCTGCCATTAAAAAATTGCACCTTATTTCCAGTCTAGCTTTGTCTAGCTTAAACTTCCAGACATTAGTTTGGTTATACCTTTCTCTGCTAGACTGAAGAGCTCATTATTAAATATTTGTTTCCCATGTAGGTACTTATGGACTGTAATCAAGTCACTCCTTAATCTTAAAGAGATTGAGTTCTGTTAATCTATCACTTGAAGGCATGTTTTCTAATCCTGTAATTATTCTTGTGGCTCTTCTGTGAACTCTCTCCAACTTATTAATATTCTTCTTGAACTATGGACACTGTGACAGGACACAGTATTCCAACAGAAGTCACAACAGTGCCAAATACAGAGGTAAAATAATCTCTCTACGCTTACTCGAGATTCCCCTGTTTATGCATGCAAGGATTGCATTAGCTCTTCTGGCCACAGTGTTGCACTGGGAGCTCTTGTTCAGCTGATTATCCACTGTGACCCCCAAATCTTTTTCAGAGTCACCGCTTCCCAGGGTAGAGTCCCCCATCATGTAAATAAGGCCTACTTTCTTTATTCCTAGCTGTATACGTGCAATGTGCATGTGCTCCGAGGATGCAGATAAGAAAGGAAGGGATAGCATCTACCTCAGCCCCATGAACAAATGCTTAAGGGCAGGTCTTCACTTCGGGGGGGGGGGGGGGTCAATTTAAGATACGCAAATTCAGCTACGCAAATAGCGTAGCTGAATTCGACCTATCGGAGCCGACTTACCCCGCTGTGAGGACGGCGGCAAAATCAACCTCCGCGGCTCCCCGTCGACGGCGCTTACTCCCACCTCCGCTGGTGGAGTAAGAACGTCGATTCGGGGATCGATTGTCGCGTCCCGACGAGACGCGATAATTCGATCCCCGAGAGATCGATTTCTACCTGCCGATTCAGGTGGGTAGTGTAGACCTAGCCTAAGAGTTTGACAGCTGTTGTCCCTCACTTTGCAGAAGGAGAAGCCTGTAGCTGCACCACCTCATGAGGGGACCTGCGAAGGTCCTGTGGGAGGACCAAGTAGTCCATCTCTGGTCTCTCTCTGCCTCCAAAGGGTAGTATTCTATCAGTAGCTAATTGTTACCCCCAGTGCCTTAACTAGCTGCTGTATTGTGAGGTAAGAGCCAAAGTTACACCCATTCCTCACCCCTCTCTCCATATCTGGGTGGTGGTGGAGAATTCCAGGTGCACAGCCCTTGCTTCACCACGATGGGCTGGCCATGGCTATCCAGAAAGACTATGTAGGGGCAGGAGGTGGGGGAGGATTCTTGCTCCCCATTACACCCGTGCCGTGCAGGCCTGAGGTACACCCTTAACTCATAATTGTATCTGTTGAGCCTTGAAAGCATTCAAGGTCTTTTCCAGCTGTTCCTTGAGGAGTGAACACACCTCTTAACACAGGACAAGGATGTGTATTTGTGTAATCTTAGCGCATTAGTGGATATTAAAATCCTGCTTGTTGGAAGGCTGGAGGAAGACAGATGATCTAGTGGGTAGCTGCTGTAAATCCCCAAGTGATTTTTTTTTTCCCCTCGTCATGCAAGAAATATGATTTTTGAGGCTGAGGGACTGGATTAGTAATGGGAGCTGCATGCCAAGCTCCTCAAGAAGCTTTTCATTACAGAATGTAAACCCCTGATTAGAATATGTACAGGCAAAATACAGCATAAGCAAAGGTGTCCTGCCAGATGTGGCAGGTCACACAGAAAATATTTGGAATATTAGGTATTAGCACTCTGTTAACAGGTAGACAACATTAACGTACAATTACAAGGAGTTTTCCATGGACCAGCACCTGAAACATTCAGGATTCAGGATGATTTGTGAATATCAGCGTGTCGTAGGAATTTTCTAAAGCACTCGGAGCTCGTACTTTAAGTGTTCAGCACCCACAGATGGGGCCGGATTTTTTTTTAAAAGCTCAGCTTCTATTTAGGCACCTAAATAAGGGCCAGATGATCAAAAGTAGAGGCTGTCAGGAAAGTTTTGAGATTTCAGGTCCCCCCCTCCATTCCATATGGGGTCAAAAGAGAGAGAGCGCAAGAGGCCCCAGAATAGCCATTTGTTTAGGGCAACCAGGTAGGAATCAGATGCCACTGAATCGGGCAGATCAGAGACTTCAATGTAGGTCTCCCACACCCTAGGTGAATGCCCTAACCACTGGGCTATTGGCAATTTCGGGTTTGCATGCAGCGTCTTTCTCCCTGCCCTCCTCCAAAAAAATTCTGTTCAGGACCTGAGAAACCTTTCCTGGATACAGTTTGATTAAAACTGTTATGTCCCACAAAAAGATTTGGTTTTGACAAATCACCATTTTCTGTCAAAAAAAAAACAACCAACCAACCAAAAAAAAAAAAAACATTGTGTCAAAAAATTTCCAATCAGCTCTAATCAAAAGTACTCAGCACCAAACTTGCTAAGCATGTCTGAAAATCTGACCAATAAAGAATTCCCACTTCTCTACCATATGCACACTGTTACATCAAAGGTGCAATGCATTCACTATGCCAGACATAACCCAGTAATGTATGCAGTGTTGTTGCAGCTGTATTGGTTTCAAGATATTAGACACACAAGGTGGGTGGGGTAATATATTTTATTAGACCACCTTCTGCTGATGAGAGAGACACGCTTTTTACACTCTGTGTATGCTAAAAAGCGTGTCTCTCTCACCAACAGAAGTTGGTTCAATAAAAGATATTACCTCTCACACTTTTTCTCTCTATTAATCAGTAATGACATTTTTCTACATTGATATCATGGAGAGAATACAGAGGCAACAAAAATGATAGAAGGGTTAGAAAATCTGACCTATGGGAAAGGTTAAAAAATGGGGCATGTTTAGTCTTGAGAAAAGAAGACTGAGGGGGAACTTGATAACAAGTTAAGGCAGGAGCGCCGCCAGCTTTTTTGCCGCCCTAGGTGGCGGAAGGTCCCGCCCCTGAAATGCCGCCCCTGACAGAGGCAGCGGAAGGTCCGCCCCTGAAATACCGACGACAACTGGGGTGGCCAAAGATCCGGCCACCGCGGTCGCCGCCCCCCAAATGTTAGTGCCCTAGGTGACCGCCTAGGTTGCCTAATGGGTTGCGCCAGCCCTGACTTAAGGGCTGTTATAAGGAGGACAGTGATCAACTGTTCTCATGTCCATTGAAGGTAGCACAAGAAGTAATGGGCTAATCTGCAGCAAGGATGATTTAAGTTAGATGTTAGGGAAAAAAATTCTAACTTCAAGGATAGTTAGGCACTGGAATAGGCTTCCAAGGGGAGATTGTGGAATTCCCATCACTGGAGGTTTTAAAGAAGAGGTTGGATAAACACCTGTAAGGGATGGTCTAGGTTTATTTGGACCTGTTTCAGAGCAGAGGGCTGGAGTTGATGATCTGGAGAGGTCCTTTCTAGCCCTAAATTTCTATGATTCTATGTCGATAAAATCAGAGGCTAGATCTGAATATCATCTCCTTTGCATTATTTTAAAGTATTATTTAATTGTATTGGCATTTACAATTAAAAGAAAATAATTATATTGTTAACCCTCTGCCAAGAGATAAGTGATGTCTGCAGACTTGCAGATCGGCTTCCCAGTGAAGGAGAAATCAGTGATGTGGAATCAGGGTATAGCTTGTTTTGCTTACACACAAAAACCAAATCTGGAACAGAGTTGGTCAAGCAGCATGGAGACAATTCTTTCTCCCAGAAACCTCAGCCTAACACCTATGCACAGTGCCCAGGGAGCAACTCTGCTTCAAAAATTGACTGTAACAGAGACAGAGAATAAGGCATTCCTGATGCTCACTGTAGCCTCTGCCCAGAACTCACAACAACTCATAGCAAGTCTTCCCAAGACTGAGCATTTGATCGCACACTAGATAAAAGTACTTGGACCCAAGTGTAACACCCCCACCTGATAACACCTTTCCTAAGAGTACAGTATGGAAGCGCTTAACTACAAAGTTTTTTTCTATGCCATTTATTATGTACATTTCACTGTCGTCTTCTGCTTCTTCTTAATATTAACAATTATATTGCAAAAGCAATGTGAGGGTAATGGGCTAACCAGATTGGAGCCCCATTGTGCCAGAAGCTACACACACATATAGTAAACAACAGTTTCTTCCCAAAAGAGTTGCAGTCTAAAAGACAATATTGACTTTACTGTTCTCCTTTCCACATTAAGGGCTTAATCCTGCTGCCCTTATACACATGACTAGGCCCACTGACTTCACTTAATCAAAGGGTGGATGTTCAGATACCACACTGATAAAGCATATATACATCTGTAGACAGAGGGTGCCAGTGGTCAATATCCCAGCCAGTCCCTTGATTCCAGTTGGACTACTCATGGGAGTCAGGGCTTATAGACTAAGACCTAAATAGTCCTAATGTTTTTAGTTTCTCCTCCTCTGGGCACCTCAGTAATTTTCATTGCAGTCCTCCTTGACTTTTCTATCCCTGATGTGTCAAGCTGAACAAACTAAATGCAGTATTTAAGGCGAGAATGCACAATACTGTTGATTTATCACTCCTCCCTTTATGGTCTCCACTGCTAATCAAAAAGTTACAATCATGAAGTAAAGTTTCAGGTCGCAGATCCTACAGTATGTTCACTGCAAATATGGTTTGTGAGAAGCCAAATAAGAAAAGAAAAAAAGAATTTGTCATGTAATTGGTATTTAGTGGATTGGGGGGTATTTTGAATTATCTTTGGATAGTTTCTTTTAGCAGATAAATCAATATTCAGCCTCCACTTTTGTCAGGTTGTGATGTTGGTATGAAAAAATAAGCTTTTGTTTACATCTGAAGATTAAAAGAGGCACAGTGTTAGAATATTCAATGGAAGCACCATGATAGATAAGGTGTCAAGGAGAACTCCAGGAACTACAACAATGCTTTAAAAAGATAAATAAATATACAGTGTTATCTTCTAAGCTGAAGCCTCATACAACTTCACTTTTAAATATGTATGACCTGAACTCTTCTGTTCTATCCACCTCTTCACACATTTGTAAATGTTCTCTTACAAGGCAAACCAATAAGGCAATGAAATGGATTACCCAAGGAGATGGCCAAGGCACGTTCGCTGCAGAGATATTCAAGAGTACGGTAGATGAGACAGTTGTGGGAATGTGTTATAGAGAGCAAGCTTGTAACATTTGGGGTTTGGAGTGGGAGAGTGAGGGCATGTCTTCACTACCTGCTGGATTGGCGGGTAGTGATCTATCTATTGGGGATCGATTAAATCGATCCCCGATTGCTCTGCCATCGACTCCGGAACTCCACCGCAGCGAGAGGCGGAAGCAGAGTCGACGGGGGAGCGGCAGCGGTCGACTCACCGCCATCCTCACAGCCAAGTAAGTTGACCTAAAATACGCAACTTCAGCTACGCTATTCGTGTAGCTGAAGTTGCATATCTTAGGTAGACCCCCCCCACACTCCGTAGTGTAGACCTAGCCTGAGACATGGGATCATCATAATATGTAGATTTCTGCTACTGTGATGAAGACATAAAATTGGTAAAGCCTTCTGTCTGTCTATCTTTTTGTGTCTCAATTGTACATAGCTACTAAGATAGCAGGGATTTTCAGAGGAGCCTAAGGATGTTAGGTACCCAAGTTCCATTGCAAGTAAATGGGAGCTGGGTTCCTAACAAACTTAAGCTCAGTGATATCCTGGTAGGACTATCTCCATTCATCCCTTAGTAAGGTCTTGTGACATGGCTCTCCTAGGATTTATGGGCCTAGCCTTCAAAATTTTAAACATCAGTAGTCCCAATGGGTTAGGACTACTAGCAGCAGTAGGATTTGCTGTGCCCGGCCCTAAATCTTTAATAACATATTAATACAATTTATATGTAAAAAAGAAGTCTTCGGGTTTTATAACTGGTCAGTTTAAATGGATTTTTCATACCAAGTAACTACATATAAACTGGCTGTTATGGCTATGCTATTTTTTGTCTTTGTAATGACAGAGTTGTGAAAGCTCGTACTATCGAGTAGCGTTGGGTGAATTTCTTTAATGACTTTTATTTATGAAAAATTCAGATATGGCAACGCCGAAACATTTCACGAATTTGTGTCGATTACGCTGAATTCTCAATGTAGAAAAAACAAACAAACAAATAATCCAAACCAAATCTAAACACTTTGTTTTCACATTTTGAAAATGAAGCATTTCGGTTTTTTTGGTTCAAAGTGATTTTTGGTTTAGAAATTGCCTTCAATTCTTTGAAAAATCAAAAACCTTTAAAAATGGTCATTGCACTGAAACATTTCATTTGAGGTTGAATAAAATGTTTGGTTTCAGGTTCAATTATTCTTTTTTGTTTGATTGTTTATTTTTCAATTCACCAAAAATGGCAAAAAAATCATTTTGGGGTCAACCCAAAACAATTTTTCTCCCCAATTTTTTCATAATTGCCAGCGAATTGAAAAATCTGTTATTCACACAGGTCGAATAATGAGTGAATTTCAAAGTTGAACATACAAAATATCTGTATAAAAAGATGGAGGATTTGCTCGTTTTGTTGTGGAAGACAAACTGGAGCAGGGTGACTGTAAGAGCATGACACCACTCTGCATTGTTCAGTTACGGTCTAACCTGCTTCCACTGAAGTCAGTGGTGAAACTCCCATTCTCTTCTGTGAGGGCAGGACTGGGTCCATAATGTAGCAATAATGTGATAATAAGGAGGGATGGGGAAACTTTTTATGGAAAGAAAATGGGGAGTAAATGTAGAGACTCATTCCATATTCCTTGGGCAACCTAAAATCAGTTTGGCTTCCTGCCACATGGAAGAGCCTTTTGGGAGGGGCTAGGGGATGGGGAGGGGAGAAATGGAAGTTTTATTCTTCCTTCTAATTGTGTTTATTTTTCATGTATTTTTCTGGTGCAAACTGATCATTAGTAGTAGTAGTAGTAGTAGCTGGGCAGGAAACATTTTCCCCATCCTGTGGAAATTTGAGATTTTGGAAAACATTCCAATCCCAAACTGAGAGAAAAAGTCAAAATCTCAAAGATTTTTGTGAACCAAAAATCTGCCCTCCATCACCCCACCAAAATTCAATTCACCTCAATGAGAAGGAAGCCAAATTGAGGTAAGGTTGCTCAAGCAATGACATTGGCCTTACCACCATAACCAGTGGTCATGGTGGATTCTCCATCACAGACATTTTAAATCAAGATTGGATGTTTCTCTAGAAGATCTCTTCTAGGAATTATTTGGAGGAAGTTCTATGGCCTGTGTAATACAAAAGTTCAGACGAGATGACCACAATAGTCCCTTCTGGTCTTAGAACTTAGGCATTTAAATGTTTATTTTATTTCAATTTTGACCTTACTGAAAATAATTATTTTAAATTAACTTAAATATTGAAACAAAGTAATTTCAAACTGAAAAACAGAACCTTCCGCCCCTCTCCCCCCCCAAAAAAATAAATCAACATGGGAAACACTGACAATTCTGAAAAATTTCCCCCAAAGTTATTTTCAAGTTGAGAAATGCATTGAAAACCACCCTTTCTTGCAAAAAGTTTTGATTTCAATGAATCAGCATTTTTTTTTAATTCCCGACCAGTTCTAATTATTATTATTTATGCTACTTTAGTGCCTATGGGCCCCAATAATGGATCAGGGCCCCATTATGTTGGGTGCTATACAAACGGAATAATAAAACAGGTTACTGGCCTGGAGAATTTACAATCTAAGTATTAGATAAGGTATGACAGGTGAACACAACACTGAGACAGGGAGAACACCGGGAAACATTAAGACTATTGATTAATGATAGAAACCAGTCACAGCACACCAATTGCCTAACCATTATGCATGTCTACAGTCTTAGGCCTGGTCTATACTAGGAAATTAGGCTAGTATAAATTCATCTCTCAGGAGTGTGAAAAAATACACCTCTCCCGTTGGAATAGGTAGTATCTCCACTGAAGCACTACAGCAATGCAGCTGCAGTGTTTTACCTGTAGACAAGCCCTTACTCTCTGAAAGTGGTAGAACTTCTTCAGGAAAATAGAAGCCTGCAATAAATTTATAACAATACAAAAATGTAGGCCATGGTCAGAGGAAAAAGGTGTTTGTCTGTGGAAATGGTAAGATTTTGACATGTATTTCACTTTGCAAATGCTCAAAAAAGAAAAAAAAAAAAAGGCCTTCCTATTATTTAATTCAAGTCCCCTCGTATGATTTTGATTGAAATAAACAGATGATCTTGTTAGCTATATACACGTTGGAGGTCACATCACAGCTTGTCCAGACCTGTGTTGGTATCAACAACACCTGAATAATTCAGCCATACATTCTAGACACTATATTTTTATCACCACTTGAGTCTTGTCTGGGCTTCTTTTTCTCTGTCTCATTCAGAATTTTGACCTTGCTCACTGGCTACTTTCTATAACCAGAGAGCAAATTAGTCAATAATTCCAACCAAAGCATTTTAAATTAAAGAGTGGAAGCTGTGTTATTTGTACGACGCAAATGATTTGCTTCCAGATGCAATTAAATGGAGAATGAAATGGAAAGCTCTGTGGTTAGTATGTGCTATATACAAGTCTACTGAAAATATGTTCCTAATATATAGGGTCAGATTGTGGCTGGCCATGTAATAGTTTGAACAGGGCCTAAAGAGTAGAAGGTGCCTTCCACCCCTCCTTTTATACAACCTAAGTCCTGTGCACCAGACCCCTGATTCAGCAAAGCACTTAAGCACATGCTTAACTGTAAGCATGTGAGGCTACTCATGTGCTTAAAGTTAAGCACTTGCTTAAGGGCATTACAGAATCAGAGTCCAGGAAAGCAAGAGAGTTGGAGGTTTGGGAAACAAAGCCCAACCCTCCCATTTGCCAATTTCAACACACACTCCACACAAAAGTTTTGCCTAAAATGTGGCTTGTGCTCCAATCAAAGCTCAGCATCTTGAATCACTTGTATTTATTCATTATTTCTCATTAGCATATCACACTGCACATCTGGGTTTTGGCCAGAACTAGAAGCAAAGGTACTGAACTGCTTCACTTGTGGGAGTTCCCCCCACTGGCCCAGAGATCTTTGACATTTTACAAGAAAGCTCATTCTGTCTGAAGTTACCAGCTCAGTTTTGCACAGGGAGATGATCTAGACGGTTCAGAGAATAGACTGTTGGTTGTCCATCTGTCACCAGGCTGGGTCCCCTCCCCTCAGCTCCAAAGCATGCACTGCTATGCCCAGTCTTTTGCAGGGAAGTTTGTTTCCTTAACAGAGGTTAGCAAACAGACAGAAGAACAGTCTTAATTCACTCCTTAGTCTCCAGGTTCAGGGCCACCCCACCCAGGGGTCTTTGACACTCTTGTTCCCTGCAGTTTCCGAGTCTCAGTCATCTCTGCTCCTTTTCTAGAGGCCTTCTCTAGGCCCTGACCCAGGGACCCACCACAGGAGCCTGCTCTACTTCAGTGTGTCTTTCCCTCCCCAGACAACAACCTGTCTCAGTCCATCTCTCAACTGCCCATTATCACCGCTTTCTAGGTCCAGGTGTAGCCCAGCACTTTTTAACTGGCTTTTAATTGGCAGTGGACATAATATACTGGACTTTAGCAAGGGTTTTGAAACAGTCACACATGGCATTCCTTGGCTGTAGACAACAAACTGAGAGAACTGAGCTATAGACAACAAAATTCAACAAAGACAAATGGAAGGTGTTACGCTTAGGGAAGGAAAACCAAATGCACAAATACTGAATGGGGAATAACTGGCTTGGCAGCAGTACTGCTGAGAAGGATCTGGGAGTTGTGGTGGATCACAACCTCAACATGAGTCAACAATGCGATGCTGTTCAAGAGAAAAGCAAATGCAATTGTAGGTTGCATTAACAGAGGCATAGCATGCAAGTCACGGGAGGTAATAGTAAAATTGGGATGATAATATTTCCTCTTTTTAGCTGGTAAATTCTTTGGGGTTAGGATTAGTTTACTAAGGCACTAGTCCAGGACTTGGACAATTTGGGTTCAAGTCCCTGTTCTGCCACAGATTTTCTGTGTAACTTTGGGCACGTCACGTAGCCTTTCTGTTGCCTTCCTGTTGAACTGGAAAAAAATAATGCCCCCCTATCTCTCAGGGAGGTTGTGATGAAACGTTTAATAATAGTCTGACATTCAGATACTGAAGTGATAGGGATAATATAACTGCTTCAGTGAAGGAACTGGTAGAAAAGGCATTTTTCTGCAGTTCCTAAGTGCTATCATTCTCAAGCTAGAGAAAAAAAAGGATACTGCTTCCCATAACTAGCATCAGTTTGCTTTGTTTTGTTTTGATACCAGAGTCTCCTCTAAAATGAACAATATATTGGGCTAATAATCCTTTGCACAATCTTCATGATAAGTGGTTGTCTTATCTAATTACCCTGAGTCTACCTATGCATCACTGGAAGACAAATAGTCTTTTGCTTTATGTATATTGCTAGTAGGGTATTGGCGTTTGCATGGTTTTCATATTTCCTGAATGATATGAAGGTCCTATCTGATTCCTGACCTGTCACTGTTATTTTTGTTTTATTTCTCCTTTAATGAGGTTCATAGTTTTCAGTTTGTTTGTTTGTTTGTTTGCTCCTTCTTTTGCTCTCTCTTTCTCCCTTTATTACAGTAGTAAAAATGAAAAATTATATTTTGTGTATACACTTTCTGTTGGATTTCTCTCACTCATGGCTAACTAATTACTACTATGGGATATGAGAACTGTATTCTGTAATGTGCTTTAAGATGGATATAAAACTAGAGTGGAACAAAGAAAGGGAAATATTCACTAGGGTAGAAGGTAGTAAGGGCCCTGTAATGTTTTGACATCTTGTAATATTTTATTTGCTCGTATGGGTATAACCTGTAGCCAGAAGTAACACGTAGGAAAAATATGATTTCAGAGACAAAGGCTGAAAGATACTTTAGGTGATATGCTCAACATCTAAAAAGAACTGCACCACAGTTCACAATAAGTATTTGTCTCAATAGGCATCTCCTGCATAATCCAGTAATCAGAACAACTAGACCTTTTGCAATAGTGCCACCTGGGGACTCTCAAAAGTTTGTCAGGTCCAATCCTGTGAGATGCTGAGTGCCTTGAGTTCTGATCGCATTGCACTCAATACATTGCAGGATTAGCCCACCATGAAGAAGGACCTTTTGGGGAGCTTGTGTGAGGTCAATATTTTTGCAACAAAACCTGCAGAATTTATTACCAACCTAAAACTCTGAATCTGACTGTAAACAGGAGCCCAGTTTAGGGTAAGTATAAATTCAGTTTTGCTGGAATTTGTGCTAAATTTCAGATTAACCTAGACCTATCTGCTGATAAAACAAAAAAAATTGGGCTATCGTGAGTGGTTCTTTTTTGTAACACTCCCCAGGAACATCGGAGCAGCTTTTTACTCTCTTTTGTGGAACAGGAAACATTCTCCTTCCACTACATGTCTGTGTATCTTTACAGGGTAGCTGGTTGGTCAATCGATGCTCCTTCTCCTGAGACCTTGGGGAGAAGTTGGCTGGCTTGCTCCTTCATCTGTTGCCATAAGGGCAGACAAGGTAAACCTGCCTTGCCCCTCCAAACCAAAGCCAGCAGCTCCCCGGGGGCCTCTCTGCTTCCCTCCTTCTCCATTCATCAGTTTCAGAACTACAACTCTGCTGTAGGTCCTGGTGCTGCTGTCTGTGGCATCCCAGAATGCACGTGAGTGCTCTGGGATTCCTCCTTTTCAGTTATTCTTGTTTTCAAACTGAAGCCAGGTGAGACTTGGTGGTTTGGGATAAGTTTTCCTTGAGTGTTTCAGGTTCATTCACAGTAGGGGGAGAGAATAGCTCTGTAGCATTACCAGCCAAACTACTCAAAATCATAAGTTAGGCACTGCAAAATCACTAGACTGGGTAACAAATAATAAGATTATAAGATTGGGTTAAAAAAATGAAATTAAAAAATATATATAACAAATAATGACGGGTCCACTGTGGATAAATAAATTGTCATTAGGCCAGAGAGCAAATAATTCTGTAATCTGGCTGTTAGGGTCCCCACCTGGCTCCCTGCTCCCGTGACTCTTTACTTATTCATACAAAATGGAACAGCTTCATTAGGAATAACTGAGAGCCCTCCCCCCCGCCCACACACACACACCATAATATATCATAGCTCAATGATTAGAGCACTTACCTGAGGAGTGAGAGACCCCTTTCAAACCCTTCCTGGCTCAATTCCTCCTTCTCTGCCAGAGGAGGAGGGTCTCCTACACCTCAGGTGAGTGCTCTAACCATAGGGCTAGAGGTTATAAGGGGTGCATCACCTCTTCCTCCAGCCATATTTTTGAATGGAACCCAATCACATAACCAGCCTCTGAGCACGCCTACCATATAGGGCCCCACATGCAACTTAAGTGGCCAAAACATCTATCTTGCCCTGATTCATGGATCACTCTGGGGCTGAGGAAGAGTCAGGCATCTGGACACTAAGAGGGAGAGAGCAGTGCATATGCCTAGAGGCAGAATCTTAAGATGCCTAGGGAACTTTGACACAGAAAAACTTGGGTGTTGACTGAGTTTAGGTATCTACAGGGGTTGACAGTTTTGTGGATCTCAGTGGAGCCAAAATTGGGATTTGGGTACCTAAGTACCTTTGAGGATCTGGGCTTGAGGGCCTCACAAGTATTAATAAGCTCATTCCCACAACACCTTTGTGAGGGGGTATGTTCTCATATGATGGACAGGAAAATCAAGCACAGAGAGGTGAAGCAACTTGCCCAATGGTCAGTTCCAGGAACTGAACGGAGCTCTTCTGGATCACAGGTCAGCGCCTTATCCACTAGACTCCATCCTTCTCACATGGTGCCAACTAACAGCAGATGGAGTGGGGGTGGTTGTTGGAGCTATGAAAACTTGTCCTCTAGAAACTCCCAGTTAAGTTCTCATGGGCAATCAAACTTCTTTCAGTCACTACCAAGCTGTGATGAAGTTGACCTCATCTGTTGGTGAAAGAGTCTACATCATGTTCTCTCTTAAGGAAAGATGGTCTTGTTGCTAACATACTGTTCTAGAATTAAGGAACTTACGTTTAGTTCCCAGATCTATCACAGACTTCCTGTGAATGTAGTCACTCCTTTTTCCCCATCTTTTGTCTTTTTTATTTGTTTGAATTGTAAGTTATGTTGGACAGGGCCTGTCTCCTATGAATGGCATGCACAGGGCCCAGCACAATGAGGTCCTGAAACTCCTCTGGGGGCTCTAGACACTACTGTAATGCAGATCAGACATAATAACTACATAGCCAAGTTCTCCACTTTCTCTATTGTCCTAATACCCACATCAGTGGTCCATGAAAGAACTGAATCTTGGTACCAGGCCTCTCCTTAAAGGCACAGCAAAGAAGAGAAATTGAGCCCCAGCTGAGCACATCATTTTGATTTTGCTAGAAGGAGCCAGACACAAGTTCCCATATGATGGAGAATTGTATGAAATCCAACGGTTGGCATTTGTGACAATTGCTGCAGAAAATAGGGTGAACCATTAGCTATGAGAAAGCTTTTCAAATTTCCACCTAGCCCATCCCACCGCATTCAGTAGTGGCTCGCACTGCATCTGTTTCTGTATTGTTTTGCTTCTTTTGATGGTTGCCTGTTTCTCTGCAGGTAGCTCAGTGATTAGTGCAGCAACGCACTCTGCCCTTTTCTGCTCATCTTGGGATTCCAGGCAAAACAAGCCCATTTGAAGCTGAGCCCAACTCTCACAATAATTCTCCAAAGGTTGATTTTCACACCAGACTTGGGTGGCTGCCCCTCGTTATTTGATTCTTTCTGTGCCTTTTTATTCTGAAGTGACTCTGACCTAAATAGAGAAGTGTAGGTGGTGGTTGAGTTGTAGGTGCCACTTCAAAGCCCTTAAGTGCTGCAAATAAATGTTTAAAAGGGTCAGAAATGGGAAAAGAAGACATCAGAGAGGGGGTGTGTGTTTAGGGCTGTCACTTGTGACAAGACTAACAACAGATGAACCCCAGAGGCTCTGATTTGTCCTTGTAATATACCCCACACCTCCCCGGGATTTAGGGGGTGGGTCATTAAGGAATCATTTGCTTATCTTTGAATCTAATGTAGTGAAGTTTATGTTTTTGCAAAAAGAAAGAAAGAAAATAATAAATTGAAGGGTTTGTTTTGTTTTTAAATCATTTAACTTTAAACTATACAGAATTAAGGCATTCAAATGAATCACCCCTATTAAGAGGCTAAAATACATTAACATAAATGACTGAACTCAGGCACTGGTGACAGTCATGCAATGATTATTCCATGCACTTGACCAGGGCTTTGGAATAACTGAAGCAAAGTCCCTGAAGACTCCAACTCAATATTTACACAAAATCCAGTATATTCTGGGATTAGACACTCTAGGGAAAGTGCGATGATAGTTGTTTACTTTTAAAAAATATTATGTATTTATTTATTAGTAACATAACTCCTAGAAGTCCCAAGCAATAGCAGATCCAATTGTGCGGGACACCGTAAACACCCACGGTAAGAAAGTCTCTACCCCCAAGAGCTTACAGGCTAAGAAGACAAAACAGACAAAGGGTGCGTGCATGTGGAAAAACAGAAGAAGAGAACAGTGTTGAAGGTCACACTACAGGTCAGTGGCAGAGCTGGGAAGAAAATATGGGGGCTTATCTGCACAGTGCAGCAATGCACACTAGAGGGGTGTGAATTCTAAAGTGCACCACCATGTTCCGCATTAACTGGCCCATGTAGACACTGCTGGCGTGAACTAAAAGTTCCCGAGGGTGCATTAATGAGAAACAGTACTCTCTTAAAAAGCAACAGAGGATCCGCACGCTTGGATACATTTTAGTACATGCCAGCAGAGTCTACACAGTCCAGTTAGTATGAAACACATTGGTTCACTTTAGAGTTTACACCCCTCTAGTGAGAATTGCCACACCTGGTAGACAAGCCCTAAATCTCCTGATTCCCAGTCTACTACCCTATCCACTTAGACCATGCTGCCTTGCAACTCTAGCTTCTCAAAATCAGTTAAAAGAGAGACCCTGAGGTGAACAAAACATATTTATCACCAGGCACACCCATTTTGATATCCCTGTTGCCAATCTGCATTAAGTAGGTATACTAGGTACATCAAGCCTTTCCTATACCTGTCTTTCCTAACCAAACCTTGAATATCTAGAACAAGCATTCTTTGGGCACTTCCTTTGGGAGTCAATTTGATTGGCTAATTGCTTTGGTGAGAATTTCTTTTCCTGGGGCCAAATTCTGATTGTATTTATAGTAGTGCAAAACCAAAGAAACTGAAGTCAGAATCTGGCCCTAAATCTCCAGCCTTAACTTTCCATTCCTCAGCTTTGCCCTGTTCATTCCTGCCCTACCATCTTTTTATTTATACTCTCATTTATTTGGCGGGATTTGAGATGGTGATCATGGCCTGTTGATTCTTATACATTATATTTATGTGTTTACCTCTAGTAGCTCCTCTGATGTCACTCCCATAGGCATTTTCATAGTGAATCCAATCAGTGGCCCAGGCAGTCCGGTATCCTAGCTCAGACAGTGTCTAGAACCTGATACTTGAAAGGAAGGAGCTGCTCTACACCATCTTGGAAAAGTCCCCAATAGCACTCAGCTTCCCTACTGCTCTGCCCCTGGCATGGCACTTGAAACATCTCTAACACAGAGATCTGCAGGGACCATTGGTGGTGCAGTTGCAGCTGTGTATCACACCACAACTTCCCTACAATGGAAGAATCTTCAGCTGGCTGGTAAAGCCATATTTCTGGCATCTTTGCTCTGGCAGACCACCAGGGCTATTGCGGGGATTGGCATCTGATCCCAAATGTTTAGAGTCTCTTAATCAAATTCAGCTTCTTGCCAATCATCAACCCCCTTCTTCTAATCCATTTTTTTCTCTCCAAGATGCTGCAGCTAGATACGTCATCTTAAGGTTGTTGAATTAGTTTTAAATGAAAGAGTTCAGGTGACTGCACTTCATCTGACCTCTAAATATGTGCCTTCTTGAAAGAATTAAGTGCCTCCACCACCATGTTCTAAACCAAGTCACTGGAAGGACCAATCCTCTTCTATTACCTGTTGATGCCGCTGATAAGAAAGGATAAGAAAGGCAAGAAGAAATGTTCACAGACAGTTCATGGGGCTTCATGGTCCATGAAGGGGAGTCATTAATTGCCCTCTCGTTCATATATGGATCCAGAATAATTTCCCCCCCCCCCCGCATAACCACAAATTCCCTCACCAGGGAACATTATCCCACTCCACCCACCCAGAGCAGTTTGCTACTCCAGCGTTTCTGAATTTTGTCGTCCGTCATAGCCACAAAGCTGACTGCAACGGATGCTTTCTCAGAGCAAACTCAGCAGCCAACAGGGAGAGAGATTGATGTCTCTGCACCAGAAAGTTCTGGCCAGCAGAGAGCTTCTGCAATATGACAAGTCCGCAGCAGCAGCTGCTCTACTTACTCTGTAGAAAGCCTCACTTTTAGCAAACATTTTGAGTGTGATAATGGACTCCCTTTATTGCTCTGATTAGGCAGCAAATTATTCCATTATATGGAATTAAATTATTCTAATTATTTATTATTTACCGAGTGCCAACAGTGCAGTTAGTGTTCATATGTGTAAGGGGACTGAAGCAAATTACAGCACAGCACAGATACGGACAAAGCAGTACATTGCATACAGCCACTAAGGTACTCGGGACATTTTGGGGGTGGCACAGGGATCTCACAGAGGTCAGTGCTGAAGTCCTGGAAGTGTCCTTTGAAGGGTTTGAAGGAAAGCGTGTCTGGTGTATGAGAAGAAAGAGGAACTATTGAAAATATTAGAAACAACACAGAAGAAAATATAAAGATAAAATAGCCACTTGTTTTGGGTGGCTTAGACCAGTGGTTCTCAAACTGTGGGTCAGGACCCCAAAGTGAGTCGGGACCCCATTTTAATGGGGTCACCAGGGCTGGTTTAGACATTCTGGGGCCTGGGGTCAAAGCCCAAGGACTTCAGCCCTGGGCGGTGAGGCTCAGGTTGGTCTTCGACTTTGGCCCCGCACCTGAGGCGAGGGGGCTTGGGCTTTGACTTTGGCTCCCCTACCTGGGGCAGCAGGGCTCAGGCAGGCTCAGGCTTTGGTCCCCCCTCCCGGGATTGTGTAGTAATTGTTATTGTCAGAAGGTGGTCACAGTGCAATGAAGTTTGAGAACCCCTGGTTTAGACACAAATCCTGCATCTTGGCAGGGGGTAGACTAGAGTACCCTTGCAGTCCTGTCTAACCCTGTAGTTCAACGTTTATGAAAAGGGGCTAATTAGAAGGGGTTCTTGGAAGAGCTAAGGGAATATGGCAGGAGAGTAGTTGTTTATTTTGATGTAAACGTATAAAAAGAAAAGACAATTATCCCAGATTCTAGATGGCCTGATCAAGATTTAAAACCACAGGGCCCCAATTCCATGACATGCTGTTCCTAGTGCGGTCATTAACACCAGTGCAGAGTGAGTATAAAACATGACTAGATCAGAGTGCATCCCTTTTGCAATCACTTTGCCCCGGTGTACAAGATGTAGGGCAATGGAGATTCAGGCCCACAATTTGTAGAAGATCAGTGGTTAATCTCCTCCCTCCCCTTGTGCATCTTGGATATTTGCACTGTGCGCTCTTTGCAACAGGGACTGTTTTTGTTTTGATTTTTAAACTCTGTGTTTGAATAGGGCATAGCGCCACAGGCCTCTCGTACTGGCTGGGACCTTCAGATGCTACTGTAAAATGACTAACTAATACTAATTGATAAAGGCAGCATTTGGAGGGAGTTGATAGGTGTAAGGTAAGATACAGATGGAATTATATAAGAAGGGGTTGATTGATTATTTTAAAATGTATCTATCTAGGTAGATTTTCATAAGGTCTCCCATCACCGTGGTATCTGATGCTTCCACACCCTTCACCTAGGTTTCCTCCTTGATCCCACCTCTTCCATAGATCTCTTGGGTCACTTGTTCAAATGTCATTCTTTCAGTCTTTTCCCCTTCTTCTCCCTGGACTGCCTTCTTGCCCCAGCTCCCAGTATTCCAGCTCCAGTTACATGCACAGTTTTAAGGATTACAGTTTCCTTTGATTTAATGGAGTGTGCAAAGCTATATTTCATTATTGCCAGAAAAATCCATATGCCACATTTTTACAAATAAATCCCCACTAGAAATGTTGGAAACCTTACAGACTTTGATTGAGTTGCCCCGGGTCAGACTGAACATCTGGGAAAGAACTTCTGACTACGAAGCGGTTGTGCATCTGTGAATACTCCCGTGGCCAGCTCTTGGAACAGGTTTAGGTGAAGCTGCATGTAAATTGCGTGGACATCATTAAACATTTCCTTATACAGTGCATTATGTTTTCTAGTCGACATTTTGCCATGCTGAAAATTCACGTATGGCATTGGGATGCCAGTTCAATATTAGAACAAATATTAATAGATCTGGTCAAATAGTATTTGCCAAGTACAAAGCTCAGCAAATTTTGCTCCCCTCTTCCCCCCTCCACCTCTTGGTTTCGCAAAGTATTTTAAAACTCATTTGATAATCTATTCAGGATTTAAGAATAATGAAAAACCCTTTGAAGTTAATGGAAAAACACTTCTGTTGACTTCAAAGAGGTTTGGTTCAGGCCCTAATTGAAGAGGATCACAAACGAAAGGTAGACTATGAAGTACTCATAAAGTAATGGGCACACCTTTGAATATTGTAAAAATGAGCTGGTAATAATAATTAAAAGCTGAGATACAGTATTTTAATTTGAAATTTATTATTATGCCTGGGGGGAGGTACTATAAACGTAGATAACCAGATGAGTTAATTGATAATATTTTAGTGGAATACATGTGTTCTATTATGCAGATGTTTGTTCATGATCTAATACATGATTATATACTGAATATATATTCAGCTGTCTCATACAGACTATTCTGAATGCTTCACGAATATTAAAGGACTTGCAAATGGTCAAATCAAACCAAAGTCCTCCATACTTGTCTAATGTTCACAAGTTTTCCCTTTCATTTGACCTACTCTGTTTATATTTCACTGTCCCCTTATTGCTAAGGCTTTGGGGGGAGTACACCGACTGTGAAAAATGCAATCTTAAAAATTCTTTACATTAATTGTCTTAACTACCTCGAAATTGCACATTTCCTGCAGAATCTCAGTATTACTCAGTAGAATTTATCCTATGGAAAACAAAATTCCCGGTGGAATTACAAACCTCTAAGATTAGAAAGTACTTCCTTTCACTCGGAAGGGCCCCACATTCTCTACATTTTCATTCAATTTATTACAGTGGTTATCATTAAAAAATCAATATTTGCACCAAAATTGTTCTAATGTGATCTGAGATTTTCTCTTCCAAGTCCTGGGAAATACTGCTGAAACTCACATACCACTGGGTAAGATGATTGGTGATAATAAATACGGGAGTTATTTCATCCACTTCTTAAATTTCAGCCACCTCTGGGATGGGGGATGGTAACTGGGGATACATAACAAACAATGCTTGGGGAAGGGAAAGTTTTAAGCCATAGGCAACAGTATACATGGCTACTTCAACAAAGTAATGCCACACAGGAGTTTTGGGCTGAGCTTTTCAAAGGGGCATATCAAAGTGAAGCTGTCATTGACAGAGAAATGGGAACCTAACTTCCTTACGCCCCCTTTAAAAAAATCAGACCTTTACTGTCCCCACATGGCCATTGGGTTTTGAGGGCTCTTTCTAAAGACTTGCACGTGGTAAACTGTATGGCACTAAACTTCTGATATCTATTCTGATGGCTGAAGCACTGAGCAGACACTGGTGGGATTGGAACCATTGGTTCAAATAATAAAAGATGAGGGCAGGGCATAGCAGGTTCCCCTCATCTAGCGACCCCTCACAACAACCACCTAACCCAGTGGTCTACTTCATGTGACTCAGCCCTCCATGCGCTTACCAGCTTTGCTGAACACGAGTGGAGATTATTGAAAAGTTTCAAATGAAAAAATTCCCATTGAAAAAAGTGGCCTTGTTCCCAAATCAGAAGTCTCCCCCAAAATTATTTCTCAGTCTTTTCAATTATAACAAAAAATTACATTTTTATATTTTTATCAGTCCCCCCCACCCCTTTCTCTCCCTGTCTTCAGGGGGTGGGAATGGGTTGGGAGAAGGAAAAATCAGAAAAAAAGACTACTAAAAAAATCCAAACATTTTTGAAATTGAACATTTTAGATAAAATGTCACCAAAAAAATTGAATAAGCAAAAAAAAAAAATTAGATCCCATTGAGCCCAAATGACTGACATGTTTTGCAAACATGTTTATTCTTTTCATTTTTTGACCCTCTCTCAGTGTTTTGCTCAAACAGGGTCTAGATTAATGAGATCAATGAAAGACGGTGCAGTCAAATGCAGAGTGAAAATAATTGGTTGTGTTTCCAGTTGTGATACTGTGACTTTAGGTTTACAGAAAGCTGCTGATAAAATTCCCTTTCTCTCAATTCCCTGTTCTGTCTGGGCCGTCAATAGGAAAGGGAGCAGCTGTTCGTTTGCTAAAATAAACAATGACTCCATTCCCTTTGTTAAACTTGCGCTGTCCCCACCTTTAAAACTTCTCATTGATTTTACATCCATTCCTCTGAAGTAAAATCATCAGCCACTGATTTTACATCTGTCCTTAAGAAGCCCCTGCTGTGGAGCTAGCCTCGGCATCTGGCACACAGTGCTGAATTAGAATTTCTCCCATGATGGAAGATGACGTTACAATTCAGACAGATCTATAAGATGCCTCCCAATTCCTCATAACGACAGTACTCGCAGCGAAGAAGTGAACTTTGATCAACGAGTCCCAAGCAGTAGTATCTGAGATACTACTGTATTTCCCTAGACAAAGAATAGGAGAAGACCCCCTGTCTTGGATATACTTTATGTTCATTTCTATCTAGGTGACCACTTTGTAGGGATCATTGGTAAATGTGCACTTTTAGGCCCAAATCCTCAAAGGTATTTAGGTGCGTAACTCCTATGGAAACCACTTTTGAGGCTCTGGGCCTTGCAGTCTGATCCAGCCTGCAAGCACAGGGGCCTGAACAATCCGAGCTCACTGTAGGACTGGAGACTTAAATGGCAAATGCACAGAGGGAGACAGAAAGAGCATCCAAATCAAAGCATCTCTGGTCACTCACCAGGAGTGTCATCCACCCTCATCCAGTGAGACAATAGCAACATCTCTCCCGTTAGACAAATAAATACATAATAGTAAAGGGGGGTGGGAAAGAAACCAAGCAAGAAACTTCTTCATTTTAGTTAAAACAACCCATTAACAATCATTATCAAATGACCAGATGTGCCCAAGGTGCACAGAGACAGGCAAAGATCAACAAAACGTTCAGTATAAAGAAGGGCATGTCTTGATTTTCTCTGAGCCCATGAAAAGAACAGCAGAGCCATTGCTGCTACACTTATGAGCATGAGTTGAAAGAATCTGATCAGTGGCATGTGCTAACTGACTCTGACATGCAGTCATCCAGGGCAGCTGTCAAGTAACACAACTTTCTTCGGCTCCTCTTTTCAGAAGTAATTAGCAGAAGTACAGCCTTTATTACTCACTCGGTTGCCAAGACGAACTTGGAAGCAATCCTGTGCTTCCTGCTGCCTGCTGTTCCCTAGCAAACCTCGAGAGGACATAAATAAGGAAGTTCCTCCTCTCCGACCATCAGCCTTCCCCCATTAGCAGCTGTAGTGTGTGAATTAGAAGAGGCGTATGTAGAGCCGTCCCTTGAGTATGGTGAATCGGGGCAACCACTCTGGGCCCCGTGCTTTGGGGGCCCCATGCTTCATTGTACATGTGTCATGCAGGGGGTGCTAGGCCGGCCCAGGGGGGTGGGGTGCCTGGGGGGCCAGGCCGGCCTGGGGAGTGGGGTTAGGGATTTGGGGGGCCAGGCCGACCCGGGAGGTTATCGAGGGGCCTGACACCGGCAACAGGGGTTGGGACCGCACTCACCAGCAGGAAGCGCGAATTGTATTTCTTTTTCTTGCTCAGCATCTCGGGGTTTGTACTCCGTCTCTGGCAGCAGCAGCAGTATCCCCAGCCCGGCCCATTCCGCTCCGCCAGCTCCCAGTGTTGCCCACGCTGCACCGGCCACAAGTGTCCTAGCAACGCCAGAACACACCAACACCAGGCTGACCCCATCCATTGCCCTTCTGCCCCGAACCCCGCCCTTTTCCAGGACCCCCCAGCACAGGGGGGGCCCTCGCCCCTAGCACAGGTGCCACCCTGTGAATGTCCATCATCCCTCCCCCCCGCTCCCCGCACTGGTGTCCCCTCCCCACACCAGATTTCACCTGTATAAAAAAATACTAAGAGGGGCCCATACAGGCTGTTTAGTCCTGGGCCCCGCACCCTGCTAGGGACGGCCCTGGGCAGAAGAATAATCAGAAGAAGATAGGACGCCAGTTTGGAAGTGGCTGGATACAGACCTTTTCTAGGTAGATGCCACTCAGTTGATTTTCATGGATAAAACATCCAATTATACCAGATTTGAATTTGGCCCAATACATTCATTTAGATAAATGCTTTGAAACCTATAACCTCTAACACTAACTAAGTAATGCTAGGAAAACCTCCAAAGGGTTCAGAAACCCCACCCCTAATTTACCCCAATGTGAGATCAGAATAAGGCACCAGATGCTTCTCCACATAGACTCATAGAAAATTAGGGTTGGAAGAGACCTCAGGAGATCATCTAGTCCAACCCTCTGCTCAAAACATGAACAACCCCAACTAAATCATCCCAGCCAGGGCTTTGTCAAGACAGGCCTTAAAAACCTCTAAGGACGGAGATTCCACCACCTCCCTAGGTAACCCATTCCAGTGCTTCACCACCCTCCCTGTGAAATAGTTTTTCCTAATATCCAACCTAGACCTCCCCCACTGCCACTTGAGACCATTGCTTCTTGTTCTGTCATCTGCCACCACTGAGAACAGTCTAGATCCATCCTCTTTGGAACCTCCCTACAGGGTAGTTGAGGGCTGCTATAAAATCCCTCCCTCACTCTTCTCTTCTGCAGACTAAATAAGCCCAGTTCCCCCAGCCTCTCCACATAAGTCATGTGCTCCAGCCCCATAATCATTTTTGTTTCCCTCTGCTGGACTCTCTCCAATTTGTCCACTTCCTTTCTGTAGTGGGGGGGCCCCAAAACTGGATGCAATACTCCAGATGTGGCCTCACCAGTGCCGAATAGAGGGGAACAATCACTTCATTCGATTTGCTGGCAATACTCCTACTAATGCAGTCCAATGTACCATTAGCCTTCTTGGAAATAAGGGCACACTGTTGACTCATATCCAGCTTCTCGTCCACCGTAATCCCTAGGTCTTTTTTCTGCAGAACTGCCACTTAGCCAGTCGGTCCCCAGCCTGTAGCAGTGCATGGGATTCTTCCTTCCTAAGTGCAGGACTCTGCACTTGTTCTTGTTGAACCTCATCAGATTTATTTTGGCCCAATCCTCCAATTTGTCTAGGTCCCTCTGGACCCTATCCCTACCCTCCAGTATATCTACCTCTCCCCACAGTTTAGTGTCATCCACGAACTTGCTGAGGGTGCAATCCATCCCATCATCCAGATCATTAATGAAAATGTTGAACAAAAACGGCCACAGGACAGACCCCTGGGGCACTCCGCTTGATACTGGCTGCCAACTAGACATCGAGCCACTGATCATATGTATCTCTTCGCTCTGGAAGTTCTAAGCTCAGGCTTTCTCAAGAGATTTCTAGCACTGTGTCCCCCTTGGCCAGCCTTTGGAGTACTAGAGGGCAGCTTATCTCACAGTTGCTCAGTACTTTCTGTATCATCCAAAATCTGTAGGCAGTGCAGAGGCACCAATGAAAATCTGGCAAAGAAAAGTTAACTGAACACTTTGGAATTCAGAGATGTCAAAGCTTGGTTTGGATTGATTTTCAGGCAGACGTTCAAGATGCTTTTCATTTTAACTGAACTGGTTTACTCATCCCTGCTTTTATTTGAATTGGTTCACTTGTTTCTAGTTTGATTTGAATGGGTCCTAGGTTTTGTTGTTTTTTTACCTGACCTGCTTCATACATCCCTAGCTTAATCTGGGCTTTGTCCACCCTTCCCTGGCTCCAGTTACTGAATTCTTCATTGCTCCTGTGGCTAACAGCAGCGTTAGAGACCACACCTCCATTTCTGAGTGACTAAACCAAGGGGGCAGGTTGTTTTCAAACTGATTCACAATCCAAAGACCGTCATGGACAAATGGGGTTGAAAGACAGTAGAGTTCTAAGACCCTTGTCGGTCTAGAAAGCCCCTCTCTAAAAAGTTGTTTGGTTGGCTTGGTCCTTTCTTTAGCTTGATGTATTTCCCATCACCTCTGCACAAGCTCCCCTTCCCCTGAATAAAACCATATCACTCTTGATCAACTTTATCTCGAAGGTCTTGCCATCGCTAATGATGTACTCCTTATATTCCTGTGCCTCGGCCACATTGCTTTAAAATGTAGTCCTCAATGCAGTGATGTCAGAAAAGGGAAAACATACAATCAACTATCTATGACCCTTAGGATTTGAAAATGTCACAAACACTGAGTTGCAGGTTTTAACTGCCCTTCTCTTCCCCTCTCTCCAACCCCCCTTCCCTAAATGTGTGGGTACTTGGTGTTACTCGGCTCCTGCCTTTTCTCTCCTCAATTTCCATGCCTAATGAGCCTGAGCTGAGTTAATAATGGATGTAATAAGTAATGACTCATTGTTTTGGGGCCTGCGCATCTCCCTGTGCAGTGGAAGAGGAAGCCAGGGCTCCGATGCTATTTGTTCTGCCATGTCGCTTGCCGCCAAGCAATGCCACTCATCAATAAAAGGCAAGATGACGGATGAGTTCATTTAATGGAATTCCTCTGAGTGAGCTGCAGCCACTGCTCTTCAGTAGAGTTGCTGCTTTGACTCTCTCTCTCTTCCCTCCCCACCTCCCCACCCCCCCCTTTTTTTTTTTAATATTCAGGACAGTTGGAAAGCGTGGCTGGCTGAGCGGGCTGCCATTTGTGCCAGCAGCTCCTTCTGCTCTTCACAACTGCTATCCTAAATCAAATCAAGAGCTTTGAGCAGGGAGATTGAATCGGCACCACCTGACAGTAGCATCTCATGGTATTTGTGCATCTCTCCTTCCCTGTGGTCCCCATACACCCCCCCCCCACCCGCACACACTCCTTTTTTTTAGTTATTTATCTATCTCTTTACATCTTGCCATCACCGGGTGGGCGTGGAGGGAGGGTGCGGAAGCATTTGAGGAGAATAGGATTTTAAGTGTTCTCATTATGGCCATGTGCATGCTCAATAACTGAAATAAACCCGTTCCTTTGGAAAAGTATCAGGTTCTGCCTTTGCACGTAATCTACAATGCTGCAGGTTTCCAAGGCTGGATCGGCTAAATGGGTTATTGTTTTAGTTTCCATGAGAATGCATCTGCTCTGAAGAGCGTATGCTTTTACTTTTTCCATTCCAACCCCTGCCAGCCTCACCCACCTTCTCTGGTTTGCCCACAGGTTTATGCAATATTATACACCTGATTCTAATCCGACTGTCTCTGATTCACAATGGTGTAAAACTCCACTGGGTCAGATACTCAGCTGGCGTGAATCAGTATAGCTCTGTGAAAGCCAATGGAGATAATTCACTTCACACCAATTGGGGATCTGGACCCGTTGGCTTTAATGGGGTTACTCCTGATTTACACTGGAGCAAGAGAGATCAGAGGCAGCCTCTGAATATGCCCCCAAAATACCACTTCATTTTCAACTGTCAGACAAGTTTAATGTAAAAATATACCCTGTAGGGCTTGAACCCGTAAAAAGCTGAACACCCTCAACTCTGGATGGATCAACAGGACCAGCCCTCTGATTGTAGTCACTTGTTTCTCCCATTGGCTTATGAAAGTTGAGGGTTCTCAGCTACTTGCCGTCTTGTCACTTACACTTTGGGTAACATGTTTGCACTGTACATATATCAAATGATTACCACCACTCCAGTTACCAAACTCCAAAGACCAGATACTCAACTGGTATAAATGGCTATAGCTCTATTGCGGTCAATGGAGCAGATTTACACCAGCTGAGGATCCAACCAAGAGTCTCTCGTGCAGTGGAAGCAATTTGCAACTGTTCCCCAACACTTCACTTTCATCACATAACGCTTTTGAGATTTAGCAAAGGAAGGCTAATGGGAGAGATGGCCAGATTTGTGCAGGTTGGAAAGAGCTGTGGATACAAGACCGGGAGGCCTAGAGAATGCTGTGGATTAAAGATATGTCAAGATTTGTGATGTGACATTATTTAGTAAGAGGCAGTCCTGGTAAAAAACAAGGCGGGGGACACGTTGCTTTGCGTTCCCAGGGAAATTTACTAGAAATAATAGTATCAGGGGGGTAGCCGTGTTAGTCTGAATCTGTAAAAAGCAACAGAGGGTCCTGTGGCACCTTTAAGACTAACAGAAGTATTGGGAGCATAAGCTTTCGTGGGAAGGGTGGCTTATTCACAGCCCTGAGCGACATAAGTTATAACGATATAAGTGGTAGTGTATACAAGCCCTTAGAGTCATGACAGACATAAGAGAATTATTCCTTCTGGGGGAGTTCCCTTCTCAGTCATCCACTCCAGAATCTTTTTCCCTTTCCTCCCACCAATGCCAGATTGTTCCTTATGCTATATTCTCCAGTGTTTTGTCCATCTAGTGCTAAATGACCCAAGCATTGGTGTTTCCACCACTTCCCATGGGTTCTTGCTGAGCTCTCCTTTTTTCCAGATATTTGGCCCACGAAAGCTTATGCTCCCAATACTTCTGTTAGTCTTAAAGGTGCCACAGGACCCTCTGTTGCTTTTTGGAAATAATAGGGCACTTCTCAGCTAGCGTAAAGTAGCATAGCTCCATTGACCAATTTAGACCAGCTGAAGAGCTAATCCACATAGCTGAAATTTGGAGATGGAAAATTTAGGCTGAATATCTGGAAAAAAGGAGAGCTCAGCAAGAACCCATGGGAAGTGGTGGAAACACCAGTGCTTGGGTCATTTAGCACTAGATGGACAAAACCCTGGAGAATATAGCATAAGGAACAATCTGACATTGGTGGGAGGAAAGGGAAAAAGATTCTGGAGTGGATGACTGAGAAGGGAACTCCCCCAGAAGGACTAATTCTCTTATGTCTGTCATGAATCTAAGGGCTTGTATACACTACCACTTATATCGTTATAACTTATGTCGCTCAGGGGTGTGAATAAGCCGCCCTTCCGAGCGAAGTACGTTATACCGACCTAAGTGTTGGTGTAGACAGCGTTATGTCGGCAGGAGGGCTTCTTCTGCTGATGTAGTTACCACCGTTCGGCGGAGGTGGTTTTATTATGCCAAAGGGAGAGCTCTCTTATGTCGGCATAGAGCGTCTTCACCAAATGTGCTACAGTGCCACAGCCGCCCCAATGCAGCTGTGTGGCTGTAGTGATTCTAGGGTAGACTAGCCCTAAAACTATAACTGACACCTGTTCTCTCAGGAAGTTGGCACTGAGGCCTGGTCTACACTGGGGGGCGGGGGCGGGATCGATCTAAGTTACGCAACTTCAGCTACATGAATAATGTAGCTGAAGTTGACGTACTTAGATCTACTTACCATGGAATATTCACTGCGGTAAGTCGACGGCTGATGCTCACCCATCAACTCCGCCTGCGCCTCTCACCCTGGTGGAGTACCAGAGTCGACGGGAGAGCACTCAGTGATCGATTTATCACATCTAGACTAGACACAATAAATCAACCCCCGCTGGATTGATCGCTGCCCGTCGATCCAGCGGGTAATGTAGACAAGCCCTGAGTTTGTTTTTCACCTCCCGCCCTAGAGCAACAATGCAGACTAAACTCCCTCTGTCAGCAGCTGAAGGAGATGTGGATTTTCAGGGAGGGCAGATAAAGGCAGCTAAATTGGGAATAAAAAAGGATATGAAATAACTCACAGAGTAAAAGTATATTAAATAACCTATAGAGCAATATACAAAAGTATATTAAAAAGCCTATGGAGGAAAGACAGCCAAGAAACAGATTAACAGAGCATTACATTTTATTGTCAAGCACAAATGTCCCATTCCTTTCTCTGAGCTCCTAATCAGCATTTTTCATTATTTTCCTTCCCCTGAATCTGGCTCCTATGCATCAGTGCCCATAGCAACACCTCCAGTGGCGTTAAAAAACTAGATACTGCAACAACGTTCCCAGGCACAGAGCTGTGCCAAGGCCTACATTTGATCCAGCAAGGAGCACATGCCTGCCCGGTGGTACAAGGTCATAATACGAATTCTCCCTTCAGGGGCAAACAGTCTTAGCAATGATCCCCCACCATTCTCCCCTACTAGCTTGGCTCATTTTGATCTCAGTTGTTATTAAGCTCGTTTGACGCTTGCAGTCAGAGCAGCTCGTTTACTTACAGAGAGGGTTATTCAGAAAGCGGATGCCTACAAGGAGAGTATGAGTGTATGAGTGGGGAGAATGGACTGGTTTGTTTTAAGGCCTCATTCTTCTGAACTCTAGAAAAAATGGGTCTTTTCTTTAATGGATATTCTTTATTTTATTTTATTTTTTTCCCTGCGCCATTTTACTCTGTAGCACGGGGGTGGACAAAGTTTTTGGCCCGAGGGCCACATCTGGGTATGGAAATTGTATGGCGGGCCATGAATGCTCATGAAATTAATAATTCAGAAATATTCAAATAAGCTGTATTTAATAAAGATACATTTTAGTGGAAATAAACATAAAACCTTACAATTATAAATATACCATTGTAACAATGCATTACAATAATTAAACCAAATTTACCCCCTTTCCACACTCTTTCTCTCTAGCCTGGATTTGTCGGGGGTCAGCTTCCAGTCATTGGAACTCATTGAGATTCACCTACCCCCTGCTCTAAGAAATCTCCTCCCACATAGGTCCCGACAGTCCACTACTTTGAAAACCACCACTGAGCTCTCCGTGGCCAACTACCCTTTGTTTTATCCTCAACAATGGAAAATTAACACTACTAAAATATCAGAGTCACCAAAGGCAACAAGTAGCAAGGGCTTGCAAGTTCCAGGCTCTGATGGCGCATGAGGTGCATTTGGGTTGTGCAGCCAGATAAAACACATGCCCTCATGCCTGTCACACAGGTCCTGAACAAACAGGAGCGCCAGGCAGGTGCAAGGGGGAAAGCTCCCGACCTTGCTCCCTGGCGGAAGTACTGGACAGACAGAGTAGGGCAAGCCCCCACCCCACTCCCTGGCTGGAGCAGAACAATGGAGCTTGAGAGTCGGATCCAAAGGTCTGACAGGCTGCATGCGGCCTGCGGGCCATAGTTTCCCCACCCCTGCTGTAGAGTCTAATAAATGTTTCAATGGATGGGAGTGAAGGCAGATGACCCTTGTGTTCTATTGAGACATGGTTGCATCTCTGGAAGTGCTTTTGGTACTGAAATAGACTGATGTACGATTTTTATACTGGGATTGATTTTTCTAAATGTTCATCCTTTTCTCCCCCCATTGTGAGGGCTTTCTCTCCCTATTGTTGTCCAGATTCTGACCCCTGACTCACACTGGTGAAACCCCTGACTCCCACAGCTGCTCGCTGTGGTGCATTGACCTCCTTTGTGGTTAGCACTTGCTTGCTCATGAATGAGGACCTCATTCAACACCCACTGAAATCAGTGGAAAGGCTCCAGTTCACTTCAATGGGTGTTGGATGGGCATGTTGGTGAATGAGTAGATACGTAACAGACAGGTGAGGAAGGAGGGGGAATGGGAGGGCATTTAGGCAAGTGAATAGGTAGCTGATGGGCAGGGGTACTGATGAGCAAGTGGGTGAATGGTCAGATGAGCTTTACAGTCGTTGTTTTGGGGCGTAGAGAGGTGGGTGTGTAGGTGAATGAATGATCATGTAAGTAGTTGAACAAATTTTACTGACTCCTCAGGCTACCTAGGAGAACATTAGAGTGGGAAATTAATGACAACACTTAAGGACACTACACTGCGAAAACCTTTGAAGTAGCGTTTGGAGGGGGAAGTGTGTGTGTTTGTGGGGGGAGCTATTCAATGAACGAAGCTGGGATGGGGCAGAATTCAGAGTTTGGAATTCACAAAATGTCCCTGAAATATTTTTTTTCAAAACGGTCAAATTCTGCTCTCCTTTACACCAGTGTAAGTTAGGAGTAACTCCACTGATTTCAGTAGAGTGACTTACAATTAAGAGTGGTGTACTTCAGACAGTCTTGATTCTGAAGTCAATGAAACTTTACCTCAGCTGAGGATCTGGCTTTCCAAGTCATGGTTCGTGAAGCTGGTTTGTATAAGACAAATCACCTCTGGTTTTGTGTGTGTGTGTGTGTGTGTGTGTGTGTGTGTGTGATTTTCACCACAATTTCTATGACCAGGAGTGTTGTCACCATCCCTTCTCAAGAACTTTTCCCCCAAAATGTAGCAAGAGAAACCTACAGCTCTATAAATGGAGACTCACAGGGAGACAATAAGAAAACCTGCAAGATGTGTTTAGAACCAAGGACAGTGGAATGGAAAACACAAATCCTGAAAACTGGTAAATCAATGTGTGCCCTAGATAAGTTATTCTTGAAGAAAAATCTTCTGGATAAACAACAATGGCCACTAAAGAGCTGACCGGAGGACTACTCCTTAATTCAGTTCAAAATGGCCATAATCATTGAAATGCTATGAGGGTTCAGATGTAATCAAAACACACTCTAGTTTTGCGTATCCCACTACTAAGGTCTCCAAGACAGACCTTCCTTTCACCCAAAAGTTTCCCAAGTATGGTTTTACTACTGTAAGGTCATTGGGGTGTTTCTCCATTCTGGTACCAATGATAAGGTGCTATCTTACCTCCACAATAGGACCAGCATGGAGGAGTTTTGCAAGCGAATTCTGCAGGTGGAGGAGGAGCGACTACCTGACCCTTGAGGTGAGTTTGCTGTCTGTTACTTTGCTGTTGTTGTGTGCTTGCTTGCTTGAAGTTTATAGTATGGGCTGTGTGGGGAGCTGTGTGCTGAACCTAGCGGCCTGCTAGGCAAGACTGAGAGCTTCCTTAATGTGGCGCTTGCCTGCCATCCTTTGATGTGTAATCCCTTCAGGGGATACAGCTAACTCAGGGAAAACAGGGGTTTAAAAAGTCAGCTCCTAAGTGACCAGAGGAGCTAGCAAACAAGGGAGTTTTGCAAGAGAGTTTAGAGAGGGAATGTGAGAGGCAGATACAGCTAATAAATATTCTCTAAACTTAGGACAATAAACCCCACCCTCCAAAAACAAAACTAAACAATAACAATGACAGCAAAATACAAACAGAAAACCAAAAAAAAATCCAAAAACAATAATGCAGGCATGAATGCAGCATGTACAATTACCTGCCTTGTGGGCAGTTGTCATATTTGTGCATTTGGTGCAAGCAACCCATAGCCCTCAGAGGCTGAGGCTATGTCTACCCTACCATGGGATCAATGCACCGGGGGTCGATTTAGCGGGTCTAGAGAAGACCCGCTACATTGACTGCAGAGCGCTCTCCGGTAGACCCCGATACTCCACCGAGAATGAGAGGAGTAAGGTAAGTCAACAGGAGAGTGTCTCCTGTTGACCCAGTGTGGTGTAGATATTGCAGTAAGTCAACCTGAGCTAAGTCGACTCCGGCTAGGTCATTGAAGTCAACTTAGGTCGACTTACTGTGGTAGTGTAGACATAGCCTCAGTACGTGCTCTTGAGGCCAGAGTGGCTGAAATGGAGGAGCTAAAGGAGACAGAGAGGTACACAGCTAAGACTTAATGGGACACAGTAGAGCAGTCTGACAGCCACTGTGCTGTTGAGGAGGATAAAAGTCTCAGGGAATGAGAACATCAAACTGGAGAGGAGGGAAATGACCCAAAAGTTGGAACCCTCCTTCCAGGTGACATCATGGTACATGATATCCTCTTGCCAACTGAGGGAGGGAATCCCTCTTATTAGGAAGAGACAGATTATAGTAATGAGAGGTTTCATTATTAGAAATATAAATTGTTGGGTTTGTGATTTCTGGGAGAATTACATGGTGAATTGCCTGCTGGGTGTGCAGGCTGCAAACCTTTTAAGACATCTAGATAGACTTATGTGCAGTGCTGGGGAGGAACTGGTGGTGATGGCACATGTAGGAACCAATGACATAGGGAAAGGTAGGAGTGAGGTCTTGGAGGCCAAATTTAGGCTGCTAGGTAAAAGATTAAAGTCCAGGATCTCTGGGGCAGCATTCTCTGAAATGCTTCCAGTTCCACATGCCAGGCCAGTTAGACAGGCAGAACTGCCGGGTCTCAATCATGGATGAGAAGATGGTGTTTGGAAAAGGGATTTAGATTTATTAGGAACTAAGAAACATTTTGGGAAAGGAGGAGCCTATACAGGATGAATGGGCTTCACCTAAACCAAAAAGGAACCAGACTGCTGGCATGTAAAATTAAAGAGGTTGTGGAGGAGTTTTTCAACTAAGGGCTGGGGAAAGCTGATAGGTGCGGACACACAGTTCAGACAGAGACATCCCTTAGGGGAGGATTTATTCAAGGGGATTCTCTATACCCTAGTAAAGAGAAGAGGATAGAAGTTGATAAAGTATAGGCTGGAACTGAAGAGAAACAGTCAAATGAAAAAGACTCCCATTCAATTACAACTTATGAAGTCAGACAACCAAATATTGACAAATTTTCTAAGTGGTTGAATACAAATGCTAGAAGTCTAAATACTAAGATGGGTGAACTTGAGTACCAGATATTCAATGAGGATTTAGATATAATAGGGATCACAGAAACTTGGAGGAGTGATGAAAGTCAGTGGGGCATGGTAATACCAGGATACAAAATATATAGGAATGACAAGGAAGGTCACACTGGTGGGAGAATGGCACTATATGTGAAAGAAAGCAAAGAGTCAAATATAGTAGAAATCTTAAATGAATCAAACTGTACCAGAGAATCTCTATGAATAGAAATTCCATGCTTGAATAATAAGAATATAGCAGTAGGAATATACTACTGAACACCTGACCAGGATGGCAATGCTGACTGTGAAATGCTCAGGGAGATGAGAGAGGCTACAAAAAGAGAAAACTTGATGGGGAATTTCAATTATCCCTATATTGCATGGGAACATGTCACCACAGGATGGGATGCAGAGATAAAGTTTCTTCACACCATAAAGGACTGCCTCTTAGAGCAGCTAGTCCTGGAACTCACAAGGGGAGAAACAATTCTTGATTTAGTCCTAAGTGGCACACAGGATCTGGTCCATGAGCTGAATGTAGATGAATTGCTTGGTAATAAGGACCATAATGTAATTAAATTTAACATTCTTGTTGGAGTGGGGGAATGCCAAAGAAATCTAACACAGTAGCATTTAACTTCAAAAAGGGAAACTACACAAAAATGAGGAAGTTAGCTAAAAGAAAATTAAAAAATGAACAGTTACAAGTGTAAAATGCCTGCAAACTGCATGGAAACTTTTTTAAAAATACTATAATAGAGGCTCAAAATAAATGTATAACCCAAATTTTAAAAACAAAAGTAAGAGAACCAAAAAACCCACCATCATGGCTAAACAACAAAGTAAAATAGGTGGTTAGGGATAAACAGACATCCTTTAAAAATTGAAAGTTAAATGTTTCTGAGGAAAATAGAAAGAAGTATAAATTCTGGCAAGTCAAGTGTAAGAGTATAATTAGGCAGGTCAAAAAAGAATTTGAAGAGGAACTAGCAAAAGACATAAAACTAAAAGTATTTTTTTTAAAGTACAAGAAGCAGGAAGCCTGCCAAACAATCAGTGGGGCCGCTGGACGATCAAGGTCCTGAGGAGTATTCAAAGAAGACAAGGTTATGGTGGAATTATTTGCATCGATCTTCATTACAGAGGATGTGAAGGAGCTTCCCACACCTAAGCCAGTTTTAGATGAGAAATCTCAGGATCTCTTCCAGATTGAGGTATTAATAGAGGAGGTTTGGGAACAAATTGATAAATTAAACAGTAGTAAGTAAAAAGGACCAGATGGAACTCAAATATGAAATTGTAGAACTACTAACTGTGGTATGTAACCTAAGCTCCAGAGGCGATCCTGGTAATTACAGGCCGGTAAGCCTAACTTTAGTACTAGGCAAGTTGATTGAAACTATAGTAAGGAATTGAATTATCAGACACATAGATGAATACGATATGTTGGGGAAGAGTCAACATGGCTTTTGTAAAGGGAAATCATGTCTCACCAATCTATTAGAATTTTTTGAGGGGGTCAACAAACATGTGGACAAGGTGTGGATATGGTGTACTTGGACTTTCAGAAAGAGTTTGACAAGGTCTCTCACCAAAGACTGCTAAGCAAAGTAAGCAGTCATGGGATAAGAGGGAAGGTCCTCTCATGGACCAGGAACTAGTTAAAAGGAAACAAAGGGAAGGAATAAATGGTTAGTTTTCACAGTGGAGAGAGGCAAACAGGGGGTTGCCCAAGTATCTGTCCTGGGTGGAAGTGCTATTCAACATATTGATAAATGATTTGGGGGAATAAGGGTAAACAGGTGGCAAAATTTGCAGATGGTGCAATATTACACACGATAGTTAAGTCCAAAGCAGACTGCGAAGAGTTACAAAAAGATCTCACAAAACCAGGTCACTGGGCAACAAAACATCAGATGAAATTCAATGCTGATAAATGGAAAGTAATACACATTGGAAAACATAATGCCAACTATACATACAAGTGATGGGGTCTAAATTAGCTGTACCACTCAAGAAAAAGAGCTTGGAGTCATGGTAGATAATTTTCTGAAAACATCTGCTCAATATGCAGCAGCAGTCAAAAAAGCTAGCAGAATGTTAAGAACTATAAGGGAAAAGATAGATAATAAGATAGACAATATCATAATGCCACTGTATAAAACCATGGTACATTAACACCTTGAATACCACATGAAGTTCTGGTCACCCCATCTCAGAAAAGGTATATTCGAATTAGAAAAAGTACAGAGAAGGGCAACAAAAATAATTAAGCTTCCATATGAGGAAAGGTTAAAACAACTGGGACTATTCAGCTTAGAAAAGAGACGATTGAGGAGGGATATGGTAGAGATCTATAAAATCATGACTGGTGTGTTGAAAATGAATAAAGAAGTGTCATTTATCCCTTCACATAACACAAGAACCAGGGTCACTCAATAAAATTAACAGGCAGCAGGTTTAAAACAAGGAAGTATTTCTTCACACAACGCACAGTCAACTTATGAAACTCATTGCCAGGGGATGTTGTGAAGGTCAAAAGTATAACTGGGTTCAAAAAAGTATTAGATATGGTCATGGAAGATAAGTCCATCAAGGGCTACTAGCCAAGATGGTCAGGGATGCAACCTCTGGCTTGGGTGTCCCTAAGCCTCTGATTGCCAGCTGGGACTGGATGACAGGGGATGGATCACTCAATAATTTCCCCGTTCTGTTCATTTCCTCTGAAGCATCTGGCACTGTCCATGGTTAGAAGACAGTATCCTGAACAAGAAGGACCGTTGGTCTGACTCACTATGGCCATTCTTATGTTCTTATGTTCACAGAGGATGGTGAAACAACCCCTGCAGCGAATCTCTGCTACAAAATGCATGGAGCAAGGGGGATTCTTTGCATTGACAAAGCCTCCATTCTACTCCTTGGAATGCATCAGCAGCCATAGATATGCTGAGGGCCCCATAGATTCTAGGGGAGTGGAAGGTCCACTCTGCATTTGAACTTCAGTTTTCAGCTTGGCTGTTTGACACATTCCCATGAAGCAATGCAACGGCTCAGAGAACTTTATTGAATATACTGTATTTTATAATACTAGATTGCATCATTTCAGTTATACCATAAATGTTTAATTTCAGTATAATAGCCACATGAGTCCTTATTTATGGATCTGCAATATTTCAAACATATCTGTATCCACAGTTACACATGCAAAGTAGGCTAAAGCTACGGATTGTGCTTCAACTCCTGAGACGCAAAGACAAGGATCTGCAGGGATTCTGCAGACCTGGGGTGAAAACCTCAATAGAATTTGCCAAATATTTTCTAGTTGGACTTGAAGGCATGTAGAAGGCAAAAGCACAGAGTGGGCATGTGGTGTGCAACATCCCCACCTGCACAGTTCTGCTGGAGCATCTCAATCCTGCTGCACAGCGTATCCTTTCATTTCTACCCTAGGTCCCTGCACAATTCTACCGGTGCATCTTGGCCTCATAGCACAGAACGTTTTGCTAAACTCCTTTCCGGGGCAACCTACTGAGCTTTGCCAAATGCCACTCAATCCTGATCAGCAAGACTCTTCTTGCTCACTTCCTAGCCCCTATACCAACTCTTCCAATACACTTTATACCTGTCCTCACCTTTATTGCATTCTGTCTTTTGTTCTCTCTCACACACACATCCGCCAGTGCATTTAGTTCTGCATGGTAATATGTAACATCCTTGCTATTCCACTCTGAGAGACGCTGTACAGTTCTGCAAATATACTGCCCTCCTGTCCCGATCTTCTGCAGCAATGGAACACCTGGTCAGCTCTGCCAATGCATCTCAATCCAGCTCTTTGCTATTCTAGTGCTGGACCCCATTATGGCTCAGCCAAGACACTGTCCTTTTCTTCTCACCTGCTCTTGCAGTCTTAGGACTTTCAGCACTGCTCTGCCAAGGTGTATCAGTTTGCATCCAGATCTGCAACACCTTTGTTGTTAGAATTCAGAGTCCCTGCCCTGTTCTGACAGGACAGAGTCTGCAACACTTTTGCTGATCCCCTTTGCAGCACTGAAAAGCACTGAATGACTGTGTTGGCTTCTCCATCACTGGCACTTTTAAAATCAAGATTGGGTGTTTTTCTAGCAGATATGTCTAGTTCAAACAGGAATTATTTGGGGGAAGTTCTGTGATCTGGGAGGGAGGTCAGACTAGATCAGAGGTTCTCAAACTTAATTGCACTGCGACTCTCTTCTAACAACCCAAACAACTACACGACCCCAGGAGGGGGGACCCAAAGCCTGAATCTGCCCGAGCCCTGCTGTCCTGGGCTGGGGGCCCAAAGCCAAAGCCCAAGAGCTGCAGCCCAGGGCGGGGGGCCAGTAATCTGAGCCCTGCTGATCAGGGCTGAAGCAGAAGCCTGAGTCCCGCCACCCAAGCTTCAGCTTCAGCCTTGGGGGGTGGGGGGCTCAGGCTTTGGCCCTGAGCCCCAGCAAGTTTAACCCACCATGGATTTGTAAAGAACAAATCATGTCAAACTAATCTGATAGCTTTCTTTGATAGGATAACGAGTCTTGTGGATAAGGGAGAAGCTGTTGATGTGATATACCTAGACTTTAGTAAGGCATTTGATACGGTCTCGTATGATATTCTTATTGATAAAATAGGCAAATACAATTTAGATAGGGCTACTATAAGGTGGGTGTATAACTGGCTGGATAACCGTACTCAGAGAGTTGTCATTAATGGTTCCCAATCCTGCTGGAAAGGCATAACGAGTGGGGTTCCACAGGAGTCTGTTTTAGGGACTGGTTCTGTTCAATATCTTCATTAACTACTTAGATATTGGCATAGAAAGTACGCTTATTAAGTTTGCAGATGATACCAAACTGGGAGGGATTGCAACTGCTTTGGAGGACAGGGTCATAATTCAAAATGATCTGGACAAATTGGAGAAATGGTCTGAGGTAAAGAGGATGAAGTGTAACAAAGACAAATGAAAAGTGCTCCACTTAGGAAGGAAAAATCAGTTTCACATATACAGAATGGGAAGAGACTGTCTAGGAAGCAGTACGGCAGAAAGGGATCTAGGGGTTATAGTGGACCACAAGCTAAATATGAGTCAACAATGTGATGCTGTTGCAAAAAAAAGCAAACATGATTCTGGGATGTATTAACAGGTGTGTTGTGAGCAAGACATGAGAAGTCATTCTTCCACTCTACTCTGCACTGGTTAGGCATCAACTGGAGTATTGTGTCCAGTTCTGGGCACCGCATTTCAAGAAAGATGTGGAGAAATTGGAGCAGGTCCAGAGAAGAGCAACAAGAATGATTAAAGGTCTTGAGGACATGACTTATGAAGGAAGGCTGAAAGAATTGGGTTTGTTTAGTTTGGAAAAGAGAAGACTGAGAGGGGACATGATAGCAGTTTTCAGGTATCTAAAAGGGTGTCATAAAGAGGAGGGAGAAAACTTGTTCACCTTAGCCTCTAAGGATAGAACAAGAAGCAATGGGCTTAAACTGCAGCAAGGGAGGTTTAGGTTGGACATTAGGAAAAAAAGTTCCTAACTGTCAGGGTGGTTAAACACTGGAATAAATTGCCTAGGGAGGTTGTGGAATCTCCATCTCTGGAGATATTTAAGAGTAGATTAGATAAATGTCTATCAGGGATGGTCTAGAGAGTATTTGGTCCTGCCATGAGGGCAGGGGATTGGACTCGATGATCTCTCGAGGTCCCTTCCAGTCCTAGAATATATGAAAAAACAGCCCTGGCGACCCCATTAAAATGGGGTGATGACCCACTTTGGGGTCCCGACCCACAGTTTGAGATCTGCTGGACTAGATGATCACAGTAGTCCCTTCTCACCTTGGAATCTGTGAACCGTTGTGTCAGACATGAGCCATTACTGATCAGAGAGTGTGGTTGTGTCAGGATGAATTAGACCACACGTTAGTTTGGTGCTTTGGACTAATTAGGGGAGAAGAAAGAGACCAAAACCAGTTTCAACTGTGATCTCGGGCCACATTTTAAATGCAAGGGCCTGATCCGCAGCTGATGTAAAATGACATTGCTCCATTGACTTTAATGGAACTACACCGATTTATACAAATTGAGGATCTGCCACCTCTTCCCTAGACATGAAAAGCAACCATGTGAGTTTTCCTGTCAACAGTGCAATGCTTTTCTGCCTACATATTTGATCAAAGTAAGATTTCATACATTCTTCATGCTCATCAGGACAATAAAGATAAGGATGTTGTAAGCAAATGCTCTACTCCTTTTAAAAGTTAGCCAGCCAAGTACCTGCAAGAAATATATATGTAATCACAGTGTAAACAAGAGATCAAGCCTTTGCCAGGATTTTTATGCACAGTTTTCTCCTGTCCACACAAACAAACAAACAACCACTGACAAAGACAAAATCTTTTAATTTGTTTGCAGAATAGTCCCACCTTTCTCCCTTTGTTCTGCTTTATGTTATCTACTGTTCATTCCTATTACCTCTTTATAGCTGGTTTGTTAAAGTTCATACCACAAAGACCTGTAAAAGAAATTTATGGCTCTTGGGATTTCAGCAAATTCTAAATAACCATAACATGAACACGAAGCATTAATTAAAAGACACTGGAGTCTAAGTTATAACAGAGATGCTGACATTTAAGCCCTCTGCACCACGTAAATTAAAAAATGGCATGACAAACAGTGAGTAATTTGATGGTCAGGGGTTTATAATGGATACCTTAATATCTCTGTCATGAAAAACTGTCTGTCCTTGGTTTAACCCATAGAGACAGGTCCAAGGGCTTGGTTCATAAAGCATGACACTGCCTAAACATTTTTGCAGTAATTCACAGAGCAGTCTGGAGTTTGCTTTGCATACACTCGAGACTATCCAAAAATGCAGGAAATTTGTGAACTGAATGCGTTAGTACAACGATAAATTCACTGCATCGTTATTTCCTCCATTACCGGCTTTTAAAACCCTCTCACCCAGATGCTCATTTTATCCAACATTAGGGCTGTCCTGTACAGTTCAAATCTTGCTAATTCCTTATTAGCATAAATTGTCATTTGTATGTCAGTAACACCTAGAGTTCCAAATAAAGCTCAGGCCACATCGTGTTGGGCGCTGTACAAAGTAGGAGACAATCCTTGCCTACAGAGATTACAATCTAACTAGACAAGACAGACAAAGGGAGTAGGGGCCCAAATGACTCTCCCAGGGTCATATAGGAAGTCTGTGAGGGTATCTCTATACTACCCGCCAGATCGGCGGGCAGCGATTGATCCAGTGGGGATCAATTTATCGCGTCTAGTCTAGATACGATAAATCGACCCCTGAGCGCTCTCCTGTCGACTCCTATACTCCACCGGTGCAACAGGCACAGGCGGAGTTGACGGGGGAGCATCAGCAGTCGACTCACTTCAGTGAAGACACCGCGGTGAGTAGATCTAAGTACGTCGACTTCAGCTACGTTATTCATTTTGTGTAACTTAGACCTTTTCCCCCCGCTTCCCCCTCTGTGTAGACCAGGCCTGAGAGCTGGGAACTGAATGCTGATCAACTGAACCTCAGTTGAGTGTCTGGACGAGGTGCTCCTTCATTTCCAGGTCATATCTTCTGAGTACAGCTGTTATTCTTTGCCTGTTCATCAGAACCAGCACACTAGTTGGGCTTTTCTGCAGAAGGCTCTAAACATCCTAGCCAGAAAACTAGCAAGCAAACCCCACATGGCTTGCTAACTCTTTATGAGTTCTTCACCTTTGCTTCAGATTCAGTCTCTCACTTTCCTTGTGTACCCTTCCTGCTTTGTGCTGTTATTTAATATCCCGCCAGTTGTGTAATTTCAGCTCCCAAATTGAATAAGACGTTCTCTCCAGTGGAACTCTCACCTTGACAAATAGCCAAATAGTAATTATTATTCCTTTCAGAAGCTGAGCTATGGAATCAGGGCTGTAATTTCCAAGGCTTGAGTGCCGAGAAATTTATGCTATACTTTCCTCTGTCGTAGTTTTCATCTGAGATCGTATTTCAAGCCCTCTCCTTTGATGATATGATTAAGATAATTTCTTTATAAAGTTTGAGGCTCTGTGAGATATTCAAGAAGGAACCTGATAGTGCTTAAGCTTCATTTCCTTCCCTCGCTGAATATCAGCAATGGAGGAAGGAGGAAAAATAGAGTTTTTCTGATGGATTTTAATACTTCTAATTTTTTATAAGTGAATTGTTGTTACTGGGGTAGCCCCTTGAGGCCCCAGCCCAGATGGGGGCCCCATTGTGCTAGGTGCTGTGTAAACACATAGTAAGAGGCAGTCTGTGCTTCAAAGACCAAATGGTCTAAATAGATAAAGTCAACATATAGGAGAAAGGAAGCAGCATCATTTCCATTTTCCAGATGGGGAACTGAGGCCCAGAGAGATTAAGGCCAGACATGTAAGGGTATTTAGGTGCCTAAAGATGCAGATAGGTACCTAGGTGCTTTTCAAAATCCTACTAGGCATCTAACTCCCATGGATTTCAATAGGTGAGAGGCACCTAGGCACTTGTGAAAACCCTCCTAGGTGCCTATCTGCCTCTTTAAGTTACCAAATACCTTTAAAAATCTGTCCCTGTGTGACTTGCTCAAGGCACATGAGAAGTCTCTGGTAGATCTAGGACATGGTATATATACCACCTAAGTCCCAAATAATTGTGTTAACCACAAAACCATCCATTGTCAATGGATAAGTAGTGTAAAGAACAGAGTTGTGTGTTTGTGTGCCTCTATTGAGTAGGCTCAGATATGTTCTTCTCTTGTTAGAGAATGTTATAGATCCTATGGTGTATTACTAACAGCTAACACAGAGTCACCTTCTGTTTGAGTGGTAGTGGCTTGTGCTTTGGGATCAAAAGCATTAGAATTATGCGCCCAAAGTCATTAAGAAGTTCCATTTGGTCACAACCTGTACTCTTGGCAGACATGACATGGATTTCTTACAATATGAAAATGACATAATTTTCTCCTATCACATTCAGTCATTTTTCAGTTGTCAAACTGGGTGAGTGTTGCCAACTGGATTACACTTGTTACACATGCAACACAATCGCTTAGGGCCATACAGTTATTGAACAACTATGTTAAGGAGGAGTATATAAACTATTTGCAGGTCTGGATGGTCCTTTATATGTCCAGCATAATGAATGATATCCTTGAAATCAAAAATAACAAGGCAACATCTTCTGGTCTCACAAGCTTTAAAAAACAAACAACAACACGTGGTCAGTAGTTGAATGGGAGAGCTGTAGGATAGGGTTCTCAGGAAGTGGCATTGAAGATTCAATAGGTGACATTCTTCCCACTGAACTAAAGCCCAAGCATGTTATGTTCTTATGGTCTTATGTTCACAACTAAAGCAGTGTGAAACTCAGACACTTTAGTTTGCAGGAAATCCTGAATTTTTTTTTTTTTTTGGTGGCTTCAGTTTCTGAGACTTTGCAGCATTTGAGTTTTTCCTTGAGGTTTAACATTCAAACAAACCCAAATCCTGGAGCAGGCTTGCTCAGATCTTGGTGAGTTGGGGAAGAGTTTCAGGTTTTGAATGGAACTCACAACTGGGTGGGTTTCACCTGGACTTGGGTTTCAGGATGATTTTTTTTCCCCAAACTCTAGTCTTTTCTAAACAAGTGTGTAGTCATGAAAGGCATTCAAGATCTCAAAAGTGCAGTGAGATTCTTGCCTGATTCTGGTTGTCTCAGTGTCATGGATCTGCTGAGGTGTATTGGGAACTGTATGTCCCAACTAAATTAAGCAATGTCTTATCTCAAAGACATTGCATTTATTGGTCATTAATAGTTCTGCTATCACTACAGTTATTGGGCAATGGAATCGCAAAGTAAATAAGTGCGTGTGTGAGTAGTTGCTCATTGTACGCTTCGTAGGGATGGTAGGAAATTTTTTGATGAAATGTGTTTTCATCCAAAATGCCTATTTGTCAAAATTCAGACTATACAAAGGGGAACAGCTCTGTCAGGAGAGATCTCCTCTCCAGAATAGCCAAGTGGTTAGGGTTCTCATGTGGTATTTAAGAGATCCAGATTCAAGTCCTTGCCTTTGAATGGGGCAGTGTAAGGCCTTTGAACCTAGGATGCAGGAAACTGAAGGGAGTGCCTGATTATACAATTCATTAGTTATGGCACTCACCTTAGAGATGGGAGTGCTTGTGTCTCCAACACCCCATGTGACTGCTGTCAGAATCAGGCTATACAATCAATCTCATTCACTGGCTGGCCCCATGAATATTTAATTAGTTATACAAAATGGAACAGTTGCTACTGGAGACTATGGCAAAGACCTGCCCCAGAACATCCAATATCCTGGTGATGGGTGCACTCCCCTGGGATGGGGGAGAATCCAGGCTCAGAATCTGACAAACCAGAGCTCAAGACCTGGGTTTCTCACATAACAGGGGAGAGAGAGCCCTAACCCCTGGGCTATTCACTATCCTCGTATCTCTTTCCATTTTTTTTGCAAAAAAATAATTGAACAGTTTGGTTTCATCCTGATTCAGGACAGGACTTTTATTTCATTTATTTATTTATTGAAATTTCAAAATTGTTTATGGTATGGAGAAACCATTTCCTGTTCAGCTTTAATGCTCAGATCCTGGCCTGCCTCATTGAGGAATTGCTGTGCCAAATTGATCTGGTGGTCTATCTAGTCTAGTACCCTGTCTTGGACAGTGGCCAGCACCAGATGTTTTGGACCAAGGGCAAGAAACCCTGTAGTGACATTTATGGAATGGCCTGCTCCTGTGGGAAATTTCCCCCAACCCTATCAGCAAGTGGCTGACTTATGCCCTGAAGCACGAATGTTTATCTCCCATATGAAGATGTTTTCATCCTTTATAATGCAATTGTGGATGTTGTCATCATCAGTACTAACACCCAGTTTTTTAAGGTGCTTTGAAACCCCAAATATGTGCTAAGAATTAAAATGATTCCAACCCAAAGTTGGATGCATTCCAGACATAGACATATACTGTCCTATACAGACACTTTCTCATGTACATTAAACATATTTGGACTTTAGAGACAATATTAAAATTAACTGTTTCAACGCTGAACAATGTAGGAGGTATTTATTTTCCTGCCAAATACAAGGCTTGCCCAAACATTTTTTTCCACCTGAACGCATTTGAAAACAATGTGCACATTCCATCAGCAGTGAAGGAGATAAAACCTCTCTTTATCACAGCCACAATGCTAAAATAGAGGAAAAAAAGACCCAAGCCTGTTCCCTCCTAATCTGAATAATATGTATATTAGAGCTATCTTCTTGTTATGATCCTATGATAGGGCTTTATAGGCTCATTGTTCATGACAGGGGCTCATTGTTCACCTACATGACAGATTAACACATTTCTACTACCATCTCCACTGGCTCTATCAATTGCAATTATAGATTGAAATATTATATATGTAGTTATTGATGTATTTTGTACTGCTGGAAATTCCTTTGAAAGGAATTCTTTCTTTCTTTTATTTATTTATTTTTTTTTAGTGCAGGCAAAAGGGAGTGGAATGTCCTCTCTTTTTCCCCAGTGCAGGTGAAGCCCAGGTATTGTTAGTGTAAGCCACTGCCCAAAGCGCTTCCCGAATAAGTACATTCTTCCTGCGCATTCAGGGCTGGATTCACCCTCGTCTTGCGTATTCTTTAGGCCTCAAATCAGCAAAGCATTTACATGGATGCTCAACTTTAAGCACCTGCTTAAGTTCCCAGTGTCATGTGACTGAAGCACGTGCTTAAATGCTTCGCGGAATAGGCATGAGATGCTAAATGGGGTGAAAAGTCATTTGTAGGTGTAAATTGCTCCCACTTTGAATGAGTAGCCGTCTACACTCACTTTGCACTAGTGTCTATAACTATACTAAGTTGCTGGCTAATGCTGAGTTTGGCCCTGAATCCAATTGCTGACAAGGCAACCAATTAGTGACAAATGAGATGGTGGCTCCTTTTATTGTGTGGATGATATACACATGCCCATTGCAAACTGGCTAATTACTCATTTCACACCAACCAGTAATTGCCAATTAACTTTGTTCACCACTACCCCGGATCACACTTAAAGAGAAGATCTCATGGTGATAGTCCCAGACCCGCACTACCAATTCCCCAGAGCACTTAGTCTCTCCTACAGTGTTTTTTTCCCCCTCTGCATAAATATTCACTTGGCCTGATCCAAAGTGCACTGAAATCAAATTAATTGGATCAACCCTGTGATCAGGATGACTGCTAGTTCTGCCAGGGTCTATCAGACTTTCCATCACAACGAAGTAAACATAATGGGTGAAATCCTGGCTCAAATGATGTCAATGGCAAAACTCTTGCTGACTTCAAAACGGCAGAATTTCACCCAGGGAATGTCTGTAATCATATCCCAGCATTGGAAGAATAAAATTCCCTGCATCCTTTATTTTCCTTCCAGTGTTCCCCAACCTCCCCTTTTCACTTGTAATACCAATAGAGGCAGGGAAAGATTTTAACTAATTTTGTTAAGATACGTTTGCAAGTGTTGCCATCACCCAGTGCTACATTTACCATTCATATAACATCTGTTAGATGGAAAAGACAAGAAGTTATAATTCCTGTTACTTTGGTCTCTTGTCAATATTGCCAGAATGAGATAAAGCTTTTCTTTTCTGTCTCTCTTTCTCTCTTTTTCTTCCCCTGTCCTTCAAGAAAATTGTCCTTTTATTTATTTTTGCTCTACTCGAGAGTGGCAGCTGATTTTGAAGTGTCAGGCCATTATTTGTTTGGGTTTTTTTTGGATGTTACCATTTATTGCAAAGAGGATAAAATCAATGTGACATTTCCCGAATGATGATAGATGAAAATGGTGAGTGGTCTTTAAACGCAGAAGGCTAATTTTTAAAAATGTCACCAGTGTACTATTTCAGACTTTGTCAAAGATAAAACAATAAAAGTTATAGACATGAAAACTAATAATATTTCACTGGGTAAACTATAGATAAGGATGACGTACACTATGCAAGTTCTATGCATCTCTCTCTCTCTGTGCAGTATGATAAACTGCAGACAAGACGTTAAACATAATTTATTTGGATTAGTTGATTCAAAGATCTTCATTTGCAGGGACTTTTGATTTTTAAGGTCCTAATCTTACAGTCAAGTGTGAATACATGTGCTGGTATATTACATTATTGGGAATCCATGTGTGCTTAGATGTTCCTGCTACCACACCTGGTTTAAACATAGTACTCCAATGGTACAAGACCATTTTACATACATGTCATGGATTCAAAGCCAGCCATGTCAGTATCATCTAATAGCTGTTTGATGGGCTGGGTGGAATTACACAGTGGTGTCTGTTCAGTTCTAAACAGAATAGGTCCATGTAGTAGAAACTATACCAGAGCTGGGATCTCTGTAAACACTCTCAAGAGACAATCCAAACAATGGTTATGGACACTCAACAACTATCATTTCCTGGAAATGACCCTCTAGGTCAGTGTTTCCCAAACTTGGGATGCTGGTTGTGTAGGGAAAGCTCCTGGCGAGCCGGGCCGGTTTGTTTACCTGCCGCATCTGCAGGTTCGGCTGATCACTGCTCCCAGTTCGTCCCTCAGCCTGCATCGCTTCCAGTAGCTCCCATTGGCCTGGAGCAGCAAACCATGGCCACTGGGAGCCGTGATCGGTCGGACCTGTGGACGGGGCAGGTAAACAAACCGGCCCGGCCCACCAGGGGCTTTCCCTACACAAGCAGCGTCCCAAGTTTGGGAAACACTGCTCTAGGTCAAGAATGGGCACCCCATTGGCTAGGCACTGTAGACACCTTAGGTGTGGCATCCACTTTCGGCCACAGTCCTGGAATTAACAATGCAACCAACCCACATATAGTAAACCCCAGAATTGGAGCCTAAAGTCTGTTTTAAAGTACCATGTCCACTCATGGGAGCATGTTCCCTGCGGTGCAGCTCCCATGAGTCAGCGGCGTTAAAACAGCAGCAATTTTTTTCTATTACGTTTTATAATTAATTCTGATTTTCATCATGACCAATAATATTGACTCAAAACACATTCAATGCCAAGCTTCATGCAATATGTGCTCTACACCTAAGAGGTGCACAAATGAATTGAAAAGATTTTGGCTTCTAGACAATGTCTCTTTTCTTAGGCTTTTGTTTTTAAAGTGAATGGCAAAGCTTGCTAAAAATGCTGGATTGATGAACCTAGAGGATAAAATTCTTTGTTTATCCAAAGAATGAATACAATACAGGCTGAGCTAGTGCAAACGTTCTCCCCACATCACTGCACTGCTCTGCTTCAGCACACTCTTGGATGGACCACCTCTAGTCTCCACGCTTATTTAAGCGTAGCCTCCCTGACGAGCTTGCTAGCATAGACGCCAATTAGCACCATTTGTGATGATGGATTGTTCTGATGGGAAGACACAGACACAGGAAAAGGACTGTGGCTACCAAACTCATTTCATACCGGCTCCTCACCAGTTGTTGGAAGGTAATACATTTTGGTCTCTACCGACCTGAGATGGACTTTTAACTTAGAGTGAAAGGTGCTGGTCCTAGTAATAACCCCCAGAATCCTACAAAACCCTAGTTAATGGTATTTTGACCTGAGCTCCAAGAAACTAGCCTCTTATTTGTATGATAATGTGCACCTATCTAGCTAGCTGAATAACATATGTACATAGCTTTAAGTTCAACTGGTGAGGTTTACAAGTAGCTAAATACCAGATGTCAGTATTTACCATGCCAAAATAGATGCTTTATTTTGCAGCAGTGAAATACTGCAAGAAAGAGGAAACATGCACGCATAGCAGTTTAAACTTGATGTTGGTTTTACAGCCTCATTTGGGGGGAGGGGAATATCTTCACAGTTTAACTGCGGATTAAATCTGATCTGATTTAGCTCTAATCATCTCATTAGAAGCAAATTAGCATAAATTAGGAAGCAACTTGGGGAGAAGTGGTTGAAAGACTTATTATAACTCTTCCTCCATTACTTCCTTATACACACATTCACATAGCAAGATACAGGAAGGAAGGACAGATAATTTGCTAAAGGACGTATTTAGCCCAAACAATTTCTCTGGAAAGAGGAAATTCAGTTTTTAAGGTCCACTTCTGAAGCCAGCGACCAGGCCAGATTTTGAATTAAAACATAGATGAAAGCACTGGATGGTTTTGGAGACTGGTAATGAAACTTGAGCATTTTGCTTCCCGGTCATGGGTTCAAATCCAGCTGTAACAGTCAGTGACAATAAGGCAATGATAGCTGTTTGCTGGGTTGTGTGACAAATGCCAGTGTTCTCTCTCTAGTTCTATAACAAAAACCATGGCAACAGCTGGTATATCCATTGGCAGTGTTAGTGGAAAAGTCAAACAATAGTTACGCAGACTAAACAACCCTCTTACAACTTTGGGTGGACCCTGAAGGTCAGGTTTGGGCAACTGAAATGGCGAGTCCATTGATCAAGACACAATATGCACGCATAGCAAGAGACAGTCCCTGACCAGAAGAGCTTACAGTCAAAATAGAAGACAGAAAGAGGATGGAAGAAATGGTGTGATGTTATCGACAGAAGGAAACAAGGCATAGAAGATCAAGTGATTTGTTGTAGGTAACACAGTTAGAGTATAGTACAGCCAAGAAATGAATGCCAATCTCCTATGGTCCAGTTCAACGCCTTTACCAAAATACCATCCTTCCTCTTCTGTCAAGACTGATCCATCACGAAATTCCACCATGTCCAACCCCCCCCCCCCCCCCACCCACATGCATTTTACCAGCAGAAATGTTGACTTGCCTGTGCAATCTTAATTCACCATCCTAGTGCATACACATTATGATACAGTCTTTAATTACATTCTCATATACTATTGTTTGGACAGGATGTCTAACTCAAGAGAAACAATCTTCCTGTTCTTAGTTCCAGCACCAAGTGCCACAGAAATCTATAACAGCCGGAGGAGCAACTATAGGGAGAGTCCTGCTTAGCCGCTGCAGCAAGAAATGAAGTATTCTTGGTTACTCTGAGGGTAGTGCATGCACCATCCAGTTGGCACAAAGAACCTGTGAGGAGATGGAGTGTGCTCATTACAGTCAGAATCTTCAGAGAATTTTGCTGCCAGACTCAGACAAGCCCCTACTGAGCATGTGTGAACTGAGATATTTTTCGAGGCCTGTAACTTGTCCAGCTTTGGGTGAACTTTGGATGAATATACATCTATGTTAGTTAATAAAGTTCAGTCATTTCAAAAGACTGGGGCTTAGAATAGAATGGGATGGGTAACCTTAGCTATAGGCATTGATAACTGCACTGCCTATGGTTTGATATTAAAATCATATTCTCATGATTTGGATAATTTCACAAAAGCTTCAGAAACTCAGAAGAGACACTGAATCCCTGCCATAGTATCACTTTTAAGTATTTACACATATTTGACTTTGAAAAGGACATTTCATGTTTAAAGGGTGACCAGACGGTAATATATCTCAGATCAAAACTGAAAACTCAGCTGCCTACAACTCCTCAGACTTTGATAAGTGAATTATTATTTTGATTATGATTTTACAGTTTCACCATCCTTCCAACAAAACAAAGCCTGCCTTAGGAAACAGCCTTCACGCTCAAGTACGTCCAAGGGGAAAAAAAAAAAAAGCTTGCCTAGTTTTGATCGATAAAATAGGGGTGTAAAGGGTCAGGAATAGCCATCGCACTCCCAAATTAGTAAGAAAGACATTCATTTCAGCAGGCCTGGCCATCTTAAATGACTGTCTCCAGTGCTCCTCAGAGACCTCAGTTCCAGGCTAGCTTGATGTCTTAATTGAATTGACTTTGCTGTAGAAAGTAGAAAACAAAACTACAGAGAGCATGCCAGGAAGGGAGGGTAGGTGGATGAAGGGAATCCATGATGCCTGCTCAGATCATTTTTCCAACCTGAAAATAAATACACGTACACACTGACACATAGGAATACATTTTCCAAACAGTGTGTCTGCAATTACATGTGTGTGCGTTTGCATGTGTCTGCCCATGCCAATTCCAGGATTTGGGGCACATCTGTGGCACTGTGCATGTAAGTAGTGTATTTACCCCTTCATGTCCTTATTACTGTCTTCTCTCACTCCCATACTTTTAATGTACTTTTTACCCAATGTCTCCTGTAGCCCTCGCTCCAGTTGTGTTTTATCCATCCCCTCCCATTTCTCTCTTATTTATTATGCCTTTCCTTCTGACTCTATACTCGGTCTCTGTGGCTTTCTCCTGTTTCTTTTTGTCTAAGTGATGTGGCAATGTCTAGTGATTAGAACAGGAGACTTTGGTTCAGGTAACTTCCCGTGTCTCACTCTATCCACACATAAAATTGGAGTAGTAAGACCTAACCTCTTTTGTGCAGTATTTTGAGACCCTCAGGTGAAAGTTGCTATTCATGGTAAGCGTAAAGAATTAGTATCTGTCTTCTTTTCCTCAGCCTTTTCGGTCTCCCTCCAGCCTAGTGATGGATGGTGTGTCTGGCTTGGTTTGCTTCTTTTTCTTTCCCCCAAATCTGTCTGTCTTTCTCTCTCCTTTGCTCTTGCGCTCTCTCTCCCCCCCCCCCCCCAAACCTCCTCTTCCTTTTTTCTCACCATGAGTACAGCCAGATAGAAACAAGAATTTCTGTTCTCTGGGAAATTCCGACCTTTCAAAATGTGTTCTCTTTCTCATTTGAAATTAAAAGCTGAAGCTTCCCACTAAATGAAAATCCGCCCCCCTCCCCCAAACAAAATCAATTTAAAACTACAAAAATGTTTTGTTTTGATAAGGTCAAAACTTTAGAATATACAATGTATTATATTAAACATAGTATAAATTAATATTATATAATAATATAATATACTACAGGTCACAATTAAATTAATCAAAGCAATACACTTGAAAGGAAACATTTTTACCTTATCAAAATGAAACAAGATAGTCTAAATGAATATTTTTGACTTTTTTCAATCAAAAATTTCAATTGGCAAGCTTCCATTAAATGTTTTGAATTTGACAAAACTGCATTTTCCAATGGAAAATCTTTCAAAAAAATTGTTTTGACCATTTCTGCCCACCAGCTCCCCATTTCTCCATTCTCCCTCGCAATCGTCTTCTCTTCTCCTCTCATCCTAAAGGTCTCTTCCTTCACTATCCATCATCTAGGTCTTCTTCCCCTTTCCTTGGGTCAGAAACAGGTCTTGGTTATACTGCGGGGGTCATGGTTCTCCCACCAGAACCATGCGGGGCTCCTTCAATGCCGGCAGTCTTCATCACTTCTGTTGTGTTCCTGATTTGCTGTTCTTTGCGCTTCTTTGTTGTTCAGCAGGGAGTAAATGTCATTCCTCGGTGAACAGCTGAGAGTATGTCCACCCTGCAATCAGAGGTGTGACTGTAGCATGTGTAGACAGGGCTTTGATTAAGCTAGCTCCAGTAACATTAGGAGTGAAGCTGTGAAGGCAGAGACAGGCTAGCCACTTGAGTACATACCCAGGATTCTGGGCACGATTGTACAAACCATGCTGCTGTGGCTTCACTGCTAGAGTCATTGGAGCTGGCTAGATCGAAGTTAGTACACAGGCTGCAGTCACAGGTATGATTGCAATGTAGACACACCCTGAGAGGTACCCAGCCAGGGCTACAGGGGTAGAGATGGAGCACTAGTGAGAGGAACTGGAAATGGGTAAGACACCCCCAATTTGAGTTTCAAAAAACCAGGGCAATGTCCGTAAACCTGGACTGTTAGGTATATTTTAACGGCATTTTGGGCTGTATAAGTAGGGGCATTGCCAGCAGATCGAGGAACGTGATCGTTCCCCTTTATTCGACATTGGTGAGGCCTCATCTGGAGTACTGTGTCCAGTTTTGGGCCCCACACTACAAGAAGGATGTGGAAAAATTGGAAAGAGTCCAGCGGAGGGCAACAAAAATGATTAGGGGTCTGGAGCACATGACTTATGAGGAGAGGCTGAGGGAACTGGGATTGTTTAGTCTCTGGAAGAGAAGAATGAGGGGGGATTTGATAGCAGCCTTCAACTACCTGAAGGGGGGTTCCAAAGAGGATGGAGCTCGGCTGTTCTCAGTGGTGGCAGACGACAGAACAAGGAGCAATGGTCTCAAGTTGCAGTGGGGGAGGTCCAGGTTGGATATCAGGAAAAACTATTTCACTGGGAGGGTGGTGAAACACTGGAATGCGTTACCTAGGGAGGTGGTGGAGTTTCCTTCCTTGGAGGTTTTTAAGGCCCGGCTTGACAAAGCCCTGGCTGGGATGATTTAGCTGGGAATTGGTCCTGCTTTGAGCAGGGGGTTGGACTAGATGACCTCTTGAGGTCCCTTCCAACTGTGATATTCTATGATTCTATGATATTACGCAGAGGAAAGAGAAGCTGGTGCAGGTTTGGAGACTGGGTGAGAAGAATGCTTTATAGCACAGAATGCAAATAGTCAGGTAAATTACTCTGTAGCTGTACCGTAATTGCAGTGTAATTAGACTAATTGCATGTCACCTGCAGGACATGCACTTACAGAAGGTTGCATTTGCATTAAATATTCAACATTTACATTTCAGGCTAAATCTCTCTTTGGTGCAATCCCACACTGAAGTCAGCAGAGGTAATACAGGAATAGATTTGGCTCCTAGTGCTAAAACTGGGCAAACTCAGATTCCGTCAGTGTTTTGCATTTCACAAGGAATTCTCCCTTTTGCAGCGTTTGATGGGTTCTGTTGTGAACATTTATATTGACTGGACAAACAGCTCCTCGGTTAAGTAAAACTTCAAATCATTTACAGATAAACACCTGGTAATCATTCACTGCAGCAAGCAATCAAACTGCTCGCCTCTGGCTGTGTCTCACGCAGACCACACTTTGAGCGTAGGCCAAGGCCTCAACTCCAGCTGCTTTGTGCCAATAAATCAATGCAAAGCAACCAGAAAGCTGCCCTGATGGAGCAGCTAAAATTGCCCTTTGTTGTGGGAGAGTCTTTGAGTGGTGCAAAATTTACATAGCCGGCTCTAAGACATTGGTGTCCAAACTTTTCCTCTCGTTCCCCTCTCTTACCAGTAATGGAATGTGTCCATGGCACCCCCGCCCCGGAGCTGTGGCCAGGGCAGGGAGCCAAACTGTGGCCAGGAGCAGGGGTTGGGGGTCGAGCCGCGGCCAGGAGTGGGGGCCAGAGACTGGGGGCCAGGGGCTGGGAGTGTAGCCAGGGCCGCATCTGCGGCCGGGGCGCAGGGTTGGAGTGAAGCTAGGGGAAGAATGGGGCTGCGGGCTGATCCCTCCCACCTCCGCTGCTTCCCCCCGGATGTTCCTCCATGCCCCCCTAGGGGGACACACCCCACAATTTGGGGACCACTGCTCTAAGATATCCACCCTCCTCCCTTGGCATAAGCACATGGGGTAGGCATGTCAGAGTCAACAGGGAGCATGAAAGAGCACAGGGGAGGAAGGAAATCGGGTGGTTAGTTCAGTAATCTGGGACTCTGGATGGTTGGCTTCAGTTCCCTGCTCTGCAACACATATACTGTGTGACCTTGGGAAAGTCACTTAGGGCTTGTCTACATGGAACAGCAATGTGAACTACAGGATGTGTGATCTCTAAAGCACACTAATGTGATGCACACAAACCGGCCTGTTAGGGAACTTTTAGTTCATGCCAGCAGGCTAATTCATATACAGCACATTGATGTGCTTAAGAAATCACAGCCCCATAATCTACATTGCCACACCACATGGAGAAGCCCTTAGTCTCTGTCTCTCTCTGCCTCAATACCCCATTTGTAAAATGAGGCTAAATACATGAAAGAGTGTGAGGTGCACAGAACTATGGTAAGGGAGGCCACATAGATAGCGCACAGCACAGGGGCATAGCCACGGGTGGGCCTGCATGGCCCACTTAGCATCCAGGCCCACCCAAATCTGAGCAGGCCTAGAGCGTCACTCAGGCACCTGAAATCCAGGACGGAGCTATGTGCCCGCCCTTCAGAATGCTAAGCTCCGGCAGGTCTGCCTTGCCATTTTCTGAGCCGTCCTCGGTGTGTGCCCAGCCCGGCAGGTGAAGCCCTATGTCTGGGGGCACCAGGGCTACGAAGAGGGCATGGCGTCGGGGAAGAAGCTGAGCTAGCACGGTCTGCCATTGCCCGTCCACCCAAAAGTTGGGGCCCATCCAAATTTCCACTCCTAGCTATGCCTCTGGCACAGCGTGCAGCAGGTGACATAATTTAGAGTAACCCTGGAGCTGCTCTAAATTACTCTGAGGGCCATTTTGGCCCAGGCCAGCCAGGGTCTGGGAGGTGATATAAAGTCTTCTTCCTTCTTCCCTACTTAGCTGTGCTGAGTGCAAGTTCAGCACAGCTGATGAGAGAGCCCTGTGGGTTCAACATAGAGAGAGCCACAGATTTACAATGAGTTGATGTGCAAGTAGCACCACAGCAGCCCACTATTCTTTAAAGGCCGTATTCTGACCTCCCTTTATACGGATGTAAGTCAGGTGAAGTAAATGGCATGTATCTGAGATCAATATAGCTGAGATCACACTCTGGCTACAAACTTCAATTGCTGTGCCTTTGGGGATCTATTTGCTGTAGTAGGGATGGAATGGAAAACAAGGCCTTTTTGTCAAAGCACGGAATTTCCACAAAAACAACAAAACAGAAATAATAACACATTAGGAAAATGTTCTGAAATGTTGTTTTCAATGTTTGACCAGCTCTAATTATTAATTATTATCAAAAATATAGTATTTTAAATAATTAGCAGGATTTTCTTTGTTTGAACATTAAAAACTGGGTTCAATAGGCTTTTCAGAGTGAGGCTCTAGGTTGATTTTTATTTTATCCTAATTCATTCTCCTCTGATAATGTATCCATTGCATCTCTACCACTTAGATGCATCTCACATGCCCACATCCTACAGAGCTGGTACAAGAAACCTGGTCTTTCACCTCTGGAAAGATACAGCTAAAGAAGATCTTCCTAGGGGGTAGTAGAAATAGGTCCATCATTCTTTCTATGGTCATGAGGGAGTGACACTGCATATACATGTACAAAATTAGTGCATTGCCTGTTTTCTATTACTGAGGAAGGAGTGTCCAGTGGTTAGGCTGTGTGTTTCAGCTCTGGGAAGTCTAAGGGTATCGCATAGACACGATAAAATCGATTCCCGATCGCTCTGCCGTCGACTCCGGAACGCCACTGCAGTGAGAGGCGGAAGCGGAGTCGACGGGGGAGCGGCAGCGGTCGACTTGCCGCCGTCCTCACAGCCAGGTAAATCAACCTAAGATATGGCGATACGTATCTTAGGTCGACCCCCTTCTCCCTCCTTGTGTAGACCAGGACTAAGGTTCTATTCTCTGTGCTCCCACAAACTTTGCTTCTGGCTTTGGGCAAATCACTTAATCTGTTTGTGCTTCAGTTACTCATATATAAAATGAGGATTATTGTAATTCCTTACCTCACGAGCGTTATAAAGATAAACACAGTGAGACACTTAGAAACAATGGTAATAGAGGCCTTATAGGTCCCTCAGGTTATGTAGCACTCTGACACAGCTTTGTTAAAGCCAAGAGTTAAGGTACGTAAGCACATGACTAATTTAAAGCGTGTGAGGAATCCAGGGAACGTTAGTAAAACTGCTCAGATGCTGAAATTTACGTATAGGCTTGTGTGGGTGCCTAAGATCATTACTTTCCCCTTTCCCCATCCCTCTGTATCTGGAAATGGCAGACTACGTGGTTCTAAAAGACATGCACTGTTGTTAGAACCCCACTATACCTAGGTGTGATCTTTGGTGGCGTTAGTTTATACATTTCCTGAGGTCACTGAGAGGAGAATGTCCAACGGAGTTAAAGACTTATCTCTGAACTTCCTTGCTATTTTGGGGTTTCAATCAGGGCCACCTTCTGCCTTCATTTACATATGCAACACCATTAACTTCAGGGATGGAACGGAGCTTAATCTGGCCAAATCCTGAAGTTCTCAACTGGACAAAGTCCTTGTTGATTTCAGTGCAATTTTTGCATGACTACAGCCCATAACAGCATACAAATATTCCACAATGGGGCCAGACAACCTGTCTAACTCCATCCATTTCTCTATCCTTGGAAATTCTTTAGTCTCCTAACTATTTGTCTCATTGTTTTTCGTAATCTGTTCACTGCTCCAGTTTCTGTTGTCACTGTCTTTGATAGTGTCTGTTCTGCACATTAATCGCCTTGTGTATGCACTGAAGGAGCTTCTCCTGCGTCCCTCAGTACCTAGTCCTTTCTTAGCTAATTACTATGTACCATACACCGGAGCTATTGGACCTCAGGGTAATCGTTTTGTTGACAATGTGCAGCAATAACCATATAATAACAATGCAATTATAGAGCATTTATGGAGTTATTTGTGCCATGTCACATAAGGAGTCAGCAAATGTAATTTACCTTTTATCCCCAAAAGAGGACGGAGCCTTTAGAGCAGAGGCAGAGTTCTCATTAGAAGCCCTGGCACAGAAACCAGCTTTAAAAAAGTCTTAAATGCTAAATGCACTAAACCAACCCAAATTATTTTTGTTTGTTTGTTTTGTATCATCTCCTAGAAGTCCAGTGCTGACAGCCAATTAACTTTCATAAACTGCCAAAAAAAAAACCCCAAAAACACCTCACTCACATATTCTAAATAAATAAATACATAAAAATGTTCCCCATCAAGTTCTATCTGTCTCTTGACACTACTTATCTGTTCATATCAAACTCCTACCAGGTGCAGCATGATTAAGAAGACCAAAAATAAAACTATTACCTATCAAGCTAACATTTCCTCACATCATCTGTAGTAGCACATTGGCTGCTGCACGGATGCTCAATCATGTCTAGTGTTGTAGGGTGACATTTGGATAGGAGCCATTCTGCTACAGATTAGAAAAGGAAGCAAAATTTTGCGGGGTGGATATGAGTAGTGAAGAGACATGACAGATAAGAGAAGGGGAGGAGTGAACTGACAGGTTGAAGGATACTGTCCAGAAGAGGATAGTCTGGATAGAAGGCAGTGGGCTTTGTACAGATTACCAGGAAGGCAAACTTATTTCAATATCATTGGACCTCCTTGCCAAAGTCTGGTATATTACAGTATATATATTTCCTTTTCTTTTCAAATAAAAGGAGATCTAGGCTTTCAGACCAACCTCCGTACATGGTAGCCTGGAGCAAAAATGTTTTATTCATGAATGATATCTTTTATATATAACACATAAAAATATGAAACAATAAAAGTGATATATACCTAATAATGAGTGAACCAATAAACCCCACCAGGCAACTTAGCTCTGGAAATGGAAAAATTGACTTTGTATAACAAATTGCAGAATTATGAATCCTGTTTGAAACCCTTTTTTATATCAGACCATTTACTTTAATTTTTACTACTTTCAACATTCTCATACGTTATATTGAGGGCAGGGGGAAGGAGGGGTGAGTACAGTGTGCTCCCAAACATTAAAGGGCTGGAAGCATTTTTTGAATAGCAACCTTCTGGGTAGGGAGGTAGTGGGGAAGAAAGAGCTGAAGGATATAGGCCATTCACCACCAGAGTATCTCCTCACAGACCAATGATGAACTAAGGTTCATCACAGTCCTGCAGAGCAAGGAAGTATCATCCTGGCCATGACACAAACAGGGGAGCTGACACACAGGCCAACATTTTTTAAATCACTCAGCAACATTGGATGCCTCAATTTTGGGGTTTTCCCACTTGAGAAGCCCAGAGCTTGATTTTCAGAGGTTCTGAGGAGCTACAGTTCCACCCAAAGTCTACGGGAGTTCAATACGACTCAGGGTCAAGCCCAACAAACTTAACCTTGGTCTCTATGCCAAATGCATAGGGTAGAACTATGCAGTGTTGTAGGTGTGCTGGTCCCAGGATATTAGAGAGACAAGGTGGGTGAGGTAATATCTTTTACTGGATCAACTTCTGTGGGTGAGAGAGACAGGTTTTTAAGCCACACACAGCGCTGTCAGGGTAGAACTGGCAGCCATGAAATTAGTAAGAAATGACTACTTGTTCTCAGATTGTATTGGCAAAGGATCACCCCGTGGAGCACAGAACAGAGACCATTTGTTAAGTGCAGGTGGGCAATTTCCTTCACAAGGCATTCCTGTATTATACGTCTATATCTCCATACTGAATCTTTGACGTATTCTCCTGACTGTAGTGGACTAACGTCCTGCTCCAGATCCCATTGAAGTCAATTGATTTCAGTGGGGCAGGATGAAACTCTAAGCCCCTCAAAGATTATTTGATTCAAATTTCATGTTTTTTTTTTTTAACCATAATGTAAATGGTGGTGTATCAGAAAGTGGGTTTAGGCATTAAATACAACATACATAACGCATAATGTGATCTGCAAACATGAGCCTTTACATAGCACTGCATGTGGTTTTAATTAATGACAGTGGAATCTGACGCAGCTAAAATCCAGGGCAATTCTAAAAATTTAGCCCACAGCATGGGTATGAGCTCCAAGTTATTTCCTGCTCAATCACTGACTCCAGTAAACTCAACAAAACCATAAGGCTTGAATCTACTCTCCATGATGTAGTGCAAGTAGGGAGGTTGGATTTGAGGTGAGTTTTATGCCAGTTCTAACAAATAGTCACATGATGACTATGGAGTTATCTCAGTTTAAATAAAAATAAAAAAGACATTAGTACCTGACTCTAGATGCCCTAGCACATAATAAATATTAGAACCAAACTACAGTTTGGAGAAAAAACTGGAAATATGTATTACATCTCATGGTTTTTAAGTAAAGATGGTTGGAAAATATTCACCCCTTTCCCCTCCAAGGAAAAACTGAGCTTTCACTAAATATTTAATTTAGTCAAAACCACAATTTTCTACTAAGACAGTATATTTTTAACCAATCTTATTTTTAAGCCAATCTTATGATTTTTCCAGGGCTACCTCATGGTTTTGAATGCTTGAGGTTGACACTATTGAGAAGTAAAAAGTTAGTACAGGGAACAGCTGATGAAATAGAGCAGGCATTTATTAGGGCAATAGAGGAATAAAACTCCCCTGTGAGTCCACTTTTCTTTATTCAAACCACCTGTCCTTTTTTATTATTCCTTCTTTGTCTATTCCTTTTCGTCATCCTTCTCTCCTGTCTTTGGAGGGAGACCAGTTTGGTTGCCAGAGATTATGAAAAATGCTGACTTTTATTTTTTGCAAAACCAAAAATAATTGAAATTTCAATTTTTAAAAAAATATTTCAGTCCAAAAAATGCATTTTTAGGCACAGACACAAAAAAAGAAGGAGCAATTTTAACATAGAAAGTAATGGTGTTGCTATTATGAAGTTCTAAAAATTTTGGTCCAAAAAAAAAAAAAAACAGCAAAAATGTGGTGTGCCAAAATAGGAAAACATTTTGTAGAAATTTTGAATTTCTGAAAAAAAAAATGACTACCTCAAGTGTTTGCTTTTTGAAGTCTTTTGGACAGTCATCCAAGCCTTCCCTTCACATACAAATGTCTATGTCTATACCAACAGGAATGTCAATATGAAATATGGCTAAAATCATTTATTAAAAGCAGCAAAACTTTTTGGAGCGATCATTCCATCCGGGATTTCCTACAAGGGTGAAGGGGGGCTGCCTACCTGTTTCCAGATATCTCTAGCCCATATTGATCACAAAACATCCACTTATATACATAGGGCCCTACCAAATTCACAGTCCATTTTGGTAAATTTCATCATCAGAGGATTTTAAAAATAGTAAATTTCATGATTTCAGATATTGAAATCTGAAATTTCTTGGTGTTGTAATTGTAGGGATCCTGACTCAAAAAGGAGTGGGGGGTTTGCAAGGTTATTGTAGGGGGGTTGTGGTACTGTAACCCTTACTTCTGCACTGCTTCTGGTAGTGGCACTACCTTCAGAGCTGGGCAGCTGGAGAGCAGGAGCTGCTGGCTGGGAGCCCAGCTCTGAAGGCAGAGCCGCCACCAGTAGCAGCGCAGAAGTAAGGATGGCATGGTATGGTATTGCCACCCTTACTTCTACCCTGCTGCTGGCGGGGTGCTGCCTTCAGAACTGGGTGCCCAGCCAACAGCCGCTGCTCTGCGGCCTCCTAGCTCTGAAGGTAGCACAGAAGTAAGGGTGGAAATACTGCGACCACCCTAAAATAACCTTGTGACCCCCCTGAACCTCTGTTTTGGGTCAGGACCCCCAATTTGAGAAACCCTGGTGACCCCCATGAAATCTGTATAGTAGAGGGTAAAAGCACACAAAAGAACAGATTTCACAGGGGGAAACCAGATTTCATGGTCCATGATGCGTTTTTCATGGCCGCGAATTTGGTAGGGCCCTATATATATCATAACAAAATATTACCACTATTTTATTTATATATATATATTTTGCAAGGAATGAGTGAAATCAAAACAGCACCCTCTGTTACTGGCTTCTAGATACATCTTCAGTCAGCACCAGTCTCTCTCTTGAACAGCTCTGTCTTCACACACAATTATTAGACACAGTTGTAAGCTAGAAAAGTAGTAGAAACAACTTCTTCTGTTTATTCCCAAGCATTTGAAGCCTATAGGGAAATTGCAGATTACGTAAAATCCTGACTCCATTGAAATCAGTGGCAAAATTCCCACTGACTTTAATAGCGTTGGGATTTAAGCCATAGAGGCCACCTTAGTGCACATATGTACAATGCAAAATGATTAAGTATTTAGCTTCTGGGTTAAAATATAGCATTATGCAAATCACACATTTTGTAAAGTCTACCTCTTTTTATGAGTAGATCTCAAAGCTCTATACAAAGGAGGTAAGCATCATTATTCCAGTTTTATAGATGGGGAAACTGAAGCACATAGAAGGGACGTGGCTTACCCAAGTTCACCCAGCAGGCCAGAGTCCAAACCAGGAACAGAACCCATCTCTCATGAATCCCAATTCAGTGCTCTATTTATTAGGCAATACCGCCTCAGTGTGTAGAGCACAAATTGGATTTTCCCAGGCCATTAACAGATTTTTCCAATACAAAGATGTGCTGTTAGCTGGCTCAACCGGCCAATCAGAATGTGGCCATGGGAGGCATGGTTCAGTGTTCATGTCTCACTCCCTGTGAGTACCTGGCCCAATCCGGGGAAGCTAACGACCCAACCAGCAGACCAAGTTGGGTGATGGATCCTGGTCACTTGCCCCCGGAGGCATGTTGAGCATATGCTAAGAAGAATGTGGCCATGTTTTGATAGTCAGTCATTAATTCCAAATTGCCCTAATTTTAGACAGCAAGAGCATCAATGATAATTTTCCAGGAGCGTATATTACCTGCTTGTACTGGTATCTTCCCTGGTGACTAGATACCACTTGTTCACACGGAAACACCATAGGCCACGCTTATATAAGATACTGAGATCCATGCTAGAGGATACATTTTTGAACATGATGGGATCCACACTTTTGCGACCCCTGCTCTCATCTCTCATGGGAATTGTTCAGACAATTGGCTTGTAACTCACCTCAAGATGACAAACATTTTTTTTTAAATTCCATTCCAGTTCAAACAGTTTCAAACCCAAACCTCCATCATCACTGTCCACAACACTTTCTAGGTGTTACCCATTCCTCAGCAGGTGATTCTGACTAGCTTCCTGGTTTAAGTACATTTTCCTGTCAGGGAACATATAACTATGAGCTACAATAACCTGGTCTTTCTATATTCCCCTCAACACATCCAGCTTCAGCCTCCTGTCTGTCTCACCACCCAGCCATGCCTATGCCATCATCCAACCTTTCTCCTCTGTAGCTCTTGTCTTATATGAGAGAGGCACTGCCTTAGGAATCAGGAATTCTCAGTTCTATTCCTGACTACCAATAACCTGCTATGATTGTGGATGAGTCGCTTCCTCTCCCTATGCCTGTTTCTCCTCCCACCCACTGTCGGTTTAGATGGGCGTTTTTCAAAATATTGGGCATGGCTGCTTGGGGTGCATATGGAAGATGTATATGTTAAGATGAGGAGTTCTTTACTAAGATATGGCCAAGTTGATGTTATGCTCATGACATACACACACACATGTTAGATGAAAACATTATCTTGCTGGAATATTGCAACATAACAGTACTTTATTTCTTAGAATCCAGAACCCTAACACACAAGAAGCAGTAACAGAGAGAGACAAAGCAGGCTGCTCCCTAAAGCAGCGAGGTTCAACTTCAATCCACCTTGGTCTATGCTGGCTCTTTGCAGACTGACTGCCTAAGACCCAGAGAGCACTCTTCCCTACAGAGCCCGCTAGCCTGCATGCAGGCCCCAGAAATCCACTAGAATTTAAAGTGACAGTTTGTAATTCTTTAGAATGAGTTCAATATGTCAGCTGCAGATGGTGGTGATTGATTTCCCTCTCCCAATGCTTTCAAAAGTTTGGGAAATGACCATTTAAGGTGTAAATTCTTCAAGGTAGGAACTGTCTCTACCTTATGAGAGGAGACTCAAAGAGCTTGTCTTGTCTAGCCTAACCAAATGAAGGCTGAGGGGAGATATGACTGTTCTCTATAAATATATCAGAGGGATAAATACTAGGGAGGGAGAGGAGTTATTTAAGTTAAGCACCAATGTGGCCACAAGAACAAATAGCTATAAACTGGCCATCAGCAAGTTTAGGCTTGAAATTAAACAAAGGCTTCTAACCATCAGAGAAGTGAAGCTCTGGAACACCTTCCAAGGGGAGCAGCGGGGGCAAAAAACCTACCTGCCTTCATGACTGAGCTTGATAAGTTTATCGAGGGGATGGCATGATGGGACAGCCTACAATGGCATGTAGCTGATCTACGACTGCTAGTAGCAAATAACTCCAATGGCCAGTGATGGGACACTAGATGAGGAGGGCTCTGAGTTACTACAGAGTATTCTTTCCCAGATATCTGGCTGTTGGGTCTTGCTAAAATGCTCAGGGTCCAACTGATCGCCATATCTGCAGTCAGGAAGGAATTTTCCAACCATGTCAGATTGGCAGAGACCCTGGTTTTTTTTTTTCCCTCTGCAGCTTGGGGCACAGGTCAACTGCGGGTTTAAACTAGTGTAAATGGCGGATTCTCTTAATGTCTTTAAATGATAATGTGAGGACTTCAGTAACTCAGCCAGATATTATGGATCTATTACAGGAATGGGTGGGTGAGGTTCTATGGCCTGCAATGTGAAGGGGGTCAGACTAGATGATCATGATAGTCCCGTCTAGCCTTAAAGTCTATGAGTCTATTTGTTTGTACAGCACCTAGCGCAGGAGACCCTGGTCTCTGTGAGACCTGCAGGGGTTACTGTCACACATGTAATTAATTCACACTCTTAAAAAGACAACCTCTGCCTGATTGATTCTCCATCTCTTTCCAGATCCCCTCTACAACATACAGCTCTGGGGGGGCTATGTCCTCTGTCCATAGACTTCTTAATTCCTCTTGCCCGTCGCTATTATGTTGTTATTAATCTCTGTAATGGTGACGTTTACCTCCGGCACATATTCTGGGCATGCTGCTCAGAAGAAAGATGGGGTGGCAAATATAGCCGTATTCTGCTATAATACTAGGGAGGGGAGAAACAAATTTATAAGGAGCAGTTGAAAGCGTCCGTTTCCAGACAGGTGAATTGCTTGTGCTAATGGTTGCTTTGAAAGGATTTTTATTTAAACTTTTCCACACAGGCAGTAAGCGTCAGGGGAAGATGCTCATTTGCATGTAGTGCTAAAGGTATAAGCCCCAGAGAAAGTCAGCTCTCACGTGCAGGCTCTAACCGATACCGTTAATCTAGTCACAGCCTTACCTAGAAAGGTACTCAGGCATAAATGGAGCTGAGTGGTTTTTATTGTGGTGACCCCAGCACTGGGCAAATATTGGACATCTTCTGCCAGAAGCCAAAATTATTCATTTATTTATATATATAAGAATATATATATTCTTCCCTCTCAACAGAGTGGACAGCTGGTGAATCCTGACACCTATTAATCTTTCAGTGCACAGTCATCTTCTGATATGTAGCAACTATTTTTCAATCTTTGGGGCATCAAATGTGGTAATGAATAATTCCATGATATACTTACTGGACTGATGGGTATTACATCAGGTTTAGAGGGGTGAAGGGAAGGAGTGTGGGGGCAGGGAGGATGGGCTATTATTGCCTTTTCATTGCAGCAAACAGAAAATTCGTTCTAATCTACCCCTTAGGGGATATATGTGTGTGTGTGTGTGTGTGTGTGTGTGTGTGTGTTTGTTCAACTTTCTTACTGTCAGGTAGGTTATCTGTATTTCAAAGCTCTCGGTGTCTCTAGTCTTCAACTATATTGGTAGAGCTGTAAAAGTTTTAATCCTCCCTCTGCCCTGAAACTGAACGCTCAGTGCCGGCTGTTTGAAAGAGACCACTGCATTTTATGTGGTTAGACAATGAGCTCAGGCACTTTATTTTATACAGAAGAGAAATAAGGACATGAATTACGAACCTTATAATTTAACCCACTCTGCATTAAAAGGAAGAGATGCATATGTTGTGTGTCGGAGCAGGGGGACTGATGGGCAGGTAAGATTGAAGTTAACACTTTCAAAATAATAATGATGATAATTACTAATAATAAAATCAAACAAACCAGAAAACAAGAATAAATGGATGCGAACAAGGATGGGTGAACTTCTTTGTTTTAAATAGAAGCCTTCTACCTTGAACCTGAATTTTAAACTTCAGGAGAATCAACAGAGATTCTCTTCTCCACTTTCAGGTCCCAGCTGAGATGGGAATTTGAAGTGTCAAAATACCATGAGCAAAAGATGCTAGGCCCTACTAAAATGAACATGAGCATAAGGTATGAATGATAGAGCCAGTCTCAGGAGATTCTCACCCTAATTTTGAACAACTAAGCTGTGGAAATAGTTTGGATAAAGGTCAAACATGCCTCAAAACTTTGGAACATGGAGGCTGACCTGACTGTATCTTTTCATGTTCACCTGTCACAGCAACTCAGGGAAGGAAGGATTGTCCAGTGGTTAAGCTACCAGCCTAGGGTTGAGGTGACCTAGATTCAAGTCCCTGCTCTACCACTGACTGCCTGTGTGACCTTGAGCAAGTCATTTAACCTCTCTGTGCCTCATTTCCTTATCTGTTAAATAGCACTTCCCTTCCACACAGGATATTGTTAGGATAAATGCATTAAAGAATGCGAGGGACTCAGATGTTGGGAACCATATACATAGATGGGACTGGGGTTCTACTCCCTGTTCTGTGACTGTGAGAAAATCATTGAACTTTTCTGTCCACCAGTTTCCCCCAACTGTGTAATGGGAGTGATACTAAAGAGATGGCTGGAGTAGGTATGAAAGAACCCCTTGAATCTAACTTGGCACAAGGAGTCCCCTATGTAGGTACAAAAATATACTTGGGGTATCTCTTTCTCTCTCCTTCTTTCACAGCCTCTACTAATGACAACAGGAGCAACTCCACTTGAGTTGGAACCTTCAAATCCACAGTGTCCAAATGTGTTTGATGAGAGGCAACCAGTTCTTCTTCTTAACAAAAAAATAACTCATAGCAACAAGAGGCAAAGCAGCCATTAATACTGCAAAGGTTAGAAGGTCTTTCAATTTGACACACATTAACTAAAGCTCTGTGGTGCATGTTAGAGAAAGGTACCAAAGTCCCAGTGTTTGAAAGAAACTCCCTCTTTAAAGTTTGCCAGCTCATTAGCAGTTTGAATCAGATTCTTTTTTCCCGTCTAACCTAGATAATTTGGCAGCCTGAAGAAGTATGAATTACCTTCCCTAGAGCAGAGGAAATGTAATCCTTCAGAACGGAGGTTGGGAACATTTTGAGTGACTTCCCCCCGTAACATTGATTAAATCCACCATTAGTTGCCATGCTAAGATATCCAAGACACTGGAATAAAAGAAAGTCTGCTCTTTCTAATGATTATCACTCAGTGGTTCATTGTGAGTGGTAACCATCCTGTTTGGAAGGGTTTCAACCCATGCCCAATTAAAAACTACCGGATCATAAATAATAAAGCCTTAAATAATAGATCTTAAAATAATGCACTTCAGAGGCCGTATGCATTCCCTGTGTAATGACCTCCCACTCCCCAAACCTACAGAGCTAAAAAGATTAATTTGTTATGCTGGTTTTTAATCTACAAATGAACTAGCTATTTTTGCTCCCCTCCCCGTTAAAACTAGCAAAGAACCAAGCACTCACCACTGTCATTTCTCCTGGTTTTCTAAACACCGAGGGTGTGAACCTTACAAGATTTTTGCAGGAGAATGGAAGGTAAATCACATGCATCACGATATAATCTTCATCAGTGCTTACATATCTCATATGCAGATGTAAGCCCTGTGGCTTGAAGCCTTAGGCCTGGTCTACATTAGGAGGTTATGTCGAATTTAGCAGCGTTAACTCAAATTAACCCTGCACCCGTCCACACAACGAAGCTATTTATTTTGACATAGAGGTCTCTTTAAATCGATTTCTGTACTCCTCCCCGACGAGGGGAGTAGCGCTAAATTCGACATGGCTATGTCGAATTAGGGTAGGTGTGGATGGAATTCGACGCTAATAGCTCCGGGAGGTATCCCACAGTGCACCACTCTGTTGACGCTCTGGACAGCAGTCCGAGCTCGGATGCTCTGACCAGCCACACAGGAAAAGCCACGGGAAAATTTTAATTCCTTTTCCTGTCTCACCAGTTTGAATCTAATTTCCTGTTTGGACATTGTGGCGAGCTCAGCAGCACTGGCAACGATGCAGAGCTCTCCAGCAGAGGTGACCATGCAATCGCAGAATAGAAAGAGGGCCTCAGCATGGACTGATTGGGAAGTCTTGGATCTGATCGCTGTGTGGGGCGATGAGTCCGTGCTTTCAGAGCTGCGATTGAAAAAACGGAATGTGAAGACCTACGAGAAGATCTCAAAAGCCATGACAGAGAGAGGATACAGCCGTGATGCAACGCAGTGCCGTGTGAAAATCAAGGAGCTGAGACAAGGGTACCAGAAGACCAAAGAGTCAAACGGATGCTCTGGATCCCAGCCCCAGACATGCCATTTCTACGAGGTACTGCATTCCATTCTAGGTGTGGCCACCACCACTACCCCACCACTGTCCATGGACTCTGACGATGGGGTATTGTCGATGGCCGCTTCCTCGGAGATGTTTGCGGATGGGGAAGAAGGAGGAAATGAGGAGGACGAGGCAGTCGACAGCGCTTTCAATGCTGATTTCCCCGACAGCCAGGATCTCTTCATCACCCTCACAGAGATCCCTTACCAACCCTCCCAAGACAGTAACCCAGACCGTGAATCAGGGGAAACATCAGTAGGTAAGTGTTTTAAACATTTATTTTGAACAGAATAGGAATGGTATCTTAACAATGGGTTTTTCATGATTAGTTTGCCCTAAGCACTTTACTTTTTAGTCCTTGCCAGTGTAGCTACTGGAAAATTCTGTCAATATGTCTGGGGATAGAGCAGAAATCCTCCTGGGACATCTCCATGAAGGTCTCCTGGAGGTATTGTGAAAGCCTTTGCATCAGCTTCCTGGGGAGAGCGGCCTTATTGCGTCCTCCATGGTAGGAAACTTTTCCGCGCCAGGCTAGCAGCAAGTAGTCCGGGATCATTGCCTCCGCCCTCCCCCGCCACAAAGTCACATAGCCCCCACACACAGAGTCCCGAAAAGGAGGGGTGGCAGGCTCCGTTGAAACAACCAGTCCATCAGTGCGGACCGCTCTACGAGCAGGAGCCTGTCATTCCTCGAGTTTAGAAGTGTCCTTTCCATCACTACACCCACTCCCCACCACAGTCAGCATCCCAGTTTCAACACTTTACCACGAAATCCTTAATAAAGAAAACAGTGTTAATGAACAAAATTTCATTTATTTTATTTTTAAAGGTGTGTTGGAAGGGGAGGAAGGGGGTTGGTAACTGGAGAGGATAGTCAACATTAACTGGGTAAAGAAACGGGGGCAGGTTCAGCTTCTGTTCCATTCTATATGCATCCGAAGAAGTGGGCTGTAGTCCACGAAAGCTTATGCTCTAATAAATTTGTTAGTCTCTAAGGTGCCACAAGTACTCCTGTTCTTTTTAATAGTCACAGGTTACCCTGCTCACTCTGGAACCTAGCTTTCAAAGCTTCCCGGATGCACAGCACGTCCCACTGGGCTCTTCTAATCGCCTGGCTGTCTGGCTGGGCATAATCAGCAGCCAGGCGATTTGCCTCAACCTCCCACCCCACCATAAACATCTCCCCCTTGCTCTCAAAGAGATTGTGGAGCACACAGCAAGCTGCAATAACAATGGGAATATTGGTTTCGCTGAGATTAGAGCGAGTCAGTAAGCTTCTCCATCTCCCCTTCACACGTCCAAAAGCACACTCCTCCACCATTCTGCACTTGCTCAGCCGGTAGTTGAAGAGTTCTTTTTCACTGTCCAGGGCGCCTATATAGGGCTTCATGAGCCAGGGCATTAGCAGGTAGGCTGGGTCCCCGAGGATGACTATAGGCATCTCCACATCCCCAACAGTTATTTTGTGGTCCGGGAAGTAAATACTTTCCTGCAGCCGTCTAAACAGACTAGAGTTCCTGAAAACGCGAGCATCATGAACCTTGCCCGGCCATCCGACGTTGATCTTGGTAAAACGTCCCCTATGGTCCACCAGTGCTTGCAGCACCATTGAAAAGTAGCCCTTTCGGTTAATGTACTGGCTGGCCTGGTGGGCCGGTCCCAGAATAGGGAAGTGAGTTCCATCTATAGCCCCATCGCAGTTTGGGAATCCCATAGCAGCGAAGCCATCTATGATCACCTGCACGTTTCTCGGGGTCACTAACTTTGAGAGCAGTAGCTCAACGATTGCGTTGGTTATTTGCATCACAGCAACCCCCACGGTAGATTTGCCCACTCCAAAGTGATTCGCGACTGACCGGTAGCTGTCTGGCGTTGCAAACTTCTAGAGGGCTATGGCCACTCGCTTCTGGACAGTCAGGGCTGCTCGCATCCGGATGTCCTTGCACTTCAGGGCAGGGGACAGCAACTCACAAAGTTCCAGGAAAGTTCCCTTACGCATCCAAAAGTTTTGCAGCCACTGTGATTCATCCCAGACCTTCAGCACTATGCGGTCACACCAGTCCGTGCTTGTTTCCCAGGCCCAGAATCGCCGTTCCACAGCATCAACATGACCCATTGCCACCATGATGTCCATGGCGCGGGGTCCCATGCTTTGTGAGAGGTCTGTGCCCCTCTCAGACTTAATGTCCTCACCACGCTGCTGTAGCCTCCTCGCCCGATTTCTCAGCTTCTGCCTCTGAAAAAGGTGGATGATAACGTGTGAGGTGTTGACAATAGCCATAACTGCAGCAATGATCGCAGCGGGCTCCATGCTCACAGTGCTGTGGCGTCCGCTCTATCAATCACCAGAAAAGTGCGTCAACTGATTGCCCGTAAGCGCTTTCACGGAGGGAGGGCGGGAGTGACGGTTGAATGACGACAGTTACCCAAAGCCACCCTCGACACATTTTTTGCCCCAGCAAGCAGTGGGGGCTCATCCCAGCATTCCAGTGTGCAGCGGGGACTGCGGGAACCATGGGATAGCTGCCCACAGTGCACTGCTTCCAATGTCGACGCTTGCCCCGTTAGTGCGGACTCACAAAGTCGAATTACTGTCCTTAGTGTGGATACACACGTTCGACTTTGTAATATCGGTTCCACAAATTCACTTTAAGTAAAATCGAACTACTCTCGTAGTGTAGACATACCCTTAGAGAGTAAAGAGCTCTCTTTTGTCACCTGCTGGTGAGTTGGGAGAAGAGCAGCCCAGAGCTGCTTAACAACTTCAGATGGGCAAGAGTTCCATGGAGGAGTGAGTTTTTTGTGGGCATCTGTTGGAGAGCAAAGGGAATTGACTGAATGGGTCAGGCAGCATTTGCATTTTTAATTGTAGGACAGTTTGGGGGCATTTTGATTGAAGTACAGTAAAATATTCAGTTTGAGGGAAATAAAATGCTATTGACCTTGTTGGAAAATACCGGGCAAGACACTGAAAGCAAATGTGATTTGGGTCACCCTGACCGTGACTGCTGTCAGGCACAGTTGGGTAAAGGAGCCTGCACAAACCTGGGAAAACCAGAGATGTTTACTTTTTGTTGAGCGTGCCTCTGGTTGTGAGGGCTCTGTAAAGGGGTGTAGATATTAGTGATATCCAGGGCTGATCCTAAACCAAATGGTGCCCTAGGAAAGGAGTGTCTTTGTCTCCCCCCGTCCATTTGTTAAACTTTTGAATACCTTATTTTTATTGCATTTGTAGCCCATTTCACAATTTTGATGCACAATTTGCATGCATGATTTATCCCTGTCATATAAGATGATAAATTTGCATGCTAGGATCTGTAAATCTGTATTTTTTTCACGCCATATATAATTAAATAAAAGCTTATAGAAACTTTTAATTTTTAAGAATAACTGAAATGTACTAGCATAAGGAAATTGAACTGTGCGCCAACATTGGGTGGACCAGTATTAAACAATGTTACAGTAGGTGACTGTCTTAGAATGTTAACCTTAATCCTTTAGTTCAACAGGGCATTTTTCTTGCCTTTCCCCTTGTGAACTGAACCACAGCGTCAGAGAGATACAAAGACTGTCCAATGGCATTTTCAACTGATAAAATAACTAGCAATGTCAGTCTTTCAGCAGCCATCATTGAAGATATGTTTTACTGGGCCTGGACTTCAAAAATCTGTTCTAACCACTCACAACTGTGACCAACAGCGTGAACAGAATCCTCAAAGTTATCTCCACATTAGGAAAAGTGTCCTTCGGCGCTGCATCATGAATGAATTGGAGAACCTGAAGTGCAGCTTGCTTCCCATGTGGCAAAAATGTGACGGAGGTTGTCCAATTCGACATAGAGGTCTTTATCATTGACATCTGAACATTCCCCTCCCCACGTGTCAGCATCTGGTGGAGGTCTGTACAATTGTTCACCAGTGTTTTCCTATCCATTGGTCATACAAAACCTCCCAAATCTTTTCGTGGTGCTTCATTTGTCTGAACCTTTCTTTGATGGACACTTGAGCTCTGTCAACAAACGAGCAAAAAACCTCCTTCTTGAATTTTTATTCTGAGCGTCCTATCACCTCATCTCTGCAGTCTAAGAAAGTCATCAAACATTATGTGTTAATCATGGCAAAAGAAGTGACTGTATTTCTTTTTTATATTGTTGTGTAGATAGGGATTCAATAGATATCTCTGGCGATTCATTACATATGTCCTTTATTAATCGCTACTTACTCTCTTTAAGTCTTAAAAAGCAAATACACTTTCACAATAAAAGGGTTTAAAATATCGCAGCTGGGCTCTCACTTCAGTTCATTCTTATATCTCATTGACTGACTAGGGATGCACCGCCTCTTATGTGCACCCGCGAGAGCACAGCTAACAATGTTCTAGGAGGTTCAAGGAAAATGTAGTTCTTGGAAAGTATGGAAAGTTCGTCAAGATTCTACAAAGGTCCAGAATATTTTAGGAGGCGAGTGAAAAATGAATCCACATACGAAATATCTGGCCCTAAATCTGGCCCTGATGATGCCTCTCTAAAGAAGAGGTGGGGGTCACAAGGTGGTAGATTGTATTGAACAGGGATCACCGGAGCCCAGCTGAGGCATCTTGGGCTGACGCTGCAGAGAGAGAAGCAGTGGGCCTCCCTGCCCAGCTGTGAAAGCTGAAATCATGCCAGCTGGGTCAGGTAGTGCAGCTCAAAGAATACTAGCCTACCACCATGCTTGGACTTCTCCAATCCAGGAAGACTAACTGTTAGTGGTGAGCTGGGGAGGAGGGGAGTGGGTGGAATGCAACAGCCACTCACAATTTCCAGAAGGACTGAGGGTGGGACTAGGATTCAGACACACTGGGGGATGGGAATCTTATGATATGGAATTTGTTGACTTACTAGTTGCTGGCTTTCCCAAATTCATTTTGTTATCTCTCTCCGCCCCCCCTCTCCCTCCCAGACCCATAACATTTCCTTTGATTTAACCCCTGGATTCAGTGCTTGTGAGAGGGGAAGTACAGGCCATCAAGGCCCTCTGAGGTGGTGTATATGGTTTCCCATTTCTCTGGATGGGGGTTGAAGCCAGTGTCAGTTCAATCTTTAAGGAAACCCCTAAAAAATGAACCCAGGCCCTTTTGCTTCCGTCAGCACCTGGCAGAACGGTTGCACATACTACACACAAAATGTGCAGGTAACTAAAAACTATCATAATGTATACACACAATGGGGCAACATTAAGGTTTCATGGGCAACCTTAATTCTGATGTTTCCTAACTTCTCAATGCTTTACTTTGCAACGGAAATATTCTTTTAGCTTATTTTTTTATGTAATCGGTCGATATACACACACTGTGCCTTCCATCCCCTAAGAGCCCAAAGAACTTTACAGCCACTGCTGAAATACAGGTACCTCAGAGCTGGAACACAGAAGCCATTCTGAGATACAATTCTTTTGAACAGGTAATTAAAAGAAATATAATGCCAATTTTTAACTGCAGGGGAAAATATGGTTAGGCAGAATGAAATCACTCACCTTGGATTTGGACAGGACACAAGGGCTTACCCCCACACTCTTAGGAAAAGTGTCATGATATTATGAATGTCTAGAGATGGATGAAATTATTCGGCCAAAACTTTTATTCAGCTTCAGGTTGACCGTAACATTTTGTGAATTTGTGTTAATGGAAACAAACAAAACCACTTTTCATTTTGACATTGTCGAAACAAAGCATTCTGATTTTTGTTTTAAATAACTTTTTTTTTTAATTTACTTCAATTTCATTTTAAAAAAATCTTTTAAAAGCTTGAAAACAACAAGCTTTCAGCTCGCCAATGTGCCTGCCATGGCCATCCTGCAACTACTGAGTTTGCAATTGAATTCAGTTGAATATTAGTTTGCCACAGGAGGTATGATCTGTTGCCCAACAAAAGAAAGCCCCTCCACTCCAGACAAACCACAAAGCAAAGTGGTTCCTAAAGTGTCTCCCTGGGATGCAGAGAACCCTGGTCTACCACCCCTTAAAAGATAGCGCTGCATCATGTAACAAAAGTGGTCGTGTGGACGCAGGTATGGACATATACACAGCGTTATACCCATGTCCAGCACAGCATAAGGTGGACACTCCACATGGGTATGGGGAGCATGCGTGATCATGTACATTATCCAGGACTTGAGTATGTGCATCAGTGTAGAATCATAGGACTGGTAGGGACCTTGACAGGTCATCTAGTCCAGTCCCTTTTGTAGACATAGCCTAGAGGGCAACATCACACTAAAAACACAGTAGCTCTTCTAGTTGTGCAATCTAAAAAGGTGCATACAAGGGTGATATTACTGTCATCATCATCAGTTTACAAATGAGGGACTAAGACATAAAGGAGATTAAGTGACTTGGCCAAGGTCCTACAAGAAATCTGCAGCAGGAAGACCTGAACCTCCATCATGTAAGTGCTAGACCAATACCTTAACTACAAGACTATCCTTCCTTTTTCTTTTTTGGGGGTGGGATGGGGAATAAAGAGTGTACATTACTCCCAGAGTTCTGCAATGTGCCCAGCTCCTGCAGTAGTGTGGAAAGAAATTTGGTGCACACACCTTCCCTTCCCAACTCAATATAATGATGCAAGATAAGGCAAAATAGAGCCCTAATTTATCAGGTTTTCACATGTCAGTCAGGCATGTACCGTGTCAACTTAAACCAGTAGCACAAAATAAGGAAAAAAAAACACAGCAGGGAATTCAGAGACTGCCATATTCCCTGTACAACAGCATCCTATTTGATTGGATAAACCAGCAACATGGTATTGAGCACATACATGCTGTTGGCATTGCTTCCTTTGAGAGTTGAACTAGATTCAGTAGGGAAGAATAGCCTGTATGATTTCAAACCATTTTACACTCTGGAGTGATCATGCCATTTTTTTTTTAATGCCTGTGTTCCTTCATCCCAAGGTTTCTAGATAAATCAGGCTCTCTGCAGCCAATTAAAACTCTACTTGTGATTAAGCCTTAAGGGAATCATTCCATTAGAAGTATCCAAAAGTTTAAAGTGAGACAGATAGTTGGTACTAATTGTCCCCTAAAACTTCCCCTTATAATTTAATAAGAACGAGTCCCATAGATTACCATTCAGGTAAGTAATGAGTACTGTCAATTTCTACTAACCATGGGAGAACTGGAACAGATTTTTTCCAAGTACTGTAATTTGGCCTGGTTCTGTTTCCTTTTGATCATTATCACTTTCAGATTCAAGAGTTGTATTATTTTTTGCCTTTGCTGTCTCAGAAAAATCATTTTCATTATTACGTATCAGACTCTTTTACCCATGTCCCATTTAATAGCTCCTTAAAAATATTATGTGAGCCTAGGAAATTATTTTCTCACTTGCTAATAATATTTGATAAGGGGAAAAGAGAGAGAGAGAGAGAGAGAGAGAGAGAGAGAAACCAACCCATGAGCTTGGAGATAATGCCAGCAATCTTCCAGAAGGATTTCTGACCTTTCACAGTTTGGATGTTTATTGCTACCCTACGTAATTTTCTCATTGCTTACATATTTCTACAATCTTATGGCAATGGTTTTGTTTGAAGCAGGTTGGAATCGAGTTTAATATTGGCGGTTGGCCCTTAAAAATGATGTCAATGTTTTTAGCAGGCAAGTATTGGGGGTGAGGCAGGGATATGTGAGTAGGTTGGCATCTGCAAGGTGCATTTGGGCACGTTTCTGAAAGCACGTTTCTGAAAGCACATATCTGGGACTAGACCAGTTCAAAAAAAAAAAAGAAACCCACAACCATTTGCTGCCTTTTTTCCCTCTCGCTCTTCTTTATCTCTTGGCTGTATATGAACTGATGTGATACTTGTCAATCAATGCAATGGAAAATGGAGCAAGTGGAGTAAGTCTCTGTTTATCTGAGGTGTGCAGGACTGCTTTCTGTTTAACTTTTTTTTTTCTTTCCCTCAGACACTATTATGTTTCCCATTGCCACCTGACAAAGAACTTTATGATTTACTGTGATACATACCAATGTGGCACATGTACAATTTAAAAGAAAAGGGCCAGGAGAGTCCATGAGTGAAGAAACTTTTACTAGGGGAGATTGAGATGATAGGAATCCTAGTTCCAATCCTAATCAATAGCCACAGGAACCCGGCTGCACATTTTGAATTCAGATTTCAAGCACTGCCAAAGTTTAGAAGGTGATGGGCAGCTTGGGGTTGGGTCCATCCCTATTTTTTTTTTTTAAGGAGGGACTGGGAAGCAGAACAGTTCCGTGAATTGGTAATAGGATTCAAAGACTTGTAGAGGTGGTGTGAGTCTGAGGCAGATCCATAGGGGATAATAGTAGGTAGCCTCTGATGACAGGGTGGTGGCCTATGTGAAATGGATTGGGTTCCGAGGACAAGGTGGTCAGACGTTCTATGGATAAGCAAAAAAAGTAAATGGACAGCATCTATGGAGTTTGTATCACAAACATTGGTACCTTTGATGCCAGGCGTGGTAGAGAGGCAAAGAAATGAATGGGTCTGGTTGGACTTCTGAGTCGGAGGTAAGCCAGAACTGCGGGAACATGTTCTGCCCTAGGCGCCGACTCCCTGGATGCCCCGGGGCTGGAGCACTCATGGGAAAAAAATAATGGTTGCTCAGCAGCCACTGGCAACCCCACGGGTCAGTGCCTCCCTCATCCTCCCTAGCACCTCCCACCCACCGGCGGCCTTGCCGATCGGCTCCTCCCCATCCCTCCAGCACCTTCTGTCTGCTGCCGTCAGCTGTTCTGTGGCGTGCAGGAGGTGGTGGGGTGAGGGGAGGAAGAGATGGGGGAGGGGTGGAAAGAGGCGGGGTGGGAGGAAAGAGGCGGAGCAGGGGTGGGGTTTTGGAGGACGGGGTGCAGTGGAGGTGAGGCTTGGGGCAGAGCGAGGGTCAAGGCCCCCCCCCGGAATCTGAATAAGTCGGCGCCTATGCGTACTGCAGCTTCCCATCACCCCCTTTTCTATACATAGACCACAGGCGGAGACAGATTTAGTGGCAAGAGAAGTCCATTCTGTTCCCAGAGGCCTCTCTGTGCCTTCAATTCCTTTTTGTACTATGAGGCTAAAGATCTACCCCCACCTTGGCAGAGCCCTTTTCAACGTATGTTTCAAGCTGTCTATTTAAGTGCAAAGTGTTATTTAGTGTTAATGGAGGAGATCAATCTTCAGTGTTATCAGTTTGGCCTCTTTCACTAATTGCATTTTGCAAAACCCCAACCCAGCAGAATATGACCAAAACTAGACCCTTGAGAATGACCAAATTCTCAGCTGGAGTAAATTGGCATCACTCAATGGACGGAGCTGATTTATATCACTTTGAGAACCTGCCCTTGTAACAATCGGTTTACAAATTCTAGTAAATATACAAATAAAGACCACAGTAAAATGATACAGTGACTGTGAGCGTAGTGTTATTATTTGTATGGCAATAATGCATAGGAGCCCCAGTAAAGGATGAGGACCCCATTGTGTTAGGTGCTGTACAAACACAGAACAAAAAGGCAATCCCAGGCCCAAAGACATTAGTTCACACTCTATTTCTGCACTTGTCATCACCCCTGCTGCCCCTCGCACTTGGGAGGAACTTCCTGTAAACCCCCACAAAGCTCCCTCATTGTCTTCCTTCAATTCCCTCCTTAACACTCTCCTTTGCTGTGATGCCCAGGCAAAACGTGACAGTGGTTAGGCTGCTGATGTGCTGGGACCACCGCCTATCACGCTGCACCACTGGCTCATTGTTTCCTTGCCTTCCCCCATCTGTCTCTCTCCATCTGTTGTCTTGTTTTATACTAAGTGTGTAAGCTGTCTGGGGCCTGTCCTTTTGTTGTGTGTCTGTCTAGTGCCAAGCACAACAGGGTCCTGGTCCCCATGCCTATGGCAGAGCATCAGAGAAGAGGCTTCAGAGTGGTAGCCGTGTTAGTCTGCATCAGCAAAAAGAACGAGGAGTCCTTGTGGCACCTTAGAGACTAACCAATTTATTTGAGCATAAGCTTTCGTGGGCTAAAACCCACTTCATCGGATGCACGCAGTGGAAAATACAGTAGGATGCGCTGCATGCATCCGATGAAGTGGGTTTTAGCCCATGAAAGCTTATGCTCAAATAAATTGGTTTGTCTCTAAAGTGCCAAAAGGACTCCTCGTTCTTTTAGAGGAGAGGCTGCGGCTGCTGTCCAGCAACACAGCACATCTCTCCAGCTTGTGACTGTTTTTCCTTTGCAGCAGCCCTCCCCCTTGTTTTCTTCCATCAAGACTTGTAGGGATAAGGAAAATTGCAGATACATCCATCACTCTAGTAAAAAAATACTGGTTTGCTGCAGAGCCTATACCCTATACCAAAGCTCTGCTCTGTTTCTCCGGAGTAGGCTGATGAAGCATAAGGGTTACGTAGGGAGGTGGTGGAATCTCTGTCCTTAGAGATTTTTAAGGCCCGGCTTGACAAAGCCCTGGCTGGGATAATTTAGTTGGTGTTGGTCCTGCTTTGAGCAGGGGGTTGGACTAGATGACCTCCCAAGGTCTCTTCCAACCCTAATCTTCTATGATTCTAAGGGCTTGTCTACATGAACATTCGGTTCATGGCAAGTTGCGCCATGAATCTACTTTGCACTAGCCTGCAGCGGACTAACTGTCCACGGGGACGCACCCTGCTGATGTGCAACTAGCTCAAAGCACATGAATAAACTGTGAATGGGTGTCCACTGGGTCCACACAGTTAATGCACAGCAGGCTAGTGGTGGATAGATTCACACCCCAGCTTGCAGCAAACTAAATGTTCATGTAGACTATGACTTGGCTAGCATGATAGAAACAGAGTGATGTTAGATCCTCTTCAGTCCAAAGATTTTGGTACCATGCCCAGAATAGCCAGTCTAGTGAGCATTTCCCAGTAGAACTCGGATTTTTTCTCCATATTCCCTTTCTCCTGCTATTATAGGGGCTAAACTCTAGAAAGGCAGGATTGTCCAATGGTTATAGCTCTAATCTGAGGCTTGGAAAGCCAACATTCAAATCCCTGCTTGACCATAGACTTCCTGTGTGACCTTAGACAAGTCATTTATTTGCTCTGGGACTCACCTTCCTATCTATAACATGGGGATAAAACACTTCCCCACTTCACAGGCATGTTGTGATGCTAAATACATTTAAAACGGTGAGGCGTTCGGATACTGTGGAGATGGGAGACACATATGTACCTTTGGTAGATGGATAGATTCAAAGGACAATGGGGGTCTTTCCACTGACTTCAGCAGGCTTTGGTTGAGTCCCGTATTCAGATATCTTTCAGTGCGGGAGTAAGTATCATCCACTCTGCAGCTGACCCTCCCACCCTAGTGACGTGCTAAGAAAACGCTGAGCAAAAACGCGGCCTTCTACTCTTGCTAACCAATATTGTGCAGCATCCGCTCTGTTCCTGCCTTGCCTGTCTGGCATTTTGCACCATACATTTCTCCTCAGCCCTGCAGCCTTGTTATGCTGTTTGATATATTTGGGGTATTAGCCTGGATCAAGCCTCTCCAAGAGAGGATGTGAATTGGGACTGGCATAAAGTGAGTGATTGGCATTGGCGATGAATTCTTATTGTGTCAAGATTTTAGGCATGACATTTATTGGTAAACCCATCCAAAATAATCCCATTCAAACCTGCCAGATTTGCTACAAAGTGATATGCTCCGGTAGATCCTTGCCAGAATAATGATTGATGCCCGCTGCCAATCAGTGCTGAGACTCTGTCGCTTCTTGTCGTCATTTAACTGTAGCTGCACACAGCGTTTAGCAAAATGGAGGGGTGTATTTGATGTTTAATGAATAAGGCTGCCTGCAGTTGTTCATTTAATAGGTATACACCTTTATTCACTGGCAGGCAACCCTGGGCAAATCACTTGACCTCCTTATGCCTCAGTCAATCAATCACTTGGGTAACATTAAAAAAAAAATACAAGCTCACTAAAAATCAGAGGCAGCACTGGAGCGGGAATTTGCAGGGTAAATAGCATTAGCATCATCCCCTCTCTCCTTCCCTCCCCGCAAATATGTCTTTAGCTTTTGCGATCACAGAATATTCCCTAGACGGCAGTGGGGTATGTGAGGGGAAATGAAGCTATTTTCTTGTCATTTGAGAAGGGCTGTAAAACACGAGCCCCACAGAAAACAAATGGAGAACTGTGCATTTTCCATACACTTTATACTCAATTTGAACAGGTTGGAGGCCCCTGTTTAGCAAATGGTTCCTATTCAGCAAAGCACACAAGCATGTGCTTAATTTTCGGCTGTGCTTAAATCCTAATGACTTCAACTGTTCTTAAGCATGGGCTTAAATTTGAGCATGTGCTGAATTGGAGCCCGGATGTCTACACAAGGAGCAAAACAGTGGGGAATCAGCCCCCTAGTGGGTATGCTGCGACAGGACGTGCTGGAAGGTTTAGGTAGGCCACCAGCAAAGATGCAGTCAGTAAAGTGCCTAGTTCTTAAACCTGAGTCTTAGTGTATTAATTAAAAGCTCCAAGTGACTCAGGGCATAGCAATTATATAGATGCTATTTTTCTCTTTTATGCAAGGAGAAGTTCACCTGATAATACTAATAGTGGCACTTACACAGCACTTTACATTTGCAAAGTGCTGTACCAACAACACATAAACTACACCCTAGTTTGCATTATTTCTTTTACGGCTGTTACAGAGGAGATTTCAGAGGACAAGGGATAGGAAAAAAAGCCCCATGTAATTTAGGTATCGAATCCAAACCCCATTGAAGTCCATGGAAAGACTCCTTTTGATTTCAATGGGCTTTAGGTCAGACCCTAAGTCTGCCACTCTATTACTTATTCTCTGGAGTTGAGATACTTTTTTCTTCAAGAAATCCACTCCCTTCAGTCAGAGTTTTCCCTGGGTTCCTAAGGTGGTTATATTCCTCTTACTGTGACCACATCAGCCCTCATTTAAAAATGCTACAGTTGCATTATGGTCCATAACACCACCGCTTCCAAAAGCATCACTGCAGTGTTTGGAACATTACTTGTAAACACTACACAGCTGCATGTTTTATTAAGAATAAACTAGAGCACTCTATTCTCCATTCCCTGCCCTCCCCCCAACCCCAGCATATTTATATTAGGCCAAATGCATGCGGGAGCTTCTGTAGCGCTTGCACAGCGACAAAGCATTACTTTGAGAATGACCAAATTCTCAGCTGGAGTAAATTGGCATCACTCAATGGACGGAGCTGATTTATATCACTTTGAGAACCTGCCCTTGTAACAATCGGTTTACAAATTCTAGTAAATATACAAATAAAGACCACAGTAAAATGATACAGTGACTGTGAGCGTAGTGTTATTATTTGTATGGCAGTAATGCATAGGAGCCCCAGTAAAGGATGAGAACGCCATTGTGTTAGGTGCTGTACAAACACAGAACAAAAAGGCAATCCCAGGCCCAAAGACATTAGATGGGACTCTTCACCAGGGGCAGCATGATCTTGAGAGGTGCTGAGTGAAACTTTAGTAGAACCATCTTGCATCATAATAGGCAGTTCTGTTGAAACCAAAACACGAGAATTTCATTTTGGAAGAAAACCGGGTGCAAAAAATTTCAATCACGTTGAACTGTCCTGTTTGGACATTTTTGGAGTGAAACATTTCAATTTTTTGTTTTGAAATGACTTTTTGTTTTGATTTCTGAACATTTTGTATTATAATATAATGCAAACTTTTTAAAAAGTTGAAATGAAAACAATATGTTTCAATCACCCCCCCCAAAACAATCCCCTCCCCCAGAATTTTCCTTCACCAAATTTAGAAATCTTGAAATCCTTCATAAAACAAAACTTCCATCAGCCCATACTGCGCGAGTGCTGAACACCTACATCCTCTGAAAGGCCAGTGAAGGAGGAAGGATCTCGATCAACCTAAAAATTCGCTTTCTCAGTTTCGTAAGTTATTTGCTTTTCTCAAACACTGGTGATCACCCCAGCTTTGCCAACCATACCAACCTTTTCACTGAAAGCTTACTTTCTAACCTCACACTTCGGGGTTATTTTCATTTTTCCTCCTACTTGACACTACTGTTATTTATCTGTATTACAGCAGTGTCTAGAGATCAACTTTACGTAGATCAGAGTCCCTTGGGATAGTTATTGCATACATACATAGTATAAGACAGTCCCATAGCCATAGGGTATGTCTACATTGCAAAGACAAATCCACGGTACCGAGTCTCAGAGGTCAGATCAATTTATTTGGGCTTGTGAGGCTTGGGTTGTGGGGCTAAAAATGAGCCTGAACATCTACATGGCCATTTTTAGCTCCACTGCCCTACCCCGCAAACCCAAGTAAATTGACCCAGCCTCTGAGACTTGGTACCATGGGTTTGTCTTTGCAGGGTAGACATACCCATAGAGTTAATGGTCTAACTACACTACAGCAGCAAGGTCCAGTAAATAGCTGAGCAATAATAAAACAGATACACTGCTATGGCAGATTTCCCTTTACTTCTCCTCACCTACTCCTCCCAGCCAGCTCTGCTGAGTTCTCAGATTTCCTTAGTTTATTTTCCATTATCATTTCCACCAAACAGCCCCTACTTGCTTTTTTTTTTATATGTTCTCCCTTTATTTTCTAATCCCCTTTAAAACTAAGAAACTGTTTCACTCACAAGGTTCAGCTGACAAAATCCACCTCCCACAGAACAATCAGTGAGCTCTGTTTGTGTCCAGCTATGTCCTAACAGAAATGCGCACATCATATTAGCCAAATGCTAATCTGTATTAACCAGAAGTCTGACTTGTGTCTTCCTTTACAAAAAGGCTTCTTTGCCTTCATTTATAAACCGTTTGACCGAGTTCACATGAGTAACTTTTGCATTATTCCATTGATTGTTCAGTAGCATGCAGCTTGCCAATTAAGGCATATGAAGTTGCTGAATTATTTTGCTGGGTGTAATATTTCGTGCAGGTGTTTAGAGAATGTGCTGCATTTAATCTTCAATGGGATGAAAATTGTTGGCACTATGAATTTGTCAACCCCCACCCCCACCCCCAATGATTTTAGAATCTAAATGCAAACACCGTAAGTAGCAAGAATGAATTTGGCATTTAAATTAATTTCACGTCAATGACAGCCCAAGCTTTGTTTGCTGATGGGAGAAGCTAAAACATGCATTCAAGCTATAGAATGGTTTTAGCTGACTGACCAGCACATGTTGCCCATAGAATGGGGTGCACAGACTGATCTCATCTGTAGAATGGCTGGCTGTTTTTTCCCCCTTCCTGTTTGCTTGTTTTGTTTGTTTGTTTGAAAGTATCTTTCCCCATGAACCAGCTGAGTCCCTCCCAATCCAAACTATCTAGTTGCACACTACAAGTTTCCAATGGCAGCCAATCTGGAGGATTGCATATATCTACCCCTAGACAGCTGCATTATGGAGCTAAAGGAACTGCATCTAAATTCATGAGCCGATAAAAAGTAATCTGGCTAAAGTCTTTTTTTATACCAGAATATACACTGATAATCACACCCCTTTGAATTACAAATGTTCCATAACCATTCAAACTGGTATCGAGTTACTGACATTATTTGAAGTAATGACATAATAAAACACACTTTAAAAGACAAACCCATAATTTACTTACTTCTCGCTTACAAATGTTTCAGAAATCTTTTGAGATCATAATTGATGGGACACCAGATTTCATAGACCATCAAAGACTTGAATGGGTTTTAATAAACCAGGAAAATTAAAGTCACTTTAGCTTACTAGCTGGCTTTAGATTCTTTCTTTCCCCTTGCCCGTCTTTTTATTTAACAACCTAAAACTGCAGCTAAAAATTAATTAAAACTTATAGTGACCCACAGCTTTTTCTCATTAACAAAGATTTGTTTTTCCCTTATAGGCAATGCAGCAAATCAAAATATATATTCATATCTTTAATTTGACATTGTTTTAGGGGAGGTACAGTAAAAGGCCATGTTTAAAGAACCCAATCAAGACAATGAAGCAGGCTTGCTGCTTATACAAACAGATATAGATTGGGGCACAAACGCTAGTAGTAATAATAGGGCTCAGATGTTCCTAGATGTGCTTGCTGATCAATTCCTTCATCAAGTGGTAGCTGAACCGACGAGGGGGGAGGCCATTTTAGATTTGATTCTGGTAAGTAGTGAGGACCTCGTTGAGGAAGTGGTAGTGGGGGACAATTTGGGCTCCAGTGATCATGAGCTAATTCGGTTCAAAATACATGGGAGGAGTAACAGAATTAAGTCAAAGACTAGGGTTTATAATTTTAAAAAAGCCAATTTTAACAAATTAAGGGGACTGGTAAGGGAAGTGGATTGGGCAAACGTATTAATGGATCTAAAGGCAGAAGAAGCCTGGGATTACTTCAAGTTAAAGATGCATGAGCTGTCGGAGGCCTGCATTCCAAAAAAGGGAAAAAGATTACAAAGCAGGAAATTTAGACCGAGCTGGATGAGCGACCGACTCATAGGGGCGATTAGGAAAAAACAGAAAGCGTACAAAGAGTGGAAGAGGGGAGGGATTAGTAAAGAAACTTACCTTAGCGAAGTCAGAGAATGTAGAGATAGAGTGAGAAAGGCCAAAGGCCGTGTAGAGTTGGACCTAGCGAGGGGAATTAAAAGCAATAGTAAGAGGTTTTACAGCCATATAAATAGGAAGAAAGCAAAGAAAGAAGAAGTGGGACCGCTGAAGACTATTGCCGGAGAGGAGATTAAAGACAATCTAGGCATGGCGCAATATCTCAATGAATATTTTGCATCGGTGTTTAATGAGGCCAATGAAGGTATTAGGGATACTAGCACCACTACAGAGGGGCATTCAGGATGGGGGATTACCGTATCCGAGGTAGAAACAAAACTTGAATGCCTTAATGGGGCTAAGTCGGGAGGACCGGACGATCTTCATCCGAGAATATTGAAGGAATTGGCGCGGGAAATAGCAGGCCCATTAGCGATAATATTTAATGAATCTGTAAACTCGGGGGTGGTCCCGTTAGACTGGAGAATAGCTAATGTGGTTCCTATTTTCAAGAAAGGGAAAAAAAGTGATCCGGGTAACTACAGGCCTGTTAGTTTAACATCTGTAGTGTGCAAGGTGTTAGAGAAAATTCTGAAAGAGAAACTAGTTGAGGACCTGGAGGTTAGTGGCAATTGCGATAAATTACAACATGGTTTTACGAAGGGCAGATCGTGCCAAACGAATCTGATCTCCTTCTTTGAGAAAGTAACGGATTTATTAGATAAGGGAAATGCGGTGGACCTAATATACCTGGATATAAAGCGTTTGATACTGTACCCCATGAGGAATTATTGGTTAAACTGAAAAACATGGGGATCGATATGAAAATCCAGAGGTGGATAAGGAATTGGTTAATGGGGAGAATGCAGCGGGTCGTATTAAAGGGTGAACTGTCGGGTTGGAGGGAGGGTACTAGTGGAGTGCCTCAAGGTTCGGTTTTGGGACCCATTTTATTTAATCTATTTATAACTGACCTCGGAACCGATTGCAGGAGTGGGCTGATAAAGTTTGCGGATGATACGAAGGTGGGAGGCGTTGTAAATTCGGAGGAGGATAGGGATATCCTGCAGGGAGACTTGAACGAGCTTGTGAATTGGAGTATCAGGAATAGGATGAAATTTAATAGTAAAAAGTGTAAGGTGATGCATTTGGGGATGACTAATAAAAATTTTAGTTACAAGATGGGGACGCATTGGTTAGAAGTAACGGAAGAGGAGAAGGACCTAGGGGTCCTAGTAGACCGCAGGATGACTATGAGTCGACAATGCGACGTGGCGGTGAAAAAAGCCAATGCTGTCTTGGGATGCATTAGGCGAGGTATATCTAGTAGGGATAAGGAGGTCCTGCTTCCGTTGTACAAGGCGCTGGTGAGACCTCATTTGGAGTACTGTGTGCAGTTCTGGTCTCCCATGTTTAAAAAAGATGAACTCAAACTGGAACGGGTGCAGAGAAGGGCCACTAGGATGATCAGAGGAATGGAAAACCTGTCGTATGAAAAGAGACTAGAGGAGCTTGGGTTGTTTAGTCTGACAAAGCGAAGGCTGAGGGGGGATATGATTGCTATCTTTAAATATATTAGAGGGATTAATACGAGGGAGGGAGAAGAATTATTCCAGCTTAGTACTAATGTGGATACGAGAACGAATGGATATAAACTGGCCGTGGGGAGGTTCAGGCTTGAAATTAGACGAAGGTTTCTGACCGTCAGAGGGGTGAAATATTGGAACGGCCTTCCGAGGGAAACGGTGGGGGCGACGGACCTGTCTGGTTTTAAGATTAAGTTAGATAAATTTATGGAGGGAATGGTTTAATGGTAAAACATAGTAGTCAAGGAAAACCAAGAAATGGTAGGTAAATTGTATAATGGCTGACAGGGGTCAGGCCGGAGACTCTTGCCTATATGCTCGGGGTCTTACTGATCGCCATATTTGGGGTCGGGAAGGAATTTTCCTCCAGGGCAGATTGGCTGAGCCTCTGGAGGTTTTTCGCCTTCCTCCGCAGCATGGGGCAGGGATCTCTAGCAGGAGGGTTTCTGCCGATTGAAGTCACCTAAAACAGGATTGGGGACTTCAACAGCAGAGTCCAGGGAAGGGGTAGGGACGGTTTTATGGCCTGCAGCATGCAGGGGGTCAGACCAGATGATCATAATGGTCCCTTCTGACCTTAAAGTCTATGAGTCTATGAGTCTATAATGATTAATAAAATGGTGCACATGAGGGCTTAGGGGAACCTATATTGTCTATTTAGCTACCTACCTATATTGATACGCACCACTGGAGCATCTAAGCATGCACAAAAGTAAAAATCACAAAGATCTCTCTCTCTTCCTGTCATGTCAGCAAAAAGCCACACTTTACACCCATCCGTGTATTTTTATTTCAAAGTCAAATGAAAGAGAAAGGAGGTTAAAGATGTTTTATCCCTGTTTTTGATCTCCTGGAGACATGTAGGTCCAAATCATCAGATGCACAGAGGTGGAAAGTCTTTATCATCCAATGCATCAGGAAATTGTAACAAAGCAAATCCGCAATCAAAGGGGCTTGGTTGCATTTTCGCCATCAACTAATTACTAGTTTGTATTACTCAAAACTATGCAAGGCTAGAACAGTGAATGAGGGACCAAATCCTGCTCATCTAACTCATATGAATGGTCTTTTGGGGTTGCTAGTGCTGGTAAAGGAAGCAGAATTCGGTCCTAGAAATCTCTCTCCCACTCACTCACACACACACGCAGAGCAGTCATAACAGCTTATGTGAATTCTGACATCTGTTGTCACATATGACAAAGGAAAGGAAATTAAAATTATTTATGCTGAGAACCAAATATAGAAAATGGGAGGAAACATGACATGCATATGACAGCAGGAGTGTAGCATAAATATGGGATTTCAAATGGGAACCTCAGGTTCTGTTCCTGTTTACATCACCGGACTTATCTCTTACCACTATCCTCTTGCACAAGAGCACAGGATGTACCGTATTGGTTCAGATCAGTGATCCATCTAGTGGCCATTTACCAGATGCTTTAGGGGAAGTGTAAGAAACTCTTCAGTAGGCAGTGATGGGATAACCTGCCCTCAGGGGCAGTTTCCTCTTGACTCCCCAATAATTAGAGTTTGGATTAAGACTTTACCCAGAACGGTTTATATCCCTTCCACTCTCACTCTGATTTTCCTCTCTCTTTCCTCCTCCTTCGTGTTTCTCCTACTTCATTTCCATGCTTATCTTCCGTGCTCACTGAAACGATGAGGACTGCATCCCACTCCTTGTGTGCAAAACCACCACCTTCTCCTCTTGCAAATCTTTCCTTAAACTCCACTTTGCTCAGCTATTCAAGCACTGACCAACTGCCAGATAGTTAAATAACACTGCAGTGCTGGGAGATTACACTTTCATCTGTAAAATAGCAGTCCCTTGATCTGGATGGGATGAAGGTTTGCCTGATGTTTCTGAACCCTATTGTCTGTCAAAGTGAGATTGTATGGCATTTAGCATGTTGAGCCAGACCCTGTAGATATATTGCCCTAGCCCAATGCAACTGAGAACAGAATCTGACCCAATTTCAGCACTGTAAACATGTAGATGGGTGTGGTTCTCCCTCACTGTCGTCTCTGAGGGAGGCCATGCCCCTTTGCTACACACGCTCCTGAAGCAAATGGGGAAATTAGTGGTCTCCGGCCCCAACTCACAGACAGGGAAGGGCTGCAAATAGTTCAGGGGTCCAGGCCCTCAGCCAGGGTGGGCCACCACACAGTCGAAGGCTTTAACCCTTCGGCAGAGTTGCCACGAGTGGTTTAAGGGGCCCAGGCCGTCAGCCAGGGCGGGGCTCCTAGCAAACAGTCTAGGGCTCCAGCAAGGGATGAACATCCAGGAAGCAGTCTACGGCGCCATCCTATGTTCCCTCTAATATTTTCTGTACATGTATGGAATGAATTTTTTTATGTGCAGCAATATGGAGGTGATGGGTTGTGGGGGTCGGGCCAAGAAATTCAGAGTGTGGGAGGGGGCTCAGGGCTGGGGCAGAGGGCTAGGATGAAGGGGGATGAGGGCTCCGGCTGGGGGTGTGGGCTCTGGGGTGAGGCCAGGGATGAGGGGTTTGGGACTCCCCACACCTCTCTCGCCTTGCAGCAGCACCTGGCCTGGGGGGAGAGGCCAATTGCAGCAGGTCCGGGGCTGGGGCATGGGGACAGCCAAAGTCTTCCTCGGGTTCCAGCTCCAGCAGTGAGCTGAAAGCATCTGCCTCCCTCGGCAGCTCCTCCGCAATTGAGTTGCAGGTCCCACCCTTCCACTTCTGGCATGGCGGCCTAGGCCTTCTGGGTTCCTCTCACCAGGAGAGGTCTGGCTCTCCATCGCTCTCAGTCTCTGAGGGAGGCCACGCCCCTTTGCTACAAGCACTCAGTAGATACTTATTTATAATAATATATTTACATTAGATAACTTGTTAACTTTCCAAACACCTTTGTGCTTTCCTTCATGCTACCCACATATTTGGGGTAAATACGAAAGAGCTTCCTCATTATTCACCTTCCAATCCCTCCTCAAAACTCTCCTTTGATGTCCACCTACATGAAAAAAAACCAACCACACCTTGATAATGGTTAGGTGGCGGGTATGCTAAGACCACTGCCCAATGCTGACCAATATTGTCCCATTGTTTCCTTGTACTCCTCTGTTGGTCTGTCTGCTGAATCTTGTTTTATGCTCAGATTGTAAGATCTTTAGGGGAAGGGACCTTCTTTTTGTACATCACCTAGCACAGTGGGGTCTTGCTGCATGACTAGGGCACCTAGGTGTTGTGATAATATAAGTAAGTAAGTAAGTAAATAAATACATACATAAATTAAATAAGAAAACAACATGTGTCATACAAATAGAGTCATGTTCTCTTTTAATATATTAAAGAGAAGTGGGAACTTGCCTGCATACTGCACTGGACACCGAGAATTAATTGATTACTAAAGACCAGGGGATAGTACATCTATATTTTTCAACCATGCACTCAATCTTATACTAATCTGTCAGAAGATATATCATTTTCCCCTCCTTTGCTTATAAATATAAACACAACTGCCTTGGAATCCATCTGTTCTATTGACAATGTATTCAAATTGCAAGCAAGCAGTTAATGATGGCCCGCTGAAGCTCAACAGCGTGGGCGATGAGAGAGCCTTAGGAGTCACTGAAATGAAAGGGCTTTTCTCTTAATTTCAATCATGAGAAGACTTTGAACAGAACATGACATCTTCGCCATCTGAGCTTTTTAAATGCGACATTGGCAGATACACAATGCTCAGCTCTGTGGTACCTAAATAATTGAGGCTTTGAAACATCAAAGCGCTGACACCTTCAAACACTCAAGTAGCTTTATTTGAAAGATTCTTTTCACTAAAGAAGACTAACTCTGCCATTTGAGATCAATGAATCTTTCTGAAACATAGTGTCCCCACTTAAGATTGAAACACATTGGCTGTTTACTACATATTGACTAGCAGTGTCCCAGGTGCAGAAGGCATTTGATTAAATGAATGTCTTTGTGATGGCATGATCCACTACAGAATTAAGGATGACATTTAGAAAAGAAAAGTCATTATAGCCGCAACTAAAATTTCCCAGAGATTTCACAGTTTATCTTTTTATTTTCTTTGTGGACGCTCAGATTGTTCCAGGAACAGGAACTGAGATAGCAGGCAAATTGACTCAGTATTCATCTATGACGCACACTTTTCAAAGGCCGTGCCAGTACTGACTATGACTTCACATTAACAAGTATTGCTTTTGAACTTCTCAATGTTACAGTGTCAATTCAGCAGCATAGCATACCTAAAAACTAGGTGCTCTACAAACGTTGTATCATACTCCCAATGTCCGTCAAGTTCAGGGTGTTTGGATCCAGAGTTTTATTTTTTTTTGTTATTACCATTTATTCTTTTCCCCAGTAGAAACCATTATGTGCTAGGTCCTTCCCAAAGGAGCTTGCATTCCATTCTAGTCATTGGGCTAGCTCTGAAGCTTGGATATACATCTAGCCTTCACTAAAGTTCGGAGTATATTCAGACCTGTGTGTTTGGATGATGGTGACTTTAGGTAAAACGGTTGGATCACAATAAGAATACTTAGCTCTTACATGGCAATATATCTCAAAGTGCTTTACAAAGGAGGTCAGTATGCTACACCCCCTGTTACAGATGGGGAAAGTAAAGTACAGAGAGATGAAGTGACTTGTCAAAAGCCACACAACAGCAGCGTGGCCAAGCCAGGAAGGAGAACCCACGTCTCTTGAGTAGCAGACCAGTGCTCTCTCCACTAGGACACACTAACTTCCTGTGGGTTCTTATGTCCTTGTTTAGTTATCAGTTCTACCATCCCTACCCATAGTCCACTGACTCAACTGAATAGTAGCTATTGGAGGAGTAAGGTCGTCCTCAGCATGAGCAAGGTTGGCCAACTCATATCCTAATCAAAGTCCCCCTTAAGAGCTCTGTTGCGGCTGTGAGAACATTTGGTACAATTCAGCAGTTGACACTTTGGTGTCTTTACTGGAATATGTACCTGTGTGCTACCTAGTATGAAGTTATGGAGCAGATGCTGCTGAATGGATTCTTCATCTGGAAGGATATGCATATAAACCACCAAGCGACATCAGCCAACATCCTGGGTACCTCACAGTCAGGGGTTCAAACCAGGGCAAAGCACAGAAATGGCTCTAGTTGCACTAGCATAGGACCTCCTCATGGTCAAGAATCACCACAAACCTCATGCATCCGAAGAAGTGAGGTTTTTACCCACGAAAGCTTATGCCCAAATAAATCTGTTAGTCTTCAAGGTGTCACCAGACTCCTTGTTGTTTTCACAAACCTCGCTGCTTTCCATGGCACACTTCTTCAGCCTTGTCTTCACCAATAAAAATACGTAGCACAATGTGCATTTAAAGAAAAGGAAATCCACTTGCTGCCTTTCCCCTTGGGAAAGAAGGAGAGAAGCACATGAGCTAGTCACAATGCTTAATGCTCTGCTGGAAGGCACTCAGGCCTGAATAAAACCAGACTAGAACAGAATAAAGTGGTATCAGAGAACATTGCACAATGGTCATAAAAACAGATTTGGAACAAAAGTGGATCACTGAAAAACAGCCTTATACACTTCTGCCAAAAGTAGCATAAATCCTCTGCCCCACCATTGTGCAGGAATAGGAAAAATATGACCTCAATATTCCCATTTCACCATTGACTCATCCCAGAATTGATACTCTTGTGCTGCAGGTGCCCTGAAGTGTAGTAGTGTACCATTAAATTCTAGCTGCAATACCATTATATTGCTATTAGAAACAGCTGCAGAAGAACACAATTTTTCAAATAAATATAAATTGTGAATGGCTGAATGTGAAAGGCCTTCCAGGTCCTGGGAGCAGGATATTCACGTGTCCTTTGGAACTGATCAAAGTTTTGCACTACACAATGAAAAAAAGCACTAAACACTCTTAACTATTAATGGTCGACTCATCAGGTACAGTAAGAGCTGATCTCTGGGCCACATCCTCAGCATAGCTCCACTGAAGACAATGAGGCTATGATAATTTGTACCAGCTAGAATCTAAGAAACGTGCTTTTGCTGTAGAGGAATTTGTCACTGTGTGCTCTGAATCAGCTGTTTTGTTGTTATTTAATGGGGCAAATTACCTTTTGGTGTAACTTCACTGATGATAGTGGATTAACACCAAGGATGAATGTGGCCCTCTATGATGAGAAAAAATAAATCTTAGGTTCTCCTAGGCCTTGCCATCCTGAAATTCACACCTCTCTGTCAAGGGAATGTTTTTACACCTACTCAGCTGGAATACAGTAAGTACTGCGTGTTGGTAGACTTCATTTTCACACCCACTTATTCATGCATATTTTAATGGTGTTCTCATTAGCAACTGCAGTGCTTTGTACAGGACCTCTTACAGCTGCTCCAAACAGGCATAACCAACTGGAGAGCTCCTGAGTAATTTACACCTTCCTTCCACCCCGTGATATTTCAAGAGCTGAAATACAATATATCTATGACCATCAGCTATGACCACCAAGAGACTTCTTTCCTCTCAACTTATAGGTGTAAAGCAGATGGGATACCCAGCAGAAATAGTGTGAGTGATGCTAGTTGTAATTAGATCTTGTTGGTACTGTTATACATACCCACTTAATTAAGCTTTTTTTTAGCATTTCAAACTGTGTTTATACAAATGCTCACAAATGTGCCTCGATATAAATGTTCTTAATCCTCAAGAAATATGAATGTAATAATTAAGTTGTGTTTTAAGTAGCTATTAAACAAGAAAAATAGCTTAACATTTAAATCATATTTGGGTTGTGATCCCGTTATTTTAAATATTATCCCAATTGTTCAACTAATATGCCAGACTGAGAATTACAGCTTCAACAACTGCCAGTGTCTTTTATTGCTAATTCTGCTGCTCTCTACTTATTTCATGCCTTGAAATTAGTGATGGGCAAATCTCCAAAAATTCAGCGGTTCGATCTGGGCAAACCTGCCATTGAGAGGAAGTCTGGATTTATAGTTAAGGCTCTGGCCTGCAAAACAGGAGAGCTGGGTTCATTCTGTGATTATACCACAGATTTTGGTGTGATGCTGAAAGAACTATTTAATCTCTCCATGCCTCGGGTCCCCATCTGTAAAACAGAGATAATGCTATGCCCTTTCTGCCATCCCTTTGTCTGTCTTGTCTATTTAAATTATAAGCTCTTTGGGGGAGGGACTTTTTTTGTGCAGACTCTAGCACAATGGGGCTCCAATCTTGATTGGATCCTGTAGGCGCTGAGGCGTCTCTGGACTTTGTAATGTCTCCTCTATTCTTCATAGCTTGTTGCTTTGTCACACAACGAGGTTTCATAAAACCTGGGATTTTTAAACAGAATTGAATTCTGTGCACCAGTGTGCTTGCTACCAACCCACCCACCCCCTAAAGTTCTAAACACAAGAGCTCCCTCTGTTGCCTGGGAGTATTAATTGCAGCCTTGCTGCTGTCTTGTGTCATGATGGCCACCTCATTACAGCATGTATTACATATTCATTTAAAGAGTTAAGGCCAGATACTGACTTGTTCTGAATCAGCACTGCTTCATTGAGGAGATGGCCCCTAATGCTTAGTTTTAACATTCTATGTCGGGTTTAAATTTGTAACATTAGCAGATCTGCCATTATAAAGTGGGATCACACAGCTTCAATTCTCACACACTACAAGGCTTTTTGTGAGTCAGAAGCATCCTCAATCTCACTGGACATCCATAACCCAGAATATGCAATGTCTGGAGATAGCAGCCAACCTGGCCAAGATCTGCTGAGACACCAGCTTGGGACTTGAGCAGTGTGGCAAAGATGGATGGGCTAGCAAAGGTAAAGACTAACAGGGGGAGGGATAGCTCAGTGGTTTGAGCATTGGCCTGCTAAATCAAGGGTTGTGAGTTCAATCCTTGGGGATCTGGGGCAAAAATCAGTACTTAGTCCTGCTAGTGAAGGCAGGAGGCTGGACTTGATAACCTTCCAAGGTCCCTTCCTGTTTTAGGAGATAGAATATCTCCATTAATTAGTTTATTTATTTAATAATGGACCTTGAAGTGAGTGTAGTGCTGTATGTAAAGGGGCATGAAGGAGGAGCCATGTGGGATAGATGCTAATGGTATTGCTTACTGCATCCATATAAAGTGTTCAAATACCACTATGTCAAATATCAGGGGGTAGCCATGTTAGACTGTATCCATAAAAACAATGAGGAGTCCGGTGGCACCTTAAAGACTAACAGATTTATTTGGGCATAAGCTTTCATGGGTAAAGAATGCATGCACGTCTTCAGATGCATAAAAAGGAACGAATGGACACAAATCAACATCAGGAATGGCAACATACAAAAGCCAGTAGGAGAACACTTCAATCTCTCTGGACATTCTATAACAGATTTAAAAAAGTAGCCATACTTCAACAACAACAAAAACCTTCAAAAAGGTATTGACACCTCCTCATCAATTATTGGGAGTGGACTATATCCATCCTGATTGAATTGGCCCTGTCAACACTGGTTCTCCACTTATAAGGTAACTCCCTTCTCTTCATGCATAATAATGACTGAGTCTGTAATTTTCACTCCATGCATCTGAAGAAGTGGGGTTTTACCCAAGAAAGCTTATGCCAAAATAAATCTGTTAGTCTTTAACGTGTCTCCGGACTTCTCATTATTTTTCCAAATACCACTATGATTGGGTATGGTATGAAAAAAGAGAAATAGAAGCAAAGATCTACATTCTCAAATCAGTTCATGGTTTGGGGACGAGGTTTGGGCTTTGTTATGAATTTATTTTTCATTTCAAAGTTGCTTTCTTCCGTCCATAATTGAAATACCTTGCTCCTGGAAGTGATGCTCACAGCCTCGCAGGCATGCTGATCCTGTGAGCAAAAAGAAGTCCCGTGTATGAGAGACCTACATTCAATTCTCCCCGCCACCAAAGTAACAGAGAGTCCTGTGGCACCTTTAAGACTAACAGATGTATTGGAGCATAAGCTTTCGTGGGTGAATTGCGTCTGACAAAGTGGGTATTCACCCACGAAAGCTTATGCTCCAATAAATCTGTTAGTCTTAAAGGTGCCACAGGACTCTCTGTCAATTTTATTGAAATGTTAGATGGGAAAAGTCCAAATGAATCTTTTTGAAATTCTCGATGCACTTCAGTAAACTTGAAAAAAGTTTAGTTTTGACTTTTGTTTTTATTCATTTATACTTTTTATTAATATATATTTAATATTATATTTATATGCACTCTATTTAATGTTTTATATTATTGTTGTGGTTCAGGAGCTGCACCTGTGACCTCTCTGTTCTTCCTGGGCACTCTCTCCAAGAGATAGGCCTCTCCCTGAATTTCTACAAGAGTTGACCCCTACAGTTCGTTCCTCTCTAGAATGGCTAAAGAGTGGCTCCTTCTTGCATCCTATAGATCCATGCTGAACACAGGGATCCCTGAGTTGAAGTGGCAGAATCCCCAAGTTCCTCTGCTTTCGACAATCCCTGGCATCCCAACCTTCAATGGAAAAATTCACAGGAAACTTCACATATTGAAAATTCTGAAGTTTCCTTACCTCCTACATGGATTATTCCTGTGCAGGGGAAAATTAGACACTTTATTCCTACTAGGACCTTTCTTGGGCAAAATTTCCATTGGGTTAGTTGACCTCAGTAAGAATTGAGGAACAGCTGCAGGATTTGGCCATATATGATTGGCTATCTAAAGTGTGAACCTGTAGGCTAGTACAGACACAAACACATGTGGGTTGCCATAAGCCACAATAGCCCCTGTGCACCTTGTGTCTGAATGATATCCCCATGACTCACAATTCCATCCCCACTTGCTCTTTGCTTGGCATGGGGATTTGCTGATTGCATGCCAGCATAGCAACTGGAGAGATGAAACTGAGGCTCTGTCCCTCCTGTCCTTCTGCTCCAGGGAGGGAACAAGAGTGCACACAACCTTGTTTACACCTATAATAATAATAATTAATGGAGATATCCTATCTCCTAGAACTGGAAGGGACCTTGAAAGGTCATTGAGTCCAGTCCCCTGCCTTCACTAGCAGGACCAAGCACTGATTTTGCCCTAGATTCCTAAGTGGCCCCCTCAAGGATTGAACTCACAACCCGGGTTTAGCAGGCCAAAGCTCAAACCACTGAGTTATCCCCACTACCCCTGCATGTCTAAGGTACAGGTAACCTTTCTATGCAGGTGTATAAGAGGAGTTCTGACTCCCCTGAACAAATTGGTTGTCCAAGCCACAATCTAGCCCATGTGATTAAGGAACAACAACTATACCACTCTGTACAGTGCAAATGAACATTTCAAAATCTACAGGAATCTATTGGGAAGGTTCTCTGCTCATTTCTCATAAAGACTCCATTCTCATTTCCTAATATGAACTTTGCAGTTATCTAGAAGCAGAGAAGAAACTGCATCTAACACCCAGCAGCCTAGATATTAAAAATTGCAACGCCTAGAGGAAAAGCACAGGGGGCTTCTGCAAATCGCCTCTTGCGTCTCTCTCTCTCTCTTTTATTTTTAATTTAAAAACAAACCTCTAATTGGTTTTCATTCAGCTTTAAATTAGGGAAGATTTATGAAAACGGGACTTGAAGGGCTCATTTTCAGTGGATTTGATATTATTGATTAACTGATATTTAGACTCCCGAGGCATCGCTTCTCATTGTGCTAAATAAGCATAAAAATACTACAAGCAATTAATTGCATGCTTTTTGTGCCATGCTTTGAGATGGCCTATCAGCCCTTTATTAATATTAATGAGCGGAATTAGCACCAAAGATCAGGGACCCATGATAGCTAGAAGAACCTGCAAGGACCCTACAGCTCTCATGCTTTATTATTTTTTAATCAAAGCAGCTGACTTGAAGGCACAAAATTAGAGAACTGAGTCTTTTATGATTCCACAACGATTCAAATTAAAATGATCTATACTTGCATAATTCCAACAAACCATTTTGTGCTACTTAAAACAGTTAAAAATTGCATAAATTCACGATTTAAGGGCTGCAAGTTTTCTTTTTGTAGTGAACGGGATGTTGTATGAGTATTTCTCAACTTACACATGTGGTCATGATAATCTCTCTCACACGCACACACACACACAAAATAAGCCACATATATGATGGCAACTTTCAGGTTGTAAATTATCCTGACAAAAGCAAGGAAATTCTAAGTTAAGGTTGCTGATCCTTCCATAAGCCAATGTTAATTGGATGAAATTGAGCAAAGGTAAAGTTAAGCTGAATTTGAAGGAAAAGAATTATAAACTCCTGGGAGCTGAGATCTTGGCCCACATTCTCTGCTGGTCTAACCAGACATATTTCTACTGCCTTCATATAGGTATATAAAGTACCATGCACATTTTATATTATTATATATAAAAATAATAGTTGTGCCTACAGGCCCCAACTGAGATCAGGGTACCATTGTACTAGGGGCTGTACAAACTCAGAGTAGATGACAACACCTGGAGGGAAACAGAAGGCTGAAGTGACTTGCCTGAGGTCAATAAAAGAATCAGGGCTAGAACCCAGGTCTGACTGTAGCAGCCTAGTCACTGGACCACACTGCCTCTCTTACAGTTACTTGTATATAACATAGGGCTTTTCCTCAGTAGCTTTCCAAGTACTTTACAGAAGAAGCAAGTTTCATCATCCCCATTGTACAGATGGGGAAACTGTTGCACAATTAAAATAGTAGGTCCAAACATTTTCCTCTAAGTAGCTGATTTGTCCCCAGTCAGCGACAGAATAGGTGGAATTGTCTGATATGGTAATTCCCAGTTCCTCTTTTGAGATATGTCAAAGTGCATTGATCCTCAGCTCCTGCTAACAAATCCTCAAAGAACTGCAGTATGGATTGAAAACCATGGTTCAAACATCTGCAATTGGCCCATAATCCACATATCATTGATATAGTACAATAGGCCATTAGAGTAACCTGCCATTGTGTACTTAGAAGTCCTAAATCCATGGATCATTGATGTAATAGAAGGAAACAGTTCTTTCAGAGGGTTTACAATCTATCTTATCAATGTGGATTTAAGGAAACAGCAGATCTCTGCACACACAGTAACTCTGCATATCAAAAAAACACCTTGTGAGATCTTACCAGAAGAAAGATACTGTGCATGTAAAGTAGCAAGAGTTGAAAATTCTCCAGCTGAAACCAAGGAGAGCAGCCACTTGCATTAATTCTGACTTCCCATCCTGAGACACATCAGAGTGTTCTGTGAAATCAGGTTTTCTTTTCCATTCAGCCACAAGAGATTCTGAACAACCTTCTTGACTGCAAATGACGGCTTAGCCACAATTAAATTTGTTTTTATGTGACTCCAACGCTGGTGACACTTCCGAGGGCCTGATCCTCGGCTGGACAGGTGTAAATCGGCATAGTTCAATTGAAACTAACAATTCCAATTCCAGCTGATCGCCTGGCCCTAAATTCAGCACAGGTAGCAGTGGGATGCTGCCCAAAGTGCTTCATCAAAGTCCCTTAACACCCATTGAAAAGGACCGTCTAAAAAGGTGAGTCTCTAATTCAGTCCCTGTGGTCCATTCAGGCTTTGGTCCCTCTGCTGAAACTCCAATTGCGAGGTCCATCAGTGCCAATTGTGATGGTAATTTTTCTGTTGCAGACCTTCTCTATGCTTGGGATACATCCCAATTCCAAGTGTAGACAAGGAGAGTCACAATTTACACTCCTGTTTGAAATGGGGATAAGTCAACAGATGCAAATCATGTCTTTCTTGGTCTACACTTGAGGGTATACCAGTTGCTGAACTGAGGCTAATCCCAAGTATAACCAAGGCTACAGATATCTGTTGGATGCAGCAGAGCCATGTTTTCAAATGAAAGAATTGCATAATATTATGTATTAATCGGTTAAATTCCCAAAGGCACTAGTCACATTCTGGACTCTAATGGCCAGCAAGTGTGTGTATTGGTAAGCTCAGCAGTCTTTTAGAGGTCAGAACAACAACGAGGAATTTGAAATCCTTTTGGCTGCTGTTGGTGTGTTTAGCCTAACAGAACTTTCATAGTCCTCTTCTGCGATTTTGCTTTTTGAAATTTGCAAAAGAAATTTGCTCAGGGACTGAGACCATGTATGTCAAGTGGTAGCCTGGAGAGAATTTGTACAGCTGCCATAAAGTGCACATGGCCCTGAATGTAGGGCCTGATAATGGAAATGCTGACATAACCATAAGTGGCCCTAGTGGGCAATACTATAATACAATGTTATTACGCCAGGTTTGCAAAAACACATATTATTCAAGAACTAGAATTACTGTTTGGCAGCCCCTAAGCTTGTAATGCATTAAATAAACTACAGTTTTCGAGTGATATTTGCATGCCTCTGTAACAGCATGTAAATGTGACAGTTTCCCTCTTGGAAAAGCAGAAATCCCTAATGAATCAAAGGGCCAAACATGCAAATAAACCTCGTGATTCACACTTGCGTCTCTCGTTTAATTTTTCAAAATGTAGTTTGCATTTTGATTATGCTACAGCAGGCAGCGTGGAGGGCAGAGCAGTGAGAAAAATAGAAATGTGTGTACAACATATTTTTCATCTCAAACAACGTGATTTACTTTAATCATTCTGGGAGTTACAAATAACTGCATATGGATCTTCTGAATGCCTTCCAGGTATGTGCAGCCAGGTTCAAAGCATGTGCTGTGGTTTATACTTGTACTTTATAGGTTGATTTTTCACCCGTCAATCACTCCAGTCTTACAGTTATGTAATGCCATTGTTCTCAGTAAAGTTACACTTGGTTTACACTGGTGTAACTGAGATATGAATCAAGGTCCATACGTCCATGCTATGGGAAAAATCCAAAGCACTGGTTGCATCTGATGAAGTGGGTATTCACCCACGAAAGCTTATGCTCCAATACATCTGTTAGTCTATAAGGTGCCATAGGACTCTCTGTCGCTTTTTACAGATCCAGACTAACACGGCTACCCCTCTGTTTTACAAAGCACTGTGACCCCACATTCAGTGTCACTTCTTTAGAACAGCACTGAATGGCTCTCATCTTCTGTTTCACGAAGCAGCATAAAAAGGCCTCAAAAGTGGAAAGAAACAGCCCTCAAAAGTGGGAAGAAACACCACAGCCAATGAAGAATTGGCATTATGCCTCACACTAGCTCATTTCCAGGCATATCAGGGGTGTGGAGAGTACTACTCTGTAACTGTTCTCTTCTTCCCAAGGACCATTGGCGCTATGGGAAATAGAGTGTGATTTTCAGCAGCCCTAAGACGGCTATAACTAACACTGAAGGTTGGGTCGGGCAGATCCTTTATAGCCCTGGAATAAGGAGGAGAGCAAAGGTGGCTTAAGCTAGATTAGCCTCTCCAACCCTGCCCCAATATAAGAACTGAGTAGCTAAGCATCAGGTTTTCACACCCAAAACTTGACACTTTTGGGGGGCCTTGACTAAATTAAAATTTTCATGGAAAGTATTTACTTGCCTTTAATTTTTTTTTATTTTTTTGTTGAAAAAACAAAAACCCAAACAATCTTTTTTTGTTTGTTTTTCTTTTGGCTGAAGACTTTTCAGCTTTCATCTGGAAAAAAAAAATTGTTTGTTTTTTCAATGAAAAGTTGAAATTTTCCATGGGGAGAAAAAACTACCCATTTTCCAGCCAGCTCTACAAATAATCTATAACAAAGGTAGAAAAAAAGAGGGTGGACTTCTTCCATAATTGTCGAGAGATGACCACATGAAGCAGAGAGAAAGACCATCCTGAAGTTCATCATTCAGAAGGGACCACAGCAAACATCCTCTCCTTCTGCCCAAAAGATACATATGCAGGCAGGGGAAGCTGCTTCCCAGAGCCAATTATTAATAAGATGCCACAAAATAGAGAAGCAAATAGTTAAATGCTACTAGACGTCTCGTTATGAAAGCTGCTTTGCCGTGCAATACCAGGACAAATAAAAAATGAGAATTAGTCATGATATCTACAACCTCACAAAAGGAGATTAAAAGTCTTCAGGGGTTGTCATTACAGCATCTTTACGCGATAATCAAGCAGGTTTTGTTGTACTTACTGCAGCGAATGCCACCTCTTCGCATTTCCATTGTGTTGTGAGCAAAGAAAATATAACCGATAATGTGTATGGAGTTTTTTGGGGGCAGGAGGGAAGAAAAAATAATTTAATTGACAGATAAAAAGGATGTAGAAAGGGTAATTTCATTTTCCATCAGAAGAAGTAAGCTTTTATGTCGGGAATTAAATTAACAGCACATGAAATTGGCTTTTCCTAAGTTCATTTTTTTTTAATAAAAAAAAAAGAAAAGAAGAGAGAAAAAACACCCCAAAACCAAGGTAGAGTTATGAAAAGCGTAGAAATGAGCACAAAGTCAATAAAACTTGCTATGTGGTCCTGGGCCTGCCTTCTTTTCAATCACTCTGCATTTCCTGCTTGTGTGATACTAAAAAGTTATGCTTATAAATGTTTGCTCATTTCTGTGTGTAATGTTCCATCTTTTGGCTCCAGCTGGTTCCAGGCTCTCCACCCCACATCCTTTTCTCTCTTTTCTCAGCTCATTCATGTTGCCTGCAGGTTGTGATTTATCTTTGGAGTTAATACATTCAGAGTCACATAATTTTTTGCTTGTGTTTGGCTGGGGAAACCTCTATTGGAATACCAATATGTATGGATTTTCATATTGTCATTGCTACCAAAATAGCAGCGTGGGTGGGGGGTTGGAAGGGGGATATGCAGAAAAGGAAAAATTATTTTTGAAATCATTTTTTCCACCTAATGCATAAAAATGAACTTAATGGGGAAAAAAAAAAAAAACACTAATGTAGTGCTTAGGAAAAAAACCCACAAAGCAGGTATTTACAGAGAGATCTGTGGGAACAAATGAAATGAAATGCTAATTTATAAAGGCAACCATGAAAATCAACAGCAGACTAAGAAAAAACACACTTGTTATCTGTCCAGGCGATAAACCATATAAAAGGTAACTACTAAACAATGGTTCAGAATAGCACAGGAATCAGCTACAGAGAGTTATGTGAATTGGGCCACTTTTGTTCTACAGATTTGTGGGCACAAAATTATATTTTCTTGATTATTCACAATGTGAATAACAAAAATAATCATGACGGCCACTTCTCCTAGTGCACGTCACCTTTGGACGACACAAAATACCACTCTGTATATGGGACTAAAATGTTCAAAAAATGTTTGCCTAAAATTAGGTTCCCTAAATCCATAAACAGGCACTTATATAAAAATGGTCTTAGAAGAAGTGTTGAGCACTGACATCAGTGGCAGCTTCAAATGCTCAGCACCTTTGCAAATCTGGCTTTTTTTTTTTCTTTTAGGCTCCTAAATCCATATTTAGTCACCTAACCTTCGGGTCCCGGTTTGAAAATGTTGGGTGGATATTTTGTGAATGAGCCAAAGTAGGAGTTTGCCGTTTCAGCTGTACAGAGGGATTGTGGTGCCTGCAAACACCGCACTGTGTTTTTGGAATCAAAATTAAAAATAAATTGAATCGAGAACAAATAAATAACATTTGGCTGGGCTTTTTTAGAAAGCCACAAAAACATGGATTGAATCCAGGGCTCATAGTCTTCAACACCTGTCTCTGTGCGTCTGTATACATAAAACCTGCTTGCATATAGATTTTCCCTCCAGGGGAAGCATATAAGACTCATTTACTATGTACTATGAGTGAAATCTTTTCCTTAGGGCCAACTCTTTCTCCCACTGAAATCAATGGGAGTTTTGTCTTTGATTTCAGTGGAAGAACTATCAGATCTATAATGATGTTTTATAGAATCGATCAAGACTTAGCTGTGAAGCTTTTAAGCAAATCTTTGTTTATATGCATAAATAATGTCCATGTTTGCTTTAAGGCCTGATTCAATGCCTATTGCAGCCAATGGAAAGTCTCCCAGTGACTTCAATGGGCTTTGGTTCAGATCTTAAGGAAGAGCTTTCATACTAGGGAAAACTCAATATATCAGGTTAAACACCTACATCCCATTGCTTGTCACACTTTTTAACATCATTTTTCTAACCAAAAGCCTGATCCTGAAAACGTTTGAGTAGTCCTTCCTCATGCACTTAGCCCCATTGACTTGTATGAGTAAGATTTGCAGGATATGGCCACATGGTTGCTAGATGCCAAAAATATTTTTTAACTTTTAAAGCTATGCTTTCATCTTTAAATCCCATTTCCCCTTCTTCTTAGTATTGTTACAAGGAGGAGGGAGAAAAAAAAAAATGTTCTCCTTAACCTCTGAAGATAGAGCAAAAAACAATGAACTTAACTTGCAGCAAGGGCAATTTAGGTTGGACATTAGGAAAAACTTCCTAACTGTCAGGGTAGTTAAGTACTGGAATAAATTGCCTAGGGAGGTTGTGGAATTACCATCATTGGAGACTTTTAAGAGCAGGTTAGATGAACACCTGCAGGGATGGTCTAGATAATAATCAGTCCTGCCATGAGTGCAGGGGACTGGACTAGATGACCTCCAGAGGTCCCTTCCAGCCTTATGATTCTATGATTACTGTAGTTGCTCCTCCAGAGAAGTGATAATTGGGGTTGTGAAAAGACCCAAACCTTGCATTAGGAATAATATTTATTAAGGATAAGGATAGTATTAATTATTCACTTGGTGAACACTGGCAGTGTGCACTCTGCTGTACAAGATATAAAGGAAGACAAGGTTCTGCCCCTAAGTGTTTTACGATCTAAGGCCCTGACTCTGCAGTCTTATGCACATGCATACATTCATGCATAAAGTCCTACTGTGTACGTTTTTGCAAGACCAGGGTTTAACATATCTTAGAAAATGTGGTGCCTGATGTTGTGACATACCTCTGCTCCCCCGCCCCCACATTGCATTAATCCATCTGTGTTGGTGTTTTATTTAGTTGCCTCTTGTGAAGTGCAGGTGCCTAACAAATAATAATATTTTGCCTGAACCTATTCCTCCATCTTTATCCAAAACACAAAAGGATCTTCAAATAACAGTAAATGGAGCAAATGGCCTGATGCTCCAGACTGGCTCATTTGAGGATCTGCCTGAAAGCTATGGGGGTTCCATGGGCACTGTGATTGTGGGATCTAGCCCATCAGGCACTGGCCAGGTACGATGCTTTCTGAATAACTCCTCTTTCTCCCGTCTGGGAGCCCCTCTTTAAACACCACTGCAGCAGTTGGCTTGCCTAGGAGTGATGCTGAAGCTATTGAACTCAAGGGCCAAACTTTCATTAGGCTGGATTCTCTATGGTCTTGGGCATTGTATAAATGAGAGCAAAGCGGGAGTTAAACGCTACACAATGCGATTATTGATATTCTCTTAGCATTCAGTAAGTAAGGGCCCAAGCCAAAGCCCACTGAAATTCATGGAAAGACTCCTGTAGAATTGTAGGCCTTTGGATCAGAGCCGAGGTCTTGATACCTGACTTTAAGCATGAGTACACCTATTGACTTCTACAGGGATAACTTGAGTGCTTAAAGTTAGGCATGTGTGTAAGTATATTGCTGGATCAGGCCATAAGTGGCTAGAGCAAGGTGCAAAACTTTGGAGAATCAGACCCATTGACTTCAGTGGAATCTGGGTTGAGTCTTTATATTCTGCATCATTTAAAAATCCCCTTTTCTTGGGGTCAATCCTCTGAGGTACTTGGCACCCTGCTCTTATGAAATGAAAACCTTTCGAGTTTTAATGGTCCTCTGCTTTCTACAGTGACTTCCCATAGAATAGCCAGTCACGGTAAAGATCTTAGCCCTTATCTTCAAGGTGTTCAGTGATCTGGGCCCAGCTAAAAGATCAACTAACACTCAGGGATGAAAACCGCAGTCAGGAACTCCACTCCACTGGCACAATGGAGCTTTCCTTCATAGGGGTAAACCCAGTACTGTGCAGTAGACAGAGCTTTTTCAGGGGCAGGTCGGGGACTGTGGAACAAACTCCCATAAGAACTAAGGGCCTTCACAAATCACCCCATCCTTCCACATGCAATGCAAACTGCCGTTCTTCAAACCTGCCTTCTCGAACACACAGAGAAGCAGCTATATTTAAAAAGCAAGCAACCAGACAAAAATCCTTACCAAAACAAAGCACTCCACTGCACACACAATTCACTCCCTGGGGGGAGGATGAGAGAGAAAATGAACTACACATGACAGATCTTAGTCACATCTCTTAGTGCAACACAGGGAGGTTCTCAGATACCACAGAGGATATATAGGAACCTGCAGAGAATAGAATAGAACAGAATGGAATAGAATGCACTCAGTCCTTAATGAAACAGAGTTTACTTCCAATAGATAACAGCTCCTTTCATGTGTGTGTGTGTGTGTGTGTGTGTAATATATATATTACACGTACACCTCAAAACCTTATTTCCTTCCTTCCTCTCAATGTCCCAGATCGAACTGTCCCTCTGCTCTATGACAGATCCTAAGGTCAAAGAATTTTAATGAACATTTTATTTAAACAGAGAGAGAGAGCGAGACAGAGAGAGGCAGGCATTTTAGGGTGACTGCACTAACAGCATGATAGCTTTCATAACAATAAGGGATAGTATCTCCGTGAATGGGCCTTTTTTTTTTTTCTTTTGCTGACCTACTAAAAATAAAAAATAAAGAGGCAGTAAGAGGGGGAAAAAATCCCCATTGCTGAGATGCTTCCATTTCTGCTGATAAGAGCTCTCAATGTTTTCTGGATAAGAAGATATACTTTGTCTCCTCCAAAGATAGGAGAAAGGGGGGAGAACAATGTCTTTTGTTAGAAGGGAAACTAGCTGCAATTTGAGGAGAAATGGTAATACACAATTTTGCTGAAGGCAAACAGAAACTAAAAAGTAAGCTCTTTAGAATATTATCCTTCCTTAACATTTTGATAAAGTTCCTTAAAATGGAGCCCGTTTTGCCTGTGCAGCAGTTTAATTTCCTATAATCATCTCTGATGGAACAGATGATACACACAGTTACCCCAGGTATTGTTTAAGTGGGGACTGAATTACTTTTATACTATCACTAAATGATAAAAAGAGGAACATTTTCAACATTGTCTTGTCTCCGCGCTGCAAGCCAGGCATAGGAACGCTCCTTCTAATCCTGTTTAAACTGCATTCCAGAAGTATTCACGACTCGAGGTTTTTTCTTTTGCTAAAAAAAAAGCCGTTAGAAAGAATTTGAAGGCGACATGGGGCGGAAAGCAGAGGCAACGTTCATTATCAGGCTTAGAAGAAAGACTTTTTGAAGGAAAAAAAACCCCACAAACTGCAAGACTTTGAGGAATTTCCTAGTTATCTTTTCCACTTCAGTGACTTTAGGCTTCGCCACCAAATTGAAACACCATTTTCTGAACAATAATATAGTACATTCTTTGACATCACAAAAGAATGCTTTTAAGGCATAAAAATGCATTTCCCTTATGTAATCAAAAACAAAAACTCTATAAATTACAATGCAATGTACAGTCCAATTCCTCCATTCAATGCATTTAAATGGTATGTGCTGATTAAGCTCTTAGTCATTTATGTTAAATGTCTAATGAAAAGCTCTTTGAATCTGGTTTAACCCATATTAAATGCCCTAGTGGTGCCCCTGGAATTAAAAGAGAGGAGGAAAATTAATCCTATTCTTTGTTCCCTTTATACATTTTAATAAATTATACAGCATCTTCCTAATGCATTTATGTCTCAGACAAAATGCCAAATGGTTTGATCCTTTCAACAAAAAGCCAATGAACAAATCTGCACATTAAAATGTAGAGCAATTCAACAATTCAAGGCATAGTGTTTTCCAGAAGGAGAAGATGTGTTTTCTCTGTTTCTTAATAACTCCACATGATGATTTCTGCTTTGTATGTAAGTAGACTCTACTGGAAGTTTGGAAAGTTTATTTTTTCTTGTTTCTTCTCATGCGGTACAAATCAAATGTGACTTTCAAAATGTAATAGATCCTGATTCAGACTCTAAGATCTTAACTGAGATGGAAGATGATCAGCTGGCCAAAATAAATTCTGTGTTAATAAGTGCATCCTCTTATATTGTATTGGTTTCCAAAACACAGGAGTGAGAAGGACCCACTTTGGGAGAAATTGAGTCTTTTGGAGAGAATAGATTTGGGTCTCCCAAGACTCTCTCTTCTAATATATTTGGAATTCAGCTGTCAAAACCAGATTTGAGGGGTGGGGAAATTAATTTAAACAGACATCCCAACATGTAATGTACTGAAGGTACCTCCTTAAGTGACAATGGAGCTCAGTCTCTGGATTTCAGCCATTCCATGAGACATTCAGATCCCACTTGGAGAGCATTATTTTACACTCTTCTACCCAATACAATGAAGTGGGGTTTGTTTGTTACGCACGACCTATTGATAGAAGCAGCACCATTCATTATTTCCCAGTGCTTGGAGTTTCCAGTGACACCAGCAATATCAAATTACACCAAGTGCCTAACTTTTTATTGATGATAAATATAATGGGTCTTAGGCAAAGTCCATTGCAATCAATGGGAGGCTTTTCACTAATGCCCACGAGTTTTGGACCTGGTCCAATGGGATTTCTATAGGATTTTCCCATATGAACATGACAAAGACCAAAAACAGGATATAAAAATCTACTTCAGTGAACTGGTGGGTTATGGGGATTAGGGATGCATGAATAAAGTGAACGACTTTAAACAGGCAAGGTGCGTAAGTCAATCATGCCCACATAGTGTGGTGCCCTGGGGTGTATATTGATGAGCCTGATACCATACTGGCTAAGAGAGTTGGGTATTTTAGCTCAGGCCGTAAAGGCACATACATTAAGCTCCAGCGGTCTAATGTTTGATCCCCACTGCTGACCACTCCCCTGGGCCGTCAGCATTACAAGTAGTTGACTCTTTTAGCTTAATGCTAAAGTGATTCATTCTCCTTGAGATTTCTTTGCTTAAAAACCCAGTTCCTCTCTTATGTACGGTCTCCTGGCAGCCACATTTGTTTGTCTCTGACCATGAGGCAGGGGCAATACTGCATCCTCGTTAGGAGATATGAGCAACATGGCTGCAGGACTTGTACCTTCTTGGAAAGGAGGCATCACGCTGAGGGCTAATGGCTGTTGTGCTTGGATGTTTGCGAATAGAAGTGGGAAGCAAAGAGGGTGTCTAAAGGGAGTTAGACCCAGATCCTCAAAGATATTTAGGTGCCTAACTCCTATTGAAAATCAATGGGAATAAGGTTCCTAAATACCTTTAAGGATCTGGGACTTAATGTGAAAGAACGATGTGAACTTTGAGCCCTGCGGCACAAATGAAAGACAAGAGCAGAGATAGGTTTGTTCCTGACACTTCAGCTCTGGACTCGAACTCCCGCAAAGAGACAAAGGGCTGAGCCACTAAGCTTAGATTCAGAGTGAGGAACAGCCACGCATTAGCAGGGAAGGTCCTCACTTTTAGCCCCAGAGACCACCAGCCCCAATTCAACTTGTTTTTTTTGTTTTTTTTTAAAGGTCAGAAACTCCTTAGTTACGGGAATGTTAGTTACACACTGTCGCTCTGCCTGTATGGATGGTTTAGACGCTGTTGCTAAAAGAGGAGTGGGGAAGAGCTAACACAGTTGGAAATGGGGGTATGAGGACAGGAAAGAGAGGGGAATGGTGGGAGTCGAGAGCTAGGGAGCTAGGAATTAGGCCAGATGCCATAGTGGGGTCCTGCTCCCTACAGCATCCTGCAAAGTTATTACAAACACTTCTGGGGTCTGAGGCAAAGAGAACTGAAGTCAATGGAAAGACACACATGGAATTCAGTCTGCTGATGAACAAGAGGGCAACACCACATAAGGAGTGGCATTGCTGTTGCTGGGCAGAAGGCCGATCATGAGAAGGAAGGAGGTGAAAGCCGAACACTCAGCAGGGGAGAAATAGGTTTCTTCATTGCACTGTAAGTTCTCCCTTCCTCAGGACCCCTGTTCCAAACCACTGTCACAGGTGTGCGGCTCATCTTGAAGATGGATTGGCAGCAGCACACAAGTGGCTGAGAGGATCCAGAACACAGGTTTTCCAGCATGCATTGGCCAGCAACTAGCTAGTCAACAAGCAGATCTTGGGGCAGGGGGCGAGGGGTCGGGTCACAGAGAAAAATTGTCCATGTGTTCTGGTGCTCTCATAACAATCCCCTAGTCTGTGACTGTCTGAGCACTCAGCTAGAGTCGTTCACTCCACTCCCCCATCTTCGGGTTACCGTTCCATTCCACAGGGCGCACCCCACCTTTTCTTTCAACAGCAAAATAATTTGTTGGGGCTGAAATGTAACAGGCACAGAACAGCTGGTACCAGCCAGAGAAAAACTTGGCTTCAAATACCCAAGTTTCAAAACAGCAACTTCCCTGTTCCAAACATCAGGGGACATTATTCAGACCAGATAATGTAACATCCAGACAAACTTCTGCTTTTAAATCGCAGCCCCTGAAACAAACCTCACCCTCCAACCTTTTCCCCAGCTTTTGCTACATCTGTCTCCAACATATCTAACGAAGAACTTTTCTAGTAATTTTTGAAGCCTCTCTTTTTTTAGGTGCTTCAAGCTGTGTCTGACTTGATTTTCCCAGTAGCTCTGAACATGTCACTGGATGCCTTTTCCAGCTCCTTCAAACACACCATTTAATATATTCTCTGGCCACATCTCCTGATTCATTCTCTCTACCTTCTTCTGAGTCAAGGTCCCTATTTCTCTCTGATCTTCTCTGAGGCCAAGAACTTTCCCTGGTGCCTCAAGATAATATGCTGTACCAACTCCAAATCTAGCCCTGGTCATTAACCCAGGATAGTCACCCATGATTTGGCATGAATGCAATGCAAATGCCACAACCAATGGCATTTGCAAACCAGACTGGGAACTGTCTGCAACCCTGCTTGGTGGTGCTGCTTTCTCACCCAACCAATCTTCCGTGTAGATAACATGTGAGACACTGAGCAGTCACAAGCTCATTGAGAAGAATGAATGTAACAAAGGGGAATATGTGTTTCATATGTGCCAATGTTACAGTTACAACCACCTGAGTAAAACCCTCATTTCTTTCCTGACCACGTTGTCACCATTTCCCCCCTTTTTCTTTACTATATCTATGACAAATCCCAAATTCCTCAGTAGATCCCAGGGGTCTGACATTCCTGGCTCAAAATACAGAACCAACTGAAAAGTAGGAAATTCAAAACGGATGGAAGGAAATACTGTTTTAAACTGTGGGATTCACTGCAACCAGCTATTGTTGAGACCAAAAGCGGAGCAGGATTCAGGAAAGGATTTAAGTGGATAACAAGGATATGAAGAATTATACTCTTAACAACCTGCCCCTAAAAAACCCTCGATGTTTGGATATAATATAAACCCTCAAGCTTCAGGCTTTAAGCCAACCTCTAATTCCTGGAGGCTAGGAGAAACTTTCCTCAGCGCAAATTGTCCCATCACTGTGTACTGAAGGCTTTCTTCCACATTCTTCTAAAGCACAGGCGGCATTGTCAGAGACAGGAGACTAGCCCAGATTGTATTATCTTCCCTAATGTATTTCCTTGGACAACGTACATCTCCCTGAGCCTTGCTTCCATCCAACATGGAAAGATGCCTGCACATATCCTTATCCCACAGCTGGTATCCCCTTTCTGTATGGTACTGAGAGATCTGCACATGGATTGCAGGGGGATAGACAGACAGATAGGTAAGCTGTGGCAAATTGATTTGCCAAAGGTCACACACAGTAGAAGAGTTACTCATAAGGCCCAGGCAGGCCTGATTGCTAGTCCGGGACTCCACCCACTAAATGATAGTCCCTCCCTCAGCAGTTCTTCTTGAAGCTAGTGTGATTCATCCCCCACCTGCTGTATGGCATAGAACTGACATCGCACACTAAGATTTACTCCTCAGTGCTCTGAGCCAACCACATTCTGCAATGACAGGGGCATCTTTTTTGCTCCTTCTCCCTGTAAAATGAGTTATTTGAGTCTTACAGACCTTAATGATTTTCCCTTGCTCTTAATTAGATAATTAAACCCTGGGTTCAGATCATAACATGTCATACTAACGATAGCTATTTAATCAAAATGTCCATTTGTTTTCATTATGTTAAGGTTAGTAAGGATGCTTAAGTACATTTCATGTTATTTGAGCTTCTTCTTTTGTTTGCTTTGTTGCTGTGAATTTATATATAAATACACAGTAAGATGAGACCTATAGAATTTAATAGCAACATAACAAATTAGGTGTTTTCTTTGGACATCCTATGGAACTTGAAAGAACAATATCCCTGGTATAGAAATCTACAGGATGATTTTAAAAAAGAAAATAATAAATAGAAACGGTAACATTTCTCTATTAAAATATATGGCCAAGATTTTCACGAGTGGCTAGTGATTCTGGGGGATTCCATTTATGGCTCCCCAACTTTAGCTACCTTTAAGGAGTCTGATTTGAGAAAGTGCTGCACACCCACTCTTTGAATACTGGGTCAAAATCCATCCAGAGGGACACCCACAAACCGAGGCATCTAAAGTCACTGGTCATATCTGAAAATCTTGCCCTCCAGGCTTGTAAACTCCACAAGACTCTGTGCAACTTTTGTAGGCGTCCACTTGATTTGTCCTCATTAAATTCCATAGGACTTTCCCAGGAAGGTTTTAAGACACCAGGTAATAAATTCAGGATGATGGCAGTTGAAGCCAAGTTGCTCTCAACCACCAAGCATTTCCCACCCAGTACAGGACACCGGCAGTAATTCTTAATTTTTCAGCAGATAAAGCTGAAAATGATGCACCCAAGTATGACACTAAAAGCACAGAGAAAATGAATGGCTACCCATCCTCTGCCTTTCCTTTAAACAGGATTCCCTGCCCTTGCCAGAATTTTGGCAGATAATCATCCTTTACAATGACAACTTCATTAATTAATGCTTTGGTCCTTTCCCTTACTGAGGCATAGCAGGAGGATTCTCTGACTGAATACCAAGTGTATAGTCTCTTTTGTTCCATTGCCACAATGTAAGGGATTTTCTGAAGCCTCATGCTAAATTGGGAGTGACACCAAAGCCTTGTGGAAGGAAACAAAAATTCAGTATATGAGGAGCGTTATTTGAGTGCCCATCTAAGTGCTTCAGGAGCCATTAAAGAAAGTAAGGGCCTGTCAAGGGTAGACAAATAGATATGTTGATATAATTACACTGAGGCAACACTGTAATGACAACTCCATGCGAAACTGGCTTGCACTGGTGTGACCTATCATGGTAACTTAGTGGTGCATGACCCATCCTGCACCATGCGGCACACCTACATTGAGGGTTCACAAGAGAGTTGCTGAACTGGTGTAGCTAAAGCAGGATAAAATAAATAATAATAAAATATATATAACAATACAGACAGGGGATAGTTGGGGAGGGGGGAGAGAGAAACTTATGTTCCCTAGGATATCCAGACATATTAGAATGGTGGGAGGAGAAAGAAAAGATTTGCAGGTCTGTATTCGCACCCCACCAATACAGCCTACTCTGAACCAGAATTCCTTAGCCGAGGAATGAGCTTCATGGTGCTTCTGGCAACAATTATCTCACCATGCTCCTTGCCAATTTCTGAACAGATGATTATTGTTAGTGGAACACTCAAGGCAAAAGGGAGAGCTGTGCAAAGAATAGAAATACATTTCGCTAAAGAGTTCTAAATTTTGAAATTTGGTTGTGTTCCGAACCAGACCAACCCCCAAAATTTCAAAATTCTCTCCAAAAGACAAAAAAAAATGTTTTAGGTCAATTGAAACATTTCATTTCAATTTTGACTTTAACTTATTAAATATTGTAATACACAATAAATGTGTACCATCTCTCTTATAGGATATAATACATCATTTAAAAAAAATCAAAACAAAAAGTCATTTTGAAATCACAATCCAAATGTTTTGTTCTGACAGGGTCCAAATGGGTTCTGACATTGACAGATTTGTTGTTGTTTTCTTCCAAAAGGAAATTCCAGCAAAAGCAATCTGATTTCATGAAACACTTATATAGAACTACAAATTCTGAGTGAATAGTGGTCTGTCAAAGTTTCTCTAGCTACCTCTTAGGCCATCCCAGCTGTGCTCATCTTTTAAGTAAATTAAGGAATACCCCAAAATAAACTGACTGGTCAGAATGGGTACCATTGCCATCCACTGGAAAGAATCAAAATTATTTTTGAAATGCGTTCTGTAGAACCTACAGCGCTAAGTATTCAGTCCTGAGTTCTCTATTAGTTCAAGCATTAGTAGAAGCTTGAAATTTCAGAGCAGGAGGATCAGATGTCTATTCTCATAGGTGCCATGAAGTCAGGGCTGCCCAGAGGATTCAGGGGGCCTGGGACAAAGCAATTTTGGGGGCCCCTTCCATAAAAAAAAGTTGCAATACTATAGAATACTATATTCTCGTGGGGACCCCTGTGGGGCCCGGGGCAAATTGCCCCACTCCCTCCACCCCCGGGCGGCCCTGCATGAAGTTCCTCTAGGGTCATGATAGGTTTGTTGCAAAACCATTCCCAAATAACTGAAAAAGCATATAGGATATTTCATGTTGCAAGTAAGGTGTTAGACTGAGACTTGTAAGATCTGGGTCCAGTTCCTGGCTCTGCCACACACTTCCTGTGTGATCTTGGATGAGACACTTCACCACCTGAGGTCTTAGTTCTTCTCCCCCGCAACCTTCTTCTACTTTGTCTATTTAGACTGTAAGCTCTTCTGGGCAGAGACGGTCTCTTACTGCATACAGTACATGCATTACAGCACCTAGTACAATGGGAGCCTTTAATTTGGTGGTGGCCTCTAGGTACTATTATAATAGAAATAATTAGTAACAAGATGAGGAGGTCAGAATGTCTCTGTCTAGCAGGGCAAATTCAGCAAAATGCAGCACACAGTAAAACATGCACTTACACCAGTTCTTCACTTAGACAAAATATTGATGGGTTCAGCGTTTCCCATCTGTAGCTAAGAAATCTAAGCTAAGAGTAACTGTAAGTGCACCATTTGCTGCATTTCTCTGAGGGCTTAGTTGGGTCCTTATTGTTGACAATATGGTGACAATCAATAAAAAAAAATAATGGTGAGCTAGATTCACAAAAGGATTTAAGCACCGAAATGCCACTTTAGACATGTAAATCTCACAGTCAGGCCCCACTGGGATTCACAAAAACCCTGCTATGTTGCCCCCGAACACTGTAGGCACCTAAATTCACTTGACACCTAAATTTCTGTAGTAAAGTTCCATAGGCACTTGTGTTTCTGCCTCTGGGCATGCACACAGCAGCCCCACACCAGGCATCTGGATGCCTAAACCCCAGAGCAAAGCACAAATTAGGGGAAGATAGACATTCCTCCACCTATGTCACCCATGGGGCCCAATCCAGTAAGTGTACCTTGCCTACGACATTGGGCCACTATGAGCAAGGTTACACAAAATGGCCAGAGGGATGTGGACCTCCCTCGTAACTTCTAGCATAATGGTTAGGGTGCTCATCTGGGATATGGTAGGCCCCCCAGTTCAAATGCTCTTCTTCCTCTTGGGTGGAGGGGGTTTGAACAGGAATCTGCCACCTCTCTCATGAGTGCCGTACCCTTGGGATGATAGAACAATCTGAAGTGAGACTCCCTCAGTCTCTCCTGTTCAAGTTGCTGTGCTATAAATATATAATTTAAAAATGCATTGCAACGGGGGACTGGATCCTGGGTCTCCCAGGTGAGTCCTCTAACTACCAGGCAACAGACTCATTCTCATGCTTGCTCAGAGTCTCTGGCCCAATGGCTATTTCATTATTTATTCACAGTGGAATAGCTCTGACAGGAGATACTGTGGGAGCCCCACATCGGAATGTACTGTGGCCTAGTGGCTGGAGCACTTACATGGGAGGTGCAAATTCCCTCTCCCTCTCAGTTGTTAGTGGGGGACTTGGCCTAGGGGTCTTCCAAAGCCCAGGTGAATATCCTAACCACTGGGATAAACACTTGAGAATCTGAAGCAGAGGATGGCACCTCCTTGTAGCCCAGACTTAGGTGCCTAGCTCCAAGTGAGGGCGCAGGGCTTAACAGCTTCCATTGGCTTCCTTAGCTGATGAACCTCCTAAAGTGCTGTTTGTTTGTTTTTAATCCCTTTCTAAGACACCCACTCTGCCCATTCATTGTGTAGGAAACGTAGGTGCCTAACCCAGGCTTTGTGAATTCCAGTGATTGTGTAGGTGTCTAAAAGCTAGTCACCACATCTCAATTTCTTTGCAAATCCAGCCCATTTATCTCCACTAAAGAAAGTTGCAGCATGGAGAAATGAGCCAAATTCCTCCCTGGTAAAACTCCAAAGGAGTCATGGTTTTGGCCACGACTGAGAATTGTTATGGTCTAATATTTAGAAAGAACAAAAGCAAGAACGTAATCTTTACGTTGCTAGTTTGAAGTATAAAAATATATTACATGCACACTGTCAACATGGCTCTCGTTCTAATACCTTCCACTAAATTCAGTTAAAAAAAATCCAGTGGGCATCTAACCTACATCTGCATTCCTTGGAAAGAAATTCATGGCTGAATTTGCATTGATGGCAGAGAAAGGGCATATTTTTTGCCTCTAATTTGACCATAGCTCAGGCAAGCTAGGCCAATCCACTCTTTTGCTATCCCCTCACTCTGTTTTTCCCAGACTGTATTATAGATCCTGCTGTAGACGCCCCTCTATGGCTGAGGTTACTGTTATTATATTGAGAATTCAAGTGCGGATATATTAGTAAGGGTGATTATAGCCTTGCCAACTTTGCAGTGAGTTTAAACTGCAGTTCTATTGCAACGGTGCCTAGAAACCTCAACTGAGATTAGGGCCCCGTGTGCTAACACTGTACAAACACACAACAAGAGACAGAATTTACCCCCAAAGAATTTACAATCTGGATAGATAAAACGGACCAAGCATGGGAGGGAAAGAGGGGTAAAGTGACTTGCCCAGGGTCTTGCAGCAGAGCTGGGAATAGGGCCCAGATGTCTGGACTCCTGGTCTATTGCCCTACACATTAAATAACAGTCTCTGATTTGTCTTGCACTTGGTTAAAAAATCCTGCTGCACAAGGTTCTTCCTTCTGTCACTTGTAAATTCACCCATGCAAATTCAAAATGGCTCCACGTTTCACAAGTGAATACTCTTGGGATCAAAGCCATATTTAGGCCTGATGAAAGCCTCCTGTGATTTGTAAGAGTCTGTCCTGATAATATTTAACAGCTTGAGCAGAACTGTGCATGGTGTAAGAAACTGCGAAGTAATAATGTTTGGGAGGAAAATCAAGGATAAAGTAACCACAAAGCTAGAAGCAGCTACATTGAACTAACACTAAACCTGTACTGACAGGAGGATTGTTAACATGGAAATAAGAAATACATTGGTATAAGAAAAGATAACAAAAAGTTATTTATAAATCTGTGTAACAAAGAGAGGTTGAAGCTGTGAGGTGAGGTTGTCCTGATGAGCGTCCCACTTGTGAGTTAGATCATAGAGGAGCATTATTTACTAGGGCTTTGCCTTAATAAAGATGTGTTGGATCCATCCGCTGAGCAAGTGAATCTTACCAGCAGATACATTTTAAATGTTGATGACCTTTGGTACATAATGACCAACATTATGGTGCTTAGCCTAGATCTCAGGAACCCACACCTGACTAGTGAAGAATAATATGATGACTTAACTACTGTGGGAATAGTTGGCTTTGCATGAAAATCAAAGACTCGTAAAATCCCCTAATCCAACGACTAAGATGTGATGTGCTTATTAAGACTGGCAATTTCAGTTTCAATCCTATTCAAAAGACTTACAGTTATGCGACACTAAGCTGTCCTAATTGATGGCATGGAAGGACAGTGTTTAGGTTGAGGAGTGGCATGTGATGTCAGGCTACGGGGACCAGACTGATGGTGGGGACAGTCTCTCCAAGCCATCCACTTACTTGTCAATCTTATTTAAATCTTATTGCTTCCCAAATTGGAAAGATTAGACTGTAATTAGCTGTTTCCCCATCAGGCTACGTTGTGCCTTCCTAAACAATCTTTTGATAATGATCATATCATACCGCCCGACAACTTCAGGGAAATTTCAGAGCCAAATATTAAACTGGCAGTTATGAAACTGTGCTCAACCACCTGTTCTCTTGACCCATGGCTGACCTGGTTAACAAAGGACCGTATATCTCAATTAGTCCAGGTGATCTCAGAGATTGTCATACTATAATTAATGTTGGGCCTTCTCCCCCTTCCCCCAATTTATACGACACTAACCATACCCATATGCAAGACACATTCTTTGCTGTTGGAAGAAATGTCCAGATGCTATCTAAAACTTTGATCAAATTGTCTACGGCTGAGATGTCAAAGTAATAAGCAAGACGTCAAAGGTTCACAAAAATGGATGCTTATGTTAGGCTCCTAAGTCTGTGTTTAGACACCAAAATAAAATGTTGTGCAGCTCCTATTGACTGTAATACAGTGGAGGATAAACACCAAGGAGAAAGAGGTGCAGAGAAGTGCCAGGAGAGAGAGAGACGTAGCAGGATAATGTGAAAGAGAGCCAGAGAGAGCCTGGGGGAAGGAAACATAAGAACAGCCATACTGGGTGAGCCAAAAGGTCCATCTAGCCCAGTCTCCTGTCTTCTGACAGTGGCCAGTGCCAGGTGCCCCAGAGGGAATGAACAGAACAGGTAATCATTAAGTGATCCATCCCCTATCGCTCATTCCCACGTTCTGGCAAACATACTAGGGACACCATCCCTGCCCATCCTGGATAATAGCCATTGATGGACCTCTCCTCCATGAATTTATTTGTTTTAAACCTGCTGTCTATTAATTTCATGTGGTGATCCCCACATCTTGTGTTATGAGAAGGAGTAAATAACACTTCCTTATTTACTTTCTCCACACCAGTCATGATTTTATAGACCTCTATCATATTTCCACTTAATCCACAATGACTCCAAGATCTCTCTCTTGAGTGGTAACAGCTAATTTAGACCCCATTGTTTTACATGTATAGTTGGGATTATGTTTTCCAGTGTGCATTACTTTGCATTTATCAGCATTGAATTTCATCTGCCATTTTGTTGCCCAGTCACCCAGAGAGATAGAGACTGTCAGGAAATCAAGGAGGAAAGGAGGGGAGAAAGACTGGTGAGGGAAAGAGAAGAGAAAAGAGCAAAAGGAAGAGAGAGAAAAAAAATAATAGGTGAAAAGGAAGAAAAAGGGGGAGAAAATGTAAGATAGAGATGTAGGAAGAGAAAGAGAAGGAAGTGAAGAAACAGAAGGAGAGGGCAAAATGAAGGAATAAAGAAATGGAAGCAAAGAAGAATATGAACACAACCGTTAAGGATTGAAATGTTACATTGCATTTAATTGTAGTTCCCTGAAAGGAAAGGATGGTCCTTTGTTGGGTGAAGTGGGTTCTTCAGGCCAATAATGGCTGAGGCATGGCTGGAATTGGGCAGAAGTGTCAGTCTCGTCGTGATTCAAAAGCGGAGCCAGTATCAGCATCTTTTACTCATATTTTAAACCTGGTCATAGCCAAGGTGAAAGATAGTAAGAGCACACAGAAGTTTCAGCTCTATGAGCTACACTTATTACCCTAGGTGAGTATCTGGCCTAGGAGAGAAAGGGAAGAATACCCCTTTCAGCAGAAACTGTAAGTGGATAGAGTGTAACTACCAGCATTGTAATTAATTTAGGACACTAGAGCAAATACCACTGCTCTTGCAAAAAGTGCTAGCAAATCTTTAAAGAATATAATAAGAATCACAGTTTAACATCTCATCCTAAATATGGCACTTAAAAGCATCACAGTACTCCTATTGCCATTCTGGACAATTATTTAGTACTATTTGCTTGTACTTCAGTAATGCCTACGGGCTCTAAGCAGGGACCCATTGTGCTATGCAATCTACCCATGCTAGAGACAGAACTTCCAATCTGCATATAAAATGAGAGAAAATGGGTGGATACAACAAATGGATGGGGGTGCACAAGGTAACAGTGAAACGATAATGATAAAGTAATGAGAGATGAAGGCCCAAGACATGGAGTCCATTCTATTCCTGGTCCTGCCACTGACTTCCTGTGTAACCTTGAACAAGTCACTTCCCCTGTTTGTGCCTCATTCTCTGCACCTGTAAAATTGGGATCATGATGTTATCTTGTTTTACAGAGTGCTTTGAAGTCTATGGAGGAAAAACACTATAAAAGAGACGAGCATTCATTTTAACTGCAATACACATATCATAGAGGAGCACTATTTTCCTTGAAAGAATAAAGTATATTCCAAAACACAGGGAATGTGTTGATTTTCAGATCTTGCAACCTCTTCAACCAGCTTACAAATTAATTGCTTTCTTAAAAAAAAAAAAATGTAGCCTGAAAGCTAGAATCCCATTGAAATACTGAACTGAAGGCTTTATTGCCCTCTACGATCAATGCTACTAATTCTTTGAGTATTTTTACATATGCAATTGCAGTTCTAGCCTACAGTCTCTAGTGTGTGGTTGGAGGCTGGTAATGGAAAAATCAAACAGGAACACTGTTTACCATTTTGTTCCCTAGCTCATGGGATTCATTGCAACAAGCCTGAGTGAATAAGAAACTTTCCCCTTCCCTCACCAACTATCACAAAAGCAGCCTTCATCTCTCAGGACCGGGAATTTTGCAGAGACTCCTCATACGTAGCAAGTCGCTATGGAAATAAATTATGATAGATTAAGTTCCTGACAATGATTTTCTGCAAATGTTCACCATGCTGTAACCAGGTCAAAGGGCAACTGTAATGTAACCAGGCTCCTACATTGTTTCTAAGTGTAGAGTTGATGAACCCTTAGGATGAAGCAACAGAGGGTTCCTGTGGCACCTTTGAGACTAACAGAAGTATTGGGAGCATAAGCTTCCGTGGGTAAGAACCTCACTTCTTCAGATGCAAGAAGAAGTGTATCTGAAGAAGTGAGGTTCTTACCCACGAAAGCTTATGCTCCCAATACTTCTGTTGGTCTCAAAGGTGCCACAGGAACCTCTGTTGCTTTTTACAGATTCAGACTAACACGGCTACCCCTCTGATCCTTAGGATGAAGTTTCATTTCACTTACAATAGGAAGATGGAGTGAGAACCTATGAGGCAGCTGTTAAATGCAGCCTTTGAAGTGGGGAGTGCTTTGTCTTTGTGCTTGTTCTGGCTTTCTCTCTTCTTTGATTGGAGAGAGGAGCAAAGAAGTTGCCACAACCATGTGACTGGAGGGGCAAAGCAGAGTTTGAATCTCAACCAACATTGTAAAAGCAGCAAAGAGTCCTGTGGCACTTCATAGACTAACAGACGTCTAGGAGCATGAGCTTTCGTGGGTGAATACCCACTTCTTCGGATGCATGTAGTGGAAATTTCCAGAGGCAGATATAAATATGCAAGCAAGAGTGAGTCAGGCTAGAGATAACGAGGTTAGTTCAATCAGGGAGGATGAGGCCCTCTTCTAGCAGTTGAGCTGTGAAGACCAAGGGAGGAGAAACTGCTTTTGTAGTTGGCTAGCCATTCACAGTCTTTGTTTAATCCTGAGCTGATGGTGTCAAATTTGCAGATGAACTGAAGCTCAGCAGTTTCTCTGGTCCTGAAGTTTTTTTGCTGTAGGATGGCTACCTTTAAATCTACTATTGTGTGTCCATGGAGGTTGAAGTGTTCTCCTACAGGTTTTTGTATATTGCCATTCCTAATATCTGATTTGTGTCCATTTATCCACACACAACATTGTGTGTGTGTTAGGCTCCTGGGTTTTGTTTCATCCCATCTCTTGTACACTGTATGTATATTTAGGCGTGTGTGTTTATGTATGGCTATTTAATCAACCTATCTATGCTGCATACATTATATCGTGATCAGGGTTGTCACTAACCCTCCCATAGTAGAATCCTATTAGGAGGAAATTCAACACAGCAAATATATATTGATTTGGAGTAAAATTTTCAAAAGCACCAAGTGAGGGTATGTCTATACTTAACTCCGGGTCCGGCGGTAAGCAATCGATCTTCTGGGATCGATTTATCGCTTCTTGTCTAGACACGATAAATCGATCCCGGAAGTGCTCGCTGTCTACGCTGGTACTCCTGCTCGGCGAGAGGAGTACGCAGAGTCGACAGGGGAGCCTGCCTGCTGCGTGTGGACCCGCGGTAAGTTCGAACTAAGATAGTTCGACTTCAGCTACGTGAATAACGTAGCTGAAGTTGCGTATCTTAGTTCGAAGTGGGGGGTTAGTGTGGACCAGCCCTGAGTTAGGAGCCAAAGTCCCATTTTCAAAAGTGTCCAAGGGCCAGATTTTCTGAAGCCTAAGTGGCAGGTGGGTGCCTGAGCACTTTTGAAAACCCCACTAGATATTCATCTCCATTATTAGGCCTCTACATTCCTTTAAAAATCTTGCCCTGGGTGCCTACGTTACTCTTGAAAATGGGACTTAGGTGTTTTTAAAAATGTTACCCCATGGTCATAGTAATTAATAGACTTGCACATCATGTACTTAGAAGCCTGATTTTGTTTACATTAAGACCCTTTTATACTCAGGCAGTATGTGAGGTATTACACCCACTTTAAGCCCCCTCCATACTACCAGAGACGTGTGAAGAGGTTTGAGTGTAAATGAGGATTATCTAACAGTGTAAGTGCTGTAATTTGGGGGATAATACATCATATTGTTCATTCACAGATGTTGAATCTCTAGTTTACATGCAACCTTTTCAAATCAATCTTAACTATGAAGCCACCACCAGCACCTGAGTAACGCAGTTTTATATCTCAGAAAACTAGACTATCACCAGTTTATTCTTTATCTCCAACATTAAAACTAGCAGCCACTGATTTTCGTTTTCAGTCAAACAAGCAGGAAACTTTTCTCATCTTTCTTTCTGATTCATTCAAAAACATCTGCTGCTGCCCTTTGGAGTCTTTCCGACTTGCTTTCAATTAAAATGAAAGCCCTGACATCATTTCTGATCTCTTTGCTGTACTTTCTATGAGCTCTGAGTATCTAATGTCAGAGCAACAACCTACCAAGCAAACAACAACAAAAAAGGACAGATCTATGAATTCCTGTTAGAAAAAGCAGTTTGGCTGCTATTTGACTGCTATTAAATAACCATATTTAGTAATATCCTCGGGTCTCTCAAGAATAGAGATTAAAATAAGGGAAAGTCTTCCACACCATGTCATTTGGTAAACTAGAATGATGGACAAAATCTCTAGCTGGTGTCAACTGGCATAGTTCCAGCCCTAAAATAGAAATTTGGGATGCAATTTAGTGGGCCAGCAACAGTGCTCAGCACCACTTAAATCTTATTTAAAAGATGTTACATGGCATGACTTAGATGAGTGAATTTCACTCTCTGAACACCCTCCTTCCTTTAGAGCTGTAATCAATAAAGGAAAAAAATATTTTCCTCCTTCCTTTAGAGCTGTAATCAATAAAGGAAAAAAATATTTTCACATGGAATGTCAGAAGAATGAGCCAGTTCCTTAGCTGCATCTGAAGAAGTGGATTTTTTACCCATGAAAGCTTATGCCAAATAAATCTGTTAGTCTTTAAGGTGCCACCGGACTCCTCATTGTTCCTTAGTTGGTGTTAATCACCCAAGTTCCCAGTTCAACTTTCACTAGCTGAAGTTCTGGCCCACAAATATCTCCAGGAGCCATGTCTTGGAAAGGGCATGTTATTGAAACATCAGGTCATTCAGTGGTATAATAAGTACATGATTGGATACAGGGCCGGCTCCAGCATTTCTGCCGCCCCAACCAAAAAAAAAAAAAAAAAGTTGCAATTGCAATCGCGATCAGCGGCGGCAATTGGAAAAAAAAAAAAGCCGCGATCGGCGATGGCAGTTCAGCAGCAGGTCCTTCGCTCCTAGAGGGAGTGAGGGACCTGCTGCCCCCGAATTGCCGCAGATGCCGCCCCTCTCCCTTGGCCGCCCCATGCACCTGCTTGTTAAGCTGGTGCCTGGAGCCGGCACTGGTTAGATATCACAGAGGGCAGGACCCCTGAACAGAGCTAGTCAGGATTTTTTCAATGACTTGTTTTTCCTTTGAAAAATGCCAGTTTGTCAAAAATGAAACTTTTCAGAGGCAAGAGTCAGTTTTAACTAATCTCTGGACTCCAAACATTTTTGAATAAAAAAATGTTGAAGTTGTTGGGACATCTCATTTCCACATTTTTAAAAATTATTTTCTGGTAAGAAGTGACTGGTTAGAAATTTAAGGTAATTGTAGCAACATGTAAACATAAAACGATTGAAAAGGAAATGGAACATTTTGAAGTGAAATGTTTCGATTGACTTGAACCAAAATTTTGGGATTTTCAGTTCAGAGATTTTCAAAATGTCAGGTTTTTTTTCTCCCAAGAGAAGTGGGAAACAAATCTTGAAAGTGTTCACAAGACAGGAAAACCATTTCCTGGCGAGCTCTATATGAGAACCATGGCTAAAAAAAAAGGGATTGTGGGTGTCACTAAGTCACCAGATATCCTTCACCACCAGCCTATAAAATGCCTGGATTCCTAGATTTGAAGGCCAGAAGGGACCACTGTAACCACCTAGCCTGATGTTCTGTATAACACAGGCCATAGGACTCCCCGGAATTAATTCAAATCCAATAGGATTGAATGTCTCTAAAGTGTTTGAACAGTTCTCTTCTGACTCTGATGAAGCACAGGAAGCTCTTGGCATTTTGGGGAAGGAAAGATCAAACTTGCCAAGGTGACACCTGACTTTGTTTTTCATATTAGCATAACGAAATCTGTCTTTTCAGATAAAGGCAACAAGATGGTGGATAAGTGATGGAGCTAAACATTTTTTTTCATAGTACTGCTAAAGAGCAAATAAATCCAAGTTAACTACTTTCTCTACATCCGTACACGTTAGGGGAATGTGTTATTTTGGGGTCAGCTTCTCAGCTGGTGTAAATTAGCAGAGCTCCATTAATGTCAACGGCACTACTCAATGTACGCTACCTAAGAATCTAGCCCTGTACTCCCAGTTCTGACACATTTGTGTTTCTCACAGACTATCTCAGGACCTCGAGGGATGCAATCATGAGATGCATACGGATTTTAAGGACCACAGTTATCATTTAGCCTGACCTCCTGCACAACACAGATCCATCGAATTTGACCAGGAAGAGAAGAATCTGGTAGTGTTACATTGGAACCTTCATTTCTTAGAATTTGGAATGATAACACACGAGAACCCCAAAACAAAAAAGAACAGAAGTACTTGTGGCACCTTAGAGACTAACAAATTTATTAGACATAAGCTTTCGTGGACTACAGCCCACTTCTTCCGAAGAAGTGGGCTGTAGTCCACAAAAGCTTATGTCTAATAATTTTGTTAGTCTCTAAGGTGCCACAAGTACTCCTGTTCTTCTTTTTGCGGATACAGACTAACACGGCTGCTACTCTGAAACCAAAACAAAGAGATACCAAAAAGCCTACAATTCCAAAACACTGTTCAAATACACCACACTTTTGCATATCAGCTGGTAGGATCCCTCCCATCCCTTGGAAAGAGGTTTTGTGTAAAGATTCACTGAGGCTATTATTCTAACCTTTAACATTTTCTCTTTGTCTGATCGTAGGTACTCCTTATTTCTTTAAATACCCACCAGCAAACTGTCAAACAGAATTCTCTCTCACTTTCCTCCCTGAAACCTTTTTCTTCCTCTTGTCTGGATCACCTCCAGAGCAAGGTGGAATAAGTCAGTCCAAGACCTCAGGCATTTGAAATATATCCTGAGTCATTGTTGATAATTATAGAAATAGAACAACCAGTCCAGAAACTAAAAGGTAAGCCAGACAGGATTAGATATTTTCTGTTCAGGAACACAGCTAATGCACTTTGAATTAGTCTATTAAAGCTATTTTGCAAACTCTCCTATCACTTCACATTCTTTTCCCTTAAATCTCTATCTTTCCACAGAACGTTTTAATATTGGGTCAGATTATGAATATTAAAGGATTTCCAAAACCCACGCTAATTTTAAACTACAAGTGCTGTGCATTGCAAATGACCTGAGCTGTGTGACTCATCCGCTTCCAGAAAATCAGGTCATGAAATTCTCTCGTTTGCAACTCAAGTGAAGTCCCAGCCATATCAAGTCGGTGCTATGTAGTTTTCTTTACCCCTCTTTTCTAACATTTTAAAAAGCAAATCTAAAGCGTGAGCAACTCAGTGGATTGACAATGCCCCAGAGACTGGAGTGCTCTCTCCACAGATCAGGTACAGTCACATAGCAACAAAGCTTCCCCTCCACTCAGCTTCTACCCTGACCTAGTAAGACATCCCCTGGGGTGATATGGTAACTCAGGCTCCATGAACCAATAATGCCTCCCTCAGCCTTGGGCTGAGACTCACTGAGAATATACCAAGTAGTGCCAAATGAGATGCATTAGTGTGGGGTGGACACCTGTCCATTTGTACGAACCTGATATAACCATGGGCCTCAGCCAAAGCTTATTGAAATCAATGGAAATACTTCATGGAGCTTTAGATCAGACTCCGTTTAACCCAGGCCAACACATCTCATTGAAATTCCACACCCCTGCCCCCAGAACACCTGGTTTGTTAAAAGTGAACATTTTTAAATGTATCACAATTTTGAAATTCAAAAGAGTTCGGCAAGTTCCAGTCAGGGACCCTCATTCCACTGAAACAAGTGTGACGACGGAGAGACAAAGCGGGTGAGGTAATAACTTTGATTGGACCAACTTCTCTCTGTGAGAGAGACAAGTGTTCGAGCCACACAGAGTGGAGAGGTAGGATCAGGGGATATGGCTGGGGGGCGGCGGGAGGAAAGACTAGTTTTGGCTGCTTTTTTAATCTGGGGTGCTTGTCATTAGCACTCCGAGGAAGCACACTAACTTGAAGCACACAGGCAGGCCTGGACTCAAAACACTTTGCATAGTTTCTAATTAACCCTCTCTTTGTTTGACCAGCTAAACAAACAAAATGCCTTGCTTACATTTCAATTAGCTGGCCTTTTGCACGGCTGAGGATCTAGGCAGCACCTTGCCTGGAACTCTATTAGCATTTAAATGAAGATAGGTCAGTTGCACACAGCAGAGCTTAGTTGGGTAATGCAGGCCTAATGATCAAGGGACCCAGGCAAGCATAAAAATCAGGCAGGTCAATACAGAAAGCATAAAAAAAACTAGATCGCTTGGTCACACCCATTTTAAGGGGAGGTCAGGTGATGCTGAAGGTCACATTTGAAATTAAATCCCGTTGCTGTGCTTCTTCAGTGCCCTGCTGTACTCCCTGATCATCCTTTCTTAGGGACAATCCAGCTCTCATTTGAAGTTGGCATGTACACATCGTACACGGCAAACTGCAGGGCAGCTACTAACAGGTCAGGCTCCTGTGTCACCTATAGACTGGCTACGGAACCTCCTGAGAGAGATACACTACCAATGTATTGTCATCATATCTTTCAATGTACTGACAGCTTACCCTTAGTTTAAATAAGGTCTGTTACACACAACGCCACCTCGTGGCTAAATGGTATAATGCAACTTAGTATTCCATTACAGAAGTTACTCCAGATTCATGTTGATGTGAAAGCAAAGTTTGGCCCGTACGATTTCCTAAACTGGATTAGGCCTCTCATACATCGACTCTAATAATCTGCTTCTGTCCTTGGTCAATACTTGATGATTGGGTGACAGGGGAGGGGGAAAAACACATACTAAATACAACACTGAATATTTGGGTAAGATCAGGGGTCTAATTCTCTATTGCCTGGTCCCTTGGGCAGTCCCACTTTTCACAGGTTTGTGTAAAAAAGAGTATAAAATCAAGTGTTCCCATTCACTTACACCAGTGGTATCATTTTATATCTAGCCACGTGCCACAGGTGTCTGAGCACTAAGCCTGTCAATGGGAGCTTTGCATTGATTTCAGCGAAGGAGGGATGAGGCCCTGACGGACTACACAAGGTGCAAGGCCCTCAAGAATCAGGTTGTAGGACTGCTTAAATTGAACATTAAAAATGATTATTTAATTTTGGAGAGGGCATCATGTACCATCTGCAGTGCCAACCAATTTATCTTTGGTACTTGTAACATGCCCATTTTCATAGAATCTGGGCACCTCACCATTCTGAAGGCATTTATTCTCACTGCACTTCTGTGGGGTAGGACAGTGATCTTATCCCCATTGCACGGAGAAACTAAGTGACTTGCCTGAAGTCACACAAGAAGTGTGCGGTCTAGCGAAGCCTTGAACCTAAATCTCCAGCAGTCCCGGTTCATACGCTAAACACCGCACCATTCTTCCTTCCTGTGCGGTACCCTCATCAGCTCCTGTTTTCCAGTGAATCCTTCCTGTTTACTAACATTTCTCCTACTGCTAAGCAGGTCTGCTCCTGGGAGTTGGTGCCATTTGCTCAATGGTTCACCTCTACGTTCAGCTATGCAGTTGACTCTCACATACTTGTCCAACCTCATTCACTCACACTACGTCGCCCATCACTTGTCCCCGAATGACTCACTCACAATCCCTTTCTGTCACCAGATGCCATTACCTGAGACGCACTGTTCAGGCAGGTGCTTTTGGTCAAGGTGTTGCTGTCCGGAAAATGAAAACCATGGCATTGTACCCTGAGTTCAAATGTCTGCCATTCAGCATTTTGGCAGAGAAGCAATCACCTTCCTGGAGGAGTTCTTCCTCTTGTCCTGTCGGTCACCCTTGTTCTTTCATTTTACATCATTCCTTTGTTTGATCCATTATGGTCAATCTGAAAGTTACCGATACTGAGACTCACCTAGCCGTAGTAGCAGAGCTACAGCATCTCTCCAGCTTCCTCCAAAACCACCTTGCCTCTTCTCATCCTTTCCCAGGGCTCTGCTCGGTTTACTAGGTGCAGGCTCACGAGGATCTGTGCTACCTCAGCAGGACCTCCAGAAGGTGCTTAGACCTCCCCAGTATATAGAGAGAGCACATCTGCTACCACATCCCTGACGGTGGGGGACTTATGAACGCCTCATGAAGGCCTGTCACACTGGCTTATGTGGAGGAAGGGCAGGAGAGGCATGGTATCACCTTTCGGCATGGATGGGGTGCAATGGGACTGCAGTCCTTCTGATTCCCCAAGGAGTGCTATCCCAAGCACAAAGACTGCTGTTGTGCCCTTCCACCTGATGTACTTATTTCCCCTCTTCTCCTATTCTCCCCGGAAACATGATGATAATGGAGTGGTACCAGTGGCAGTGAAAAATTCCCCGAAACATTCTAGCCTGGGGTTTTCAAAGCCAGCAGTGGTTCTCAATCTTTCCAATACCAGGATCCTCCACCGAAATCCTCTTAGTTAAGATTTAGACAGGATCTCTTTCTATTTAGGAGCATGAGACAGATGAGACAGAACACCTGTTTGTGACCATCAGATTGAGAACCTATGATTCAAGTGATTTTGGATGGACAGTCCCCATTAAAATGAATGGCAATTATGTTTCCAAACACCCAACAGACAAGGCGGGTGAGGTAATATCTTTTATAGCACTAAATGTGTTGGTTGGAGAGACACGCTTTGGAGTTACACAGAGCTCTTCTTTAGGTCAAATACCCAAGGCAGCTTCGGCAGTCTCACCTACAATACACCTAGCCCTGAGGATTGTCTACATGGGAAAGTTTTACTAGTTATATGGGTATGATTATGTTCTAATTAAATCAATATAATTATATTGTTAAAACCCCTGTGTGGAGTCATTTATTACAGAGTGATTGTGGCTTTTTTTTTTTATTTCTGTTTAGCATAAGCTCCCTGCAAAGTGACTTACACTAAACAAACAAACAAAAAATGATGGTCACTCTGAAATAAGAGTATCTATATGGGGAGTTGTACCAGCATAGCAATCTCTGTTTAAATTCACACCTTAGCTTATAGTCATGCAGACAAGCCCTCTTAGGTTCACCTTTCCTTGAGTACTTGCCAGACCATCAGCCTAGGAGAGCTTGCCAGGAAAAGACACCCATGTTACCATGTGAGTACACTTCGAGCTGGAGGTGTAATTTCCAGCGCAAGTAGACATACCTATGCTAGCTGTGATCCAGAGTGCACGCTAACACTAGAAATGTAGCTGCAGTGGTGCATGGGGCTAGTCACCAGAGTACCTATCTAGCATCTGGGCCTGGATTGTAGTCGGGGCTGCTAGCTTCTCCCTGACGTTCACACCAACAGAGCTCTGCTGCTATTTTTAGTCCACTAGATTGGTCAAAGCTAGTGTGGATGTCTCCTCAAGCTGGAAATTGCACCTCCAGCTCCAGTGTAAACCGACTTACCCCTAGCGAGCAGCTTATTTGCCAGAATTTGAGCCTCTCTTGAGCAGCTCCAACAAGCAAACGCAGCCCCGTTCCACTGGCGTCTCCTTCTTGTCCATTTCATTTTCTCCCTTCCCCAGCCACCTTCTGCCATCCTTAATTATTGAATGCAAATGAAAGAAAAAAAAATGTTACTTTCAACTCTCTTGCGAGCTAAGCCCCATCCTCGTAAAACGAGATGACGGGGAAGAGTGCAAAGCTCCATTAATCTGCATGTCAGTGTGTGTACAAGACAGAGAGGAATTACCTCTAATGATGTTTCCTTCCTTGTTGGTATTTAAAAAGGGCAAAAACCCATGTATTTCCCTGTTTGAACAGTGTTTGCCTTGGCAATCTTGGTCCCGCTCAGCTGCTTCCCCCCCCTCCACGATTACTATTATTTTTTCTGTGCTGCCCCCTCCTAGCCTTACCCTTTTCCCATCTTTTTTCCCCCCTCCACTCCCTTTGAAAACTCTAATGACTAGAATCAACTAAAATGTCAACATTTGCAATTCCAGAGCTTCATTTAAGCAATAAAAATAATAATTAAAAGGGTAAAACCTTAGAGAGATTTCTTCATTTTATATGGTTTGCCAGAGATGATACACATTCAAAAAAGCCAGTAAAAGAATTAATTAGAAACAGCTAAAGCTCAACAAGCTATGCAAGTTAATGAAGCAGAGAGGGAAATGTCATCTTTGAGACCCAGAGCTACATTGGCTTGGATAATATATACTCCTGCCTTACTCTCCTAACTAAACCTCTTTTAATCTCTCCTCTAAAAAAATCAATGCTAATGACACTGATTTACCAAGAAATGACAGGCAAATAATACCACAGGAGTTGCTCTTGTTTAATGGTAACTTAGTTCTGAAGAAGGATGGCAGGGGTTTCATTTTGACACATAGGTTTTGGTTTTGCATTTTGCTTTTGCTATTTAATTGCGTAGCTGGAGTGACATTCTCTTTCTCCCCTCTACCCTCTTCATTCTGGATGTCGAGTTCTAGCTCAGAAATGGTTAAAGTCCCCATACAGAAAGGTTACTTACTGGTAGTTATTGTTCTTTGAGAGTCTCCTACACATTCACACTTGAGGTATCACACAGAGGCCTTTGAAGGAGAAGCAGTTCCATTTTTACAGGGACAGTCCTGGCTTTCCATACCTTGACAATACATTATTTGCATTGTGATAGTGCCTAGTATATCCAGTTATGGACTAGCACTATATTGCGTTAGGTGCTGTACAAACACAGAACAAAAATACTGCCCCTGCCCTAAACAGCTTACAATATATCTTGGCCTCCCAGAAATTTCTTTTGGGACACCTGGAATGTCCCAGTTTTTGTTTCATCAATCAAAAGATTTAGACTTATTTTTGGTTAAGTCTTATTTCTATACAGAGTAGTTTGTTCTGTGTTTACCAAGAACATATATCTCCACGGCACAAATGCGGTGTGATGAACAGTTTTTGGAGTGAAATCAAGTGAATGCAGACCCTAACAAACCTGTATTTTTGCTCCAATTGAACATTCATGACGCTTGTTTTCCTTTTCATGATAAAAATATTCAGACAATATTTAATGGTATTTTAAAAAGTCCTTCACTCTAGGAAATATGCCCATGTTTCTCATGAACCAGAAGGTTCTTCTCAACACTGGGAAGCAGTGACTCTGAAAAAGATTTGGGGGTCATGGTGGATAGCCACCTGAAATATGAGTTCCCAGTGCAATTGTAACACCGACAGACCTTGGTCATCAGCAGGTAGGATTGAACCAGGGACCTGTGGAGCGTAGTGCATGAGCCTCTACAGCAGGGGTCGGCAACGTTTGGCACGCGGCTCACCAGGGTAAGCACCCTGGCGGGCCGGGCCAGTTTATTTACCTGCTGACAAGGCAGGTTCTGCTGATCACGGCCCCCACTCTCCGCAGTTCGCTGTCCCGGGCCAATGGGGGTGGTGAGAAGCGGCGCGGGTGAGGGATGTGCTGGCCGCGGCTTCCCACCGCCCCCATTGGCCCGGGATGGTGAACCGTGGCCAGTGGGGGCCGCGATCGGCCGAATCTGCCGCATCAGCAGGTAAATAAACTGGCCCGGCCCGCCAGGGTGCTTACCCAGGCTTATGTTGCCAACCCCTGCTCTACAGCATGAACTAAAAGTCAACTGGTTGTTAGCTCAGGCTGTAGAGCAGATTCATTTAACTTCTTCTTTCTCTTGCCAGGAGAAGGATTCATGATGTGATGGAGAGACTGGCGAGACTCATCAAGCCCTCGGACCGCTATCCCTTCCTGCTTCTCCACGTGGATACAGATGATAATGCCAAGAATGACCTTGAGCGGATCACTGAAGACTAGGTGGCTCGGGGAAGAAGGATAAAGGCGTTTGAGGCACAAGTGGTGCTCTTGTCCATCCTCCCTGTGGAAGGAAAAGGCCCAGGTAGAGACCGTCCAATTGTGGAAGTCAATGAATGGCTACGCAGGTGGTGTCGGAGAGAAGGCTTTGGATTCTTCGACCATGGGATGGTGTTCCACGAAGAAGGATTGCTAGGCAGAGATGGGCTCCACCTAACAAAGAGAGGGAAGAGCATCTTCGCAAGCAGGCTGGCTAACCTAGTGAGGAGGGCTTTAAACTAGGTTCACCGGGGGGGAAGGAGACCAAAGACCTGAGGTAAATGGGGAATTGGGATGCCAGGAGGAAGCACGAGCAGGAGAGTGTGAGAGGGCAAGATTCCTGTGTCATACTGAGAAAGCAGGACGATCAGCGAGTTATCTTAAGTGCCTATACACAAATGCAAGAAGCCTGGGAAACAAGCAGGGAGAACTGGAAGTCTTAGCACAGTCAAGGAATTATGATGTGATTGGAATAACAGAGACCTGGTGGGATAAACACATTACTGGAGTACTGTCATGGATGGATATAAACTCTTCAGGAAGGACAGGCAGGGCAGAAAAGTTGTACTGTATGTAAGAGAGGAGTATGACTGCTCAGAGCTCCAGTATGAAACTGCAGAAAAACCTGAGAGTCTTTGGATTAAGTTTAGAAGTGTCAGCAACAAGAGTGATGTCATAGGGGGAGTCTGCTATAGATGGTCGAGTTCAGGATCCTGACACAAGGAAGAAAGGAGAGCAGCAAAATACGGACCCTGGACTTCAGAAAAGCAGACTTTGACTCCCTCGGGGAGCTGATGGGCAGGATCCCCTGGGAGAATAACATGACAGAGAAAGGAGTCCAGGAGAGCTGGCTGTATTTTAAAGAAGTCTTATTGAGGTTGCAGGAACAAACCATCCCAATGGGTAGAAAGAATAGTAAATATGCCAGGTGACCAGCTTGGCTTAACAATTGAAATACTTGCTGATCTTAAATACAAAAAAGAAGCTTACAAGAAGTGGAAGATTGGACAAATGACCAGGGAGTATAAAAATATTGCTCAGGCGTGCAGGAGTGAAATCAGGAAGGCCAAATCACACTTGGAGTTGCAGCTAGCAAGGGATGTTAAGAACAACAAGAAAGGTTTCTACAGGTATGTTAGCAACAAGAAGGTCAAGGAAAGTGTGGGCCCCTTACTGAACGAGGTAGGCAACCTAGTGACTGAGGATGTGGAAAAAGCTAATGTACTCAGTGCTTTTTTTTGCCTCTGTCCTCACAAACAAGGTCAGCTCCCAGACTGCTACACTGGGCAGCACTGTTTGGGGAGAAGGTGACCAGCCCACTGTGGAGAAAGAAGTGGTTCAGGACTATTTAGAAAAGCTGGATGAGCACAAGTCGATGGGGCCGGATGCACTGCATCCGAGGGTGCTAAATGAGTTGGTGGATGTGATTGCAGAGCCATTGGCCACTATCTTTGAAAACTCATGGTGATCGGGGGAGGCTCCGGATGACTGGAAAAAGGCTAATGTAGTGCCCATCTTTAAAAAAGTGAAGGAGGAGGATCCAGGGAACTACAGGCCAGTCAGCCTCACCTCAGTCCCTGGAAAAATCATGGAGCAGGTCATCAAGGAATCAATTATGAAACACTTAGAGGAGAGGAAAGTGATCAGGAACAGTCAGCATGGATTCACCAAGGGGAAGTCGTGCCTGACTAATCTATTGCCTTCTATGATGAGATAACTGGCTCTGCAGATGAGGGAAAAGCAGTGGATGTGTTATTCCTTGACTTTAGGAAAGCTTTTGATACCATCTCCCACAGTATTCTTGCCGGCAACTTAAAGAAGTATGGGCTAGATGAATGGACTATAAGGTGGCTAGATTGTCAGGCTCAACGGGTAGTGATCAATGGCTCCATGTCTAGTTGGCAGCCACTATCAAGCAGAGTGCCCCAAGGGTCGGTCCTGGGGTCAGTTTTGTTCAATATCTTCATTAATGATCTGGAGGATGGCGTGGACTGCACCCTGAGCAAGTTTGCAGATGACACTAAACTGGGAGGATTGGTAGATACGCTGGAGGGTAGGGATAGGATCCTGAGGAACCTAGACAAATTAGAGAATTGGGCCGAAAGAAACCTGATAAGGCTCAAGAAGGACAAGTGCAGAGTCCTGCACTTAGGAAGGAAGAATCCCATGCACTGCTACAGACTAGGGATCGAGTGGCTAGGAAGCAGTTCAGCAGAAAAAGGACTTAGGGGTTACAGTGGACGAGAAGCTGGATATGAGTCAAAAGTGTGCCCTTGTTGCCAAGAAGGCTAACGGCATTTTGGACTGTATAAGTAGGGTCTGCCAGCAGATCTGCCAGCAGATCGAGGGACGTGATCATTCCCCTCTATTTGGCAGCAGTGAGGCCTCATCTGGAGTACTGTGTCCAGTTTTGGGCCCCACACTACAAGAAGGATGTGGAAAAATTGGAAAGAGTCCAGCAGAGGGCAACAAAAATTATTAGGGGGCTGGAGCTCATGAGTTATGATGAGAAGCTGAAGGAACTGGGATTGTTTAGTCTGCAGAAGAGAAGAATGAGGGGGGATTTGATAGATGCTTTCAACTACCTGAAAGGGGGTTCCAAAGAGGATGGATCTAGACTGTTCTCAGTGGTACCAGATGACAAAACAAGGAGTAATGGTCTCAAGTTGCAGTGGGGGAGGTTTAGGTTGGATATTAGGAAAACACTTTTTCACTAGGAGGGTGGTGAAGCACTGCAATGGGTTACCTAGGGAGGTGGTGGAATCTCTTTCCTTAGAGGTTTTTAATGTCAGGCTTGACGAAGCCCTGGCTGAGATGATTTAGTTGGGGGTTGGTCCTGCTTTGAGCAGGGGGTTGGACTAGATGACCTCCTGAGGTCCCTTCCAACCCTGATATTCTATGATTCTCTCTAATGGTTTCAGTGCCATTAGATGGGACAGAACACGACACCCAGGAGGTGTGTGGGTTACACAATGCTGTGGCCAAAAGGGCTAATGTGATTTTTGGATGCATAAAGAGAAGAATCTTGAGTAGGCATAGAGAGGATATTTTACCTTTGTATCTGACACTGGTGCAATCACTGCTGTGTCCAATTCTGGTGTCCACAATTTAAGAAGAATGTTGACAAATTGGAGAGAATTCAGAGAAGAGCCACAAGAATGATAAAGGATCAGAAAACCTGCCTGATAGTGATAAGCTAAATAGATTGAGCTCCTTGAGTCTAACCAAGAGAAGGTTAAGAGGTGACTTGACTATATTGTATACGTCTCTACATAAGCAGCAAATATTTGATAGTGGGCTTTTCAATCAGAGAAAGGTATAGCACAATCCAATGGCTAGAAGTTGAAGCTAGACAAATTCAGACTAGCAATAAAGGGTACATTTTTAACAGCGGGAGTAATTAGCCATTGGAATGGTCCTGGTGGATTCTCCATCACTGGCAGTTTTCAAATCAAGATTGGATGTTCTATGGCCTGTGTTTTACAGGAGGCCTGACTAGAGGATCACAATGACCTCTTCTGGCCTTGGAATCTATCAACTTGTTTCATTGACAGCCAGTGGGGGATTTGTTTTTATTTCTTCCCTCAAACACTTTGTCTAGCCAAGCCTAAACATGGGCCTGCCACCGTAGTTTTGATAAATAATGTACCGTTTTGGAAACAACGGTCATGAACCTAATATACCAAGGAACGAGATAAATATTACAATGGCAAAAAGTGAGGGTTGCAGACTCCTGCGACTTCCAAGAAAACTTGCAGTAAATATTTACCTTGACTCTTCTGCCATGGAATTACTTTGTGAATCTTAGCATGAAGAAGATTTCCCCCCCAGTCATTGTCAGTATCATTTCTCCAAGGGTGAGCTGTGCCTTTTTTTCCTCCCGTCCTTCACACTGTATTGTTATATTGGAAATGCTTAAGCCATGCTCACACGCTGTGGTGAATTCAGAAGGCTAGTTATGCTGACAAACAGAAAAATACAGCACTGTTTTCCCCCATGTTCACTGCTAAGCCATTACTTGGGGTGCCGATCAATTGCCCCATTACATGTATTTTATCACATAGAAAGCAAAAAAATATAAAGAAAATAAAAGTGGGGAAAAACTTGGCTTAATAACATCGCTCTTTCAATGCTGCCTAGATGAAGTCGCAGCGCATTTGTGGGATATATGTATTCTGACCCAATTTGCACAGCTATTTTCTTCTTTTAATAATAGGTTCTATTATATCTATCTATATCCAAAGGATATAGGCAGATAAATATACAAACACAAAGAATACAGTCTCATAAGTGAGGTATCGAAGGTATTTGTGACAGCCAATTGCTCTCACACTGTTTTTTTTTTTTTTACCCAAGGCCAAGTTCAACAGGCAGGATATGTCCCTATCGCTCCATAGTGTAATTTGGATGAAACCATCAAAACAAGGCAGTGGTACATGACACACTGGTATTTTATCAGTGAAATAAAAAACCCTCCTGTGGTTTGTAAAATGTGAGGTAGCAGCACATGGCACTACCAGCAACTCCCAGAGGCACTGGGCCTCCAGCTATGCTGAGAAAGCACCCAAAGAAGTAGCACTGTTACACCCATGAATACAGTTCAGCACAAGCACTCCCTACACTAGTTCAACTCTTCCTGTCAGTGTGGAAGGGAGGCATCTGGAGCAATCAATGCAGATCTTCCCAAATAAATGTCGATAAAACCCATATGCCTCCAGTTTCAGCATATATAGCTCCATGACTGTAGTATCTGCACACCTGACAACTTTTAGTGTATTTATCCACATCTACAAACCTGGGAGAAGAAATCAGTGGGAGTCAGGCACTTTTGTAAAGCCCCCAAGTCACCTAAATTGGCTTTGAATTCCTTCCCTCGAACACTTTGTCTAGCCAAGCCTAAACAAGGGCCTGCCACGGTAGTTTTGATAAATAATGGACCTTTTTGGAAACAACGGTCAGAATCTGGTGTGCTGCTGGAGCCTTTCCTCACTGCTCCCCCCCGCCAGAGCCTTTCACTGCCATGTGTAGCTACACGTACCCTACATGCCACTGCAAGTGTAGGCCCAAGCGTAAAGTATTGGACCTGCATCATAAGACCATAACCTTTCTCCTCCTCTCCCCTCCCCATCTTTGAATGAAGTAAATAGAATGATTCCCTGGGGAGGTATATACTCTCTTAATGAAAATAAGTATTACCATGTTACAATACAATCTGATCAAAAGACTTTAATACTTTTATCTCTTAATAAAGCATTTTTCCCTTTACACTTACACATGATGAAAGAACTCATTTAAGCCTGAGAGCTCAAGTACCTTTTTATTCAACATCAGGGTTCTTTTTTTTTTTTCCTCTCTCTCTCTCTCTCCAAGTATCAGGTCTGTACTTCCTTCAAATTAAGATGTTCCTTGCAGTTAATTTTCTGTGAAAGGTAATCCTCATCTCAAATCCCTCTTCCGGCAACATCAGCATTTGTTACAGTAAATAAATTTCCAGTTATCTTCAAATTCTACAACGATCAAGTTTTGTCCCACCACAAAATGCGATGAAAGGTTAAAGACTCCTGAGAACTAAATGATCCAAACTCAGATGCGTTGAATCCCCCAATAAATTATACAAAAGAGGCACTTGAAAGGATTCTTAACTGATTTTGCCACTCCGAATGCCTCCATTTCAATTAGAGGTAACCAAGAGGCATGACACCTGAGAGCAAAACTAATAATTTCCATTGATGTCAAGAAAGGTTATCGGAGGTAAGGGGATAGAAGCAAGGATGTCAAGCAAAATGAATCCAGTTCCCTCATGCCCATTTTCAATCCTTGAAAGTGACAATTGGTGGTGTAGTTTCATTAGCAGGTTTTAATACAACACGATGAGCCACATTTTCAAGAGGTGGAACCTAACCTGTGCATGTGCAGCCATTGTACTCATATGGAAAACAAGTAACTGCAAGTCTAAGTGATAATAAACATCAATGGCCCATTCACCATTTGTGCCTGAAAAATATTGTACCTGTTCACTTGCTCCCAGTGGTAAACTATGATGTGATAATTGCTGGGCACATTAGTACATGTAAATGACCATTCCACCGAAGTCAATAGAGATGTTAATTTACACCAGTGGATGATCTGGCCCATATATACCTAAAAACCTGTGCTTATGCCTGTAATTTCTAAAGATTTTCACCCACAATTTATCTGCCGACTCAAAAAATGCAGGGACAATTTTCTGTGGGTGCCCTATATACCTGCAAATAGGGAGGCTACCCCCTGAGGTAAGTGAAAATTAGCTCCGCCTATTACATCTACATCCCTCATCAGAGACTTACACCTTCTCTGTTGTTTTGACTGAGTCTCTCGTTTCCTATCTTTGCCACCTATTTCAAAAGCCTGCATAATGTATTTGGGTCCTGGAAGGCTGAAAGCTAGAAGAATTATCCAGCAGTATCACAACCTATTGTGAAATCAAATGATGCACTTTTACTGTGGTACTTGGATAAAATAGTAGGAAGTATGCTGTAGGGAACACTCTTGCAGTGGGTAAGGGGAAAGTCTCCGTAGAAATAAATAAATATATATTTCTATGATTAATTTTAAAAGGGAAAGGCAGCTGATTATGGAAAAAGGTAACAATACAGAGAGAATTGCTACCAGAAAACAGTCTGCCTGGGAAGTTCAGTTCTTGCAATTTTTATTTCAATTGTATTGTACACAACCCTTCCAATGACAGTTCCGGTGACATGGTCTCAGACTTTAGTTGCTAACTTTACAGCTTTACACAAGAAAATTTGGACCCTGAGAAATCCTTTTTTTCATGAAAAGCCATATTCTGCTCTTGAATATGCGCAAAAGGCTTCCAATAATGTGAATTTAGTAAGACTCTCAGATGATATAATTTGGCCCCAAGAACTTTAGGAGGAGCTCCTATAATATTAGAAAATGAAATAGTGTAAACGGAGTTACGTTTACAAAAGCATTAGAGAAAATATGCTTTGACGGTAAAGAATCTTTGGGCAAAACTGTCCTCTCAGAAGCGTTCAGTGAACTTCAGAGCTGATATTCTGGCTGTTTCTAAATGCTCTTAACTCATCCTATGGATGTCAAGTTGGATTTTCTAGGCATAGAGATAAGTGAAGAAGAATGCTACTTTTATTAATGCCTAGAGGCCCCAGCTGAGATCAGGGTTCCATAGTGCAAGGTTCTGTACAAACATGTAGTGGGAGACAAGTCCTCCATAAGACATTTACAAGCTTAATAGACAAGACAGACAGATGGTGAGAATGGGACTCAGGAAATTCAATTCTTAGATCCACTGCTGACTTCTTGGCTGATCTTAGTCAAGTCAATCTCTTTGTGCCTCAGTTCCCCACTTCTGTAAAATGGGGATAAAAGTCCTACCCTATTTCCGGGGGGAGTTTGAAGATAAATGCATCAATAACTGGGAGATGCTCAGGTGCTATGGTGATGGAAGGCACAGAAGTACCTAGAGAGTAAAGGCACAAGAAAGAATTTGGTCCTTTAGGACCTTTTTCCTGAAGTCCCTACTCAGGCAAACCTCCCATTAACGTCACCTGGAGTTTTGCCTATGATAAGATTACAGGATTAGGTATTTTTGAATAGACAATTAAACCCCAATTAATTGAGATACGTACGTATGTACTTAACTCTAAGCACATGAGTGATCCCATTGAAGTCAACTTAAGTACCTTCCTGAACCAGGGCCTTATGGAGCACCTTGAATTGAGGGGCGGGGGGGAAAGAGCTGTTTTAAATTCTGCCGTCTCTGCCTTTCTGAATCTCCCCCCATGAACCAAGTGTTTTGCTTCTCTAAATTCTGTTTGGTTTGTAAAGCAAACTGAAGTCTCAGTTTCACTGCATTTGACCTTGATGACAACTTTGTTGTTAAACTTTGCAAAGCTAACTAGGCTCCTGAGTCTGTGTTATTAAACCTTACACAAATAGCACCAAGCACATGGAAAGAATAATAATAGATTTTGAAGCTATAACTTGATGCATGCTTTCCTGTAGTTGGGCCATTTGCAAGCTACTTTCTGCTCTGATCCCTGCCACATGCCACTGTGCCATCCAGTCCCCCATTCACATAACTACCGCAAATGGTATCATTTTGCAACTAATTTACTTGCTTAGTGTTGGCCATTAGTCATTCCCAATATCCTCAATCTGCAGGTAATTTTCCACATTATTAGTTACCCACCTGTCTTATTAAACTGGACTTTCTGAAACCCTGTGTGTCTACGTTTCTGCACCTTTAGATCAAGCAAATAATTGCCTGTACCTGGAAGGAAGAATTTAATAGGAAGGATTATAGTTGATACCAAAAGTTAATAACTATAGCATCTGGTTTCACTTTTAACATTTAAATGATAAATTCAGTGCTCCTGAAGAGGAAAAAAAAAGTGAGAACACAGGAGAATGAAATCTTCTTATCATCTGTAGGCCAGGTTAAATATAGATGGGCAGAAGGTAGGTTTTGCTCTTCCCCACTTAATGTACCTCAACCTTGACCCAAAGGGACCAATCTTTATCACATTAAGAGAAAGAATTTCTCTGCACTGAGATGATACTTGGCTTCTTTTTCACTAAGAATGCCAAGTATGCTATATTATGCAAAATCTTAGGCATCTTTGGTTGCTCTTAATGATGGACTATAGCTGTTCAGAGATGTCTCAACTCATTTCTATTCAGCCGTCTATAAAACCATCTGCACGGGAAGAGTTTTAAATATTGCTAGATAAAACTGGGAGTGTTATTTTCCAAATCAGTGCAGAAGGGGGAAAAAAAAAAAAACAGAATGGGGCTGTCCAGACTTGAGATGCTGAGGGCTGCATCGGCACCTAGCCAGGGGCCTGAGAGCAGAACCTACTTTGCATATAAATTGACATTTAAAAAACAAAAAAAAAAACAGAAATAAATGCACACAGCAATAGCTGATGCATTTTCCTTATTAGGCAAATAAAAAACCTGCGTGCTGCTTAAGTTCACCTGCAATGAAAACAAGAAGCCCAACAGCTATTCAAGATGAATAACAGACTTGGGCTCCAGCCTACATGACTCATTAGTCTTTATGGATCACACATCCAGATCCAAGTACATTTGGCCCATGGGCCACCCTTGAGGTGCAGTATTTCTGAAAACAGATGACCATGGTGGGCACGTTGGTGGATATTGTAATTAACCTACACTGGGGAAACCCTACTCATCAAGAGATTCAGCCCCAGAGTGGTATATGTCCCTTAAAAATGGTGGCAGTAGAACTGAAGGGAACTCTTCTGGTCCCATTGCTCTAGTCTGGGTCAGGCACAGTACCTGCTCGCCAGATGATGACTCAGATGACTCACCAAGCCAGCCTCCTGAAGAAGTAGAATAGGTATGCCAGGAATCCATTTACTGTAGATGCTTGGCAGTGGGGAAGTTTTGAGACAAACTGGACCTACGCAGCAGGCCCTGAGGCTGCAGAGAGCAGGGAGGTCCTGCAGAAAGGATAGTTTGCAGCTCAGTTTGACTCTTCTTCCAGTTTCTCCTCTGGGGGTTGGGATGTCTATGACTTTATCACCCACCCAGATCTGTCCGGTTCAGTCAGTCAATCTCTGCACAGCTTTCAACTCCCCAAGTGTGGTGGGAGGGGGAAGATGGAGAGGGGGGAAGAAGTCCCTCCTGCTAGAGCAGCCTCCACAATGCTGTTACCACTTCCTGCTCAGCTCTTAGCATCAGCCTTGCTTCTTGGTGCTACATGTAGCTCATTCCCCCCTCCTGGCCTACCAATGCCCTTTTAAATAGTTCCTCCACTGGGAACCTGCCCTGCCCCTGTTGAGGGGCAGGACCCCCTTACCCAGTATTGCTCTACTCTCCACCCTGCTTCAATGTGGGGCCTGTAGACCCTGTCACACAGATACAGATAAACATTGAGGTGTCAATCAAAAAAGAGTGGTGCCAATACAAGCAATCTCCACAGCTCAACCAAAATTAAACCTTCCAGCTATTCTCTAGGGGAAAAATAGAAAAGGTACTGAAACCAATTAAAATAGGGAAAGCCTGTGTCTTTGACAATGTATCACCAGCACTACTACAATATTTGGGGAAGAAAAGCCAACTCTGGTTGTTCATCTTCATGGCCCACATCATAAAGGAGAACACGATACTCAAGATATGGCAAAAAGCTAAGGCAAGAGCTCTACCAAGGCTAAGTAAAGACCACTCTTGAGCAGCGAGCTATTACCCAGTATTGCTCCTAAGTTGTAGCTACAAACTCCTAGATCGGATGTTCCTACAGAGACTAACACACAGGAGAGGTCAACTTTTGAGAGATGAATTTCAACCAAATTGAAGCACCCGTTACCAAGTGCTAGTACTTATCACGTACTACCTACATTTAGAGTGGATTTCAAGAGAAGAAGAAAACTGATTCTGTCTTCTTTGACCTTAGAGTAGTCTATGACACCATCTGGCATACTTGTCTGCTGCGCAAGATGTCAAGAGTTCGACCTAGATGGGTTGTCACATCAACTGATCTGATGTGCCAAGGTAAATGTTTTCAGGTGGCTCAGGGCCACAAAACCAGCATCTGGAGATTCCAGAAGAATGGACTCCCACAAGTTTCAGTGCTGGCACCAACTTTATTTAATGTACTCCCCAATGACCTACCAACACCCCCTTCAGACATGTACACTGACGATATCTGCTTGGCCTCAACTGACTGTGACTTTCAAAAGATTGAAGAAAACCTCAACTATGATATGGCAGCCCTAGGTGACTACTGCAGGAAATGGAGACTGAAATCAATGCATCAGAGCCAACTTAAGCTTAGCATCTGTTTGAGGTCAGTGGTTGGCACATGATCCAAAGATAGTGTATCTAGAGGTAACCCCAGACTGCACACTCACTAAAATAGCCCAAAAGATCAAAAGCATGAAACTGCCTCCTGAGCAAACTGGTAGGTCCAATCTGGGCAGCAAATGTGCCAACACTGCATTGAATGGGGCTTGCTGTCTGCTACTCATCTGGGGAATACGGTGCCTCAGTTTGGTTCAACTCTGCCCACACTAGACTAGTAGGTACACAACTTAAAACATACCATGAGAATTATCACAGGCACATTGAAGCCAACAAAACGTTTATGGTTACCAGTCATAGGCAATATTCCGCCATCTAACATCCTGATCACTAAGGGATAGCAAATGCCACACCCTGCCGTTGACTGTATAGCAGAAATCCTATCTGGACATCACTTCACTATCACCATCAGCTCACTGTGGCAGACAAATGGGAGGAAGTCTCTGCCACAACCAGGAACTCTGCATCATTACCAGGCTGGATGAATGGCTACCTGGTCTTTGGTCTCCCTTACAGCCTCTGGAGACAGCTTAACCGCTTCCAGTGGGACATGGGGGGGAGGGATAGCTCAGTGGTTTGAGCATGGGCCTGCTAAACCCAGGGTTGTGAGTTCAATCCTTGAGGGGGCCACTTGGGAATCTGGGGCAAAATCAGTACTTGGTCCTGCTAGTGAAGGCAGGGGGCTGGACTTGATGACCTTTCAAGGTCCCTTCCAGTTCTAGGAGATGGTTCACTGCTCAAAAACTGCTCATGCCTGGACCCTACAGGACAGCCCATTGTGCATCTGTGTTACCATGGAGATTTCTGAGCATATGCTGGATGGTTGGGGTTTCCCCGCCATTGGACTTCCTGGAGATCTTTCCAAACTGAACACTGCTGATTGAAAGTCCACTGACTGACTCAAGACTGTTTAGCCATCTTGTTTAAGCTTTGCCTTGCTTGTCTTGCCCACACACAATTGCTATCTACCTACCTGTCTGCTCCACAAGTAATCCCATTGACACCAACAGGCCTGATTCTGATCTTACATTGGTTTAACACACCTGACCTCATTTAACTCCTTTTAAAGAAGCTGGGATTTCACCCATTGTCATTAATGGAATTATTCCAGATTTATACTGATGCAGCCGAGATCAGATTCAAGGCCAATAAGCCTTTTAGTGGAGTGAGGTACTGTTCATCACAAGCCAGGATGTCAGTATCAGGACCTGTATCACTGTGGACAGTCAAACTACCTACCTGAAAAATGGGTATAATACTATTTACCTGCTTCATAGAGGCTGTGATTAATTAATTAATTAATTAATATTTGCACAGGTCTTTGAGGAGGATGAAAAGGTATATAATTGCTAAGTATTATTCTAAATTAATGTTTGCACAGTGCTCTACGCTCCTTAGATGAATGATTCTGTATAAATGCAAAGGGTTACTCCCCAACTCCCTATTCTTCTCTCAGTATGCCTAAAAGTTGTGTGACATTTTGTAGCATATAACTGGTTGATATTGGACATCATTTGTTTTCTTTGTCTTGATGTAGCGAGGGCTAGATCAACACTACAGAGCCCCTTGGCCCCGCAGCATACACCGACAGGAGGAGTTTTTCTGCCACTGTAGGAACACAGCGCCTCCCCGAATGACATTAGCTATGCTGACAGAAGCACGCCTACTCAACATAGCTGCATCTATTCTGGGGATTTTGTCAGGCTAGCTGTGCTGGTCAGGTGTGTGGGGTTTTTTCACACTTCTACCTGACAGAGGCATATGTTTTACATGTAGACAGAGGTGAAAGTAAGTCGGCACGGTCCGATACGGCTTACCGGCAAGAACCAGTACACAGCCGACCGTACCGGCAGGGGGCAGCTTCCCCAGGCCGGCAATTTAAATCGCCACCAGAGCCCCAGGGCTCCTGGCCACCGCTACCATGGGGCTTCGGTGGGGATTTAAAGGGCCCGCGGCTCCCAGCCGCCGCTACTACAGCCAGAGCCCTAGACCCTTTAAATTGATTTAAAGGGCCTGGGGATTTAAAGGCTCCGCCTCTTCTGGTTGAGGCCTCGCTCCTTCTGGTTGAGTCCCCCCCCCCCCCACCTCGGGCTCCCGGCCCTGCGTACTGATAAGTCTTTCGTACTTTCACCCCTGCATGTAGATAAGGCCTATGAAAAAGGGAAGTGGTGCAAAATAACATCCCCACTCTTCTGTGGTCAGAATGAATGCAGGTCTTTAGAAAAGAGGGGGGGAAATTCTTGCTACTGGCTGAAACAAAAGACTTGTTGTGTCCAAAGGGTGACATTCTCCCCTGTGCAGTAGGGCACTACAAGGCCCTACTTTGAGGTTATTAAATTCTTGACTCTCATTGCTAGCCAGGGTGGAAAATATAATTGTGGGTTTTTTTTATGTTGAAACTTATCCACTAGGAACTGTACTGTGATTGTTTTGTGACAACTCTTGATCAGCCTCTAGCTGGTAAAGATTCTCTTCTAAATACACACTGTAGATCTACATGAAAAAAAAAAAATCACGTTCTATTACCAATCCCTAAACACATTTTCTACACTTCCATTGGGGTGATTAATGCCAAAGCTCTAATTGTTCCAAGCACAGAACTCCCACTGAAATCAGCTGGAGTTTGGCTCAATTGCTGTCCGAGGTCCTTGATTCTGAAGTTTGACATAAAAATGCAGGCTACCCCCTCCAACTTTACACACAACTATATTGATAGCATTCAACTGTACTAAGAGCTCTTCCCTGCTCGCTTTGTTCCAATCTGTGTTCAACCCACTCCTGCCTTTAGAATGTAAATACTTTGCACAGAGACTTATCAGACACAGTTCAGCTGACATCTGATCCAATGTCTATTTAAAACCTCATTGACTTCAATAAGGATTGAATCAGGACCTTATTACACAGCACCATGTTCATTAGGTAGGAGGGGGAGGGACTTAAATCTATTTGGTGCTTTTAAAAATGCCATCTTTATAGCTCCAATAATAATAATAATAATAATGCTATTTCTTCCCACAGGTTTTATAGAAAGTGAAAGATTTTAATTATACTCAAATTCTGGCACAGTTGAAGTGGTTGATCACAAAGGATTTCAGTTGATTAGGATTAGGTTCCCCTCCCCGTTCCCATCCAAACATTTTATTTTTTCTGAGAACATCGACAAATGATGCATTTTCCTCCCCGCTTCTTTCAAATGGCAAAAAAAAAAAAATTACCTTTTATTTATGAGTGATCATTTTTTCCTGTCTATATTTTGACAAATAACACGGCAGAAAATGATTAAGGGTCTCATTTTACAATGTGACTTGTATGTTATTTATTGTCAAAATAAAAGTCACTTTGTGAATTGAAGTTTGTAATCATTTCCTCCCCCCTCCCACTTTCAGGAAATGGTTTTGTCAAAAAAATGATGATAGTGGAGAGTGCTGGTTTTGCTAATGACTGGTGGGAGTCCCTGTTGGGGGGACGGGGGAGGGTATCACAAGTTATTTCATAGGAAAATATTCTTCATGATTTTCAACTTCAATATCCTTACGATAGTAACCATGTTACTATGGATATCAGAGCATCCTGAATAGCTCCTGAAGTATGGGAGATAAGCTCCTATGAAGATGTCCTCTTCTCATGCCTGTGGAAACTGACACACACCCAGGTATGCACATCCATATGCTATAAAACATTATGGAAGACCCTGTAGTTCTTCCTGGGTCAGATGCTGTCAGGTACTGAGTTCTCACAACTGCCAATGGTTATTACGATCGAGTTGATTCGGTCCCCACTGAAATTGATGGCTAACCCCATTGACTTGTATGGGTGAATAAAGGTGACCTATTGGGTCTTTAAGGAACTCAACACACTGCAGCAGTAGCTTAGCACCTGGCAAGACCAGCAGTTAACTTCTGCATGGACCTCATTGTTGGAATTGCAATATGCTGATCTCAACCATGAACCCATGAAAAATCAGTGGACCATGTTTCTTTAAATGCTCAAACATGGAGGTAGGTGCGTAACTTCAAGCAGGCATGCTCAGTAAGGTTGCCCATAGTGTTTTTCACCAAAGGATCTCAAAGTGCTTTGCAAACAACCATTAGTTAAAGCCTTACCACAGCTCTGTGGGCTATGTTAGTGAAGGGTTGTTTATATCTCTGTTACAAATGGAGAAAACCAAGCACAGTGAGCCAGTGGCAGAACACGCCGGGAGTAGAATGTAGGAAACCTGGATCCCAGCCCCCTGCTCCATTCACTAAGCAAAAATGCCTCTCTGTGTACTAGCAAAACAGTGGAAATTGAATAGGCAAATACAATCTATTGATTAAAGTTGCACTTCAACTTATGTCACTGGAAGTTACATTTGAAACGTGTTGGGGAAATGATGGTGTCTTATTATTTGTATTACATTAGGGCAGAGGTGGGCAAACTACGGCCTGCGGGACTGTCCTGCCCGGCCTTTAAGCTCCCGGCCAGGGAGATTAGCCCCCAGCCCCTTCTCTGCTGTCCCCCCACCCCAGCAGGCACACCAACTTGTGGGCAGCACTCTGAACAGTGGGGTTGCGTGCTCCTGCTGAGCAGAGCGGCAGCGTGTCTGGCTCCAGCTGGGCAGCGCGGGTGCCAGACATGCTGCTCTGAGCGGTATGGTAAGGGGGCCAGGAGGTCCCGGGGGCAGTCAGGGGACAGGGAGCAGGGTGCGGTCAGATGGGGCAGAGGTTCTGGGCGGTGGTCAGGGGACGGGGGATTGGATAAGTGTGGGAGTCCCGGGGGCTCCGTCAGGGGTGGGGGTGTAGATAGGGGTCAGGGAATGGGGAACAGGGGGGGTTGGATGGGGGTGGGGTCCCGGGGGCAGTTAGGGGCGGGGGGGTCCTGGGAGGGGGTGGTCAGGGGACAAGGAGTGGGGGGGTTGGATGGGTTGGGGGTTCTGAGGGGGACAGTCAGGGAGGGGTCAGATAGGGGTCAGGGGTTAGGCAGTTTGGGGAGGCACAGCCTTCCCTACCTGGCCCTCCATACAGTTTTGCAACCTTAATGTGGCCCTGGGGCCAAAAAGTTTTCCCACCAGTGCATTAGGGCCTAGTTGCTCTAATGAAGATCACAGCCCCAATGTACTAGGTACTGTACAAACATAGTAAGACAGTGGTTCTCAACCAGGGGCCCGGGGCCCACTGGGGGGGGGCAGCGAGCAGGTTTCAGGGGGTCCACCAAGCAGGGTTGGCATTAGACCTGCTGGGGCCCAGGGCAGAAAGCTGAAACCCCCATCAATGGGGGCTGAAGCTGAAGCCTAAGCAACTTAGCTTTTCAGGGCCCCCTGTGGTGTGGGGCACCTGGGAATTGTCTTGCTTCCTACCACTGGCCCTGGCTTTTATATGCAGAAAAAAAAATGTTGTGGCACAGGTGGGCCATGGAGTTTTTATAGCATGTTGCGGGTGCCTCAGAAAGAAAAAGATTGAGAACCCCTGTAGTAAGAGACAATCCTTGCACTGAAGAGCTTACAATCTAGGCCTTGCATACATGGGAAAGTTTTACCAGTTATACCAATATAGCAAGACAGATATTGTTATACATGAATAACCCCTTATCCTCCGCCCCACATCCCTGTGTGGGCACATTTATTCTGGTAAAAGAAAGGCTTTTTTTGGTTTAGTCTGAATCCCTTCTACACACTTTTGTACTGTAATAATAGTGTTTACACAGGGTTTATGCCAGTATAACTATTGTATATCAAATTGTTCACTATAACCTACAGTGTGAATTTAATCTTTCCCATATAGAAAAGATGGAAGGCAAGAACAGAGGAGAAATAACCTTCTCTGGGGCAGAGCCAAGGGTACAACCCAGATCTCCTGATTCCCAGCCCAGTGCCCTACTCACCAGGCCACACCGTGTCTTGCACAAGTCAAGTCTAACCAGCTCACAACTTGCAGCAGACCTCATTTTAAAAAAACACATTCGATTGGCGGCAGCTACAGACACTATTTCCCTCCTCAGTGTTCGGCAGCTGTCTTGCTGCAGCTAGTGAATGCGTCAGCCTCGAGAGGGAAGAGGTACATGTGTAGGTCACACAGAGTTCAGAAAGAAAGAATTTAGGCAGCAAAACCCCGACACAAAACATCTAAGGAGAGACGATCTGAAATTGCCACGTGGGACTCCGAACTCCAGCTTGTTAACTAGCTCCTCACAAGCTTTGGCTATCCCTCTGCTCACGCTCCGGCTTGACAGGACCGTCACAAAGCAGCTTACAAAACTGTCAAGCTGAAAGAGGAGGCCGGGTTCTTTTCACCCACTATGACAACAACACTGTTTCCCCCCATGAGATAACGGCTTGCTACCTGTTCACAAACAACTCCACTTCAAAGCGGCTTTTCCCTGTGGCAGCTGCTAATTTTTAATATTTGCCCAGATTATCTGCATCAAAACCAGAGACCCTGTTTTTTGTTGTTGTTTTTGTTTGTTGTTTTCTTCCTGGCTCCTAAGCTTTGCGTTTCCCTTGGTCGTTCTGCTGTGGGAGGAGAAAAGCAGGCCACAGGAGATTGTGGAGTTAGTTCTAACCCACAGCGAACATTTCATGTAAGGAAACAGACAGTAGCAGCTCCTCTCCGCGGGGCGATGGAACTTGAATAATGTTGATTTAATAAAGCACATCAGCAGCTCAGCGAGATAGCACATAACAGAGCGCAGCATCAGGCAAATCAGATCATATACTGGAGCGCATAATACGGGAGCAGAGCACAGATGTCACCAGCTCGGTGAGACATTAGGGTACATAACACGCTGCAGCATCAGAGATGCACCTGCGTTGAACTGAAATTGCGCCTGGACACTCAGTATACACCCAGTGTAATAACTGGCTTTTGACAAGCAGCTGCTAACTCAGTGGGTACCTGCCGTTTTATCTGTCTAGCTAATCTAAGCTAGCTAGTTCTTGTGCCTGCAGTAGGGCATGTGAGCATTAGAGTCGCATATAGACAGTTATGGGCATTTAGGGGTCGGATCCAAGTGAACAAGCAAAGCGAGCTTCCAGTTCATTCCTCCTGATGCGACTCCAGTGAAGGCAATGAAGTTACACCTGGCCTGAACTCAGTCCATTATCTTCACGGCAGTATCTTCGTACAGAGCTGCTCCGTTGCACCCCTGTGCCTAGCTGTGGGAGTTGTGCTAGGAGAGTATTTACAGCATCTCAAGCTGAGAGCTGAGCCGGCCTGAAGGCAAAGGATCATTCAGTTGTACTAGCAGCTTCCATTTCACTTAAGTTTGCACCTGCACTTTGCCAGGGCCATGACTGCACAGTTGGAGAGAAATTCACCCAGTGGTGGTGAGTCCTTGCAAAGTCCTTCTCTATGGCTGGACCCTGGAAGTCCCTATACAGTGAGAAGGGGACATGGGCAGTGCACATATACAGGGGGAGGTATACCACGTGCAAGGGGAGAATACCTACTACATGCCAGGGAATTAGATCATAGAATCATAGAAGATTAGGGTTGGAAGAGACCTCAGGAGGTCATCTAGTCCAATCCCCTGCTCAAAGCAAGACCAACACCAACTAAATCATCCCAGCCAAGGCTTCGTCAAGCCGGGCCTTAAAAACCTCTAAGGTTTTTAAGATGCCATGCCCACTCAGGATATGCATGTGTGGAAGTGCCCAGTGGGTAGAAAACAGAAAACAATACCCCCCCTCCAAAAAAAAAAGGCCCCTGCATGCTAAACTACAGACACAGAGAGGACAGGACATGAGCTGTACCAATAGCTGAAGTTGATTACAACCTGAGTTGTGTGCCCACATACAAACACAGAGGGGAGTAAGAGCCCCCCCCCTTTACATCCTGATGTGGCCTCCCCAGACCTTGGGTGCACACCAGTGGGCGCTGAATGACACATATCCCCTTCCCCCTTCAGATTGCCAGCCGTAGCTAGGTAGGGGATGGGGAGTGAGCAGAGCCATTGCTGCAGCCAGCACAGCTGAGCCTGCAGTCATGGGTGGTAGAAAGGAATCAGGGAGCACCAATATCCACCGCTTACACGGGGCCTGTGGTAAAACCACTATCTAGCCATAAGAGAGGAAGGAAAATTTGTATTTACCAGTTGGTTTAAGGTTTACAGGGGAGAAGAGGTGCCTGACTAAATACGGAGGTTTTGAAAATTCATCAGTGTGGTATTTTCATTGAATAAGCAGCTCGGGTACGAGAAGGCCTCATCATAGCCCATCGGTCATCTGAGGATAGCAGTATGGAAACTGTTTCGCATTAGAACCAGCTCTATGGCAGGGAAGTACTGTTTTCCAGAGTATGATTATACTTCAGCCTCAAATAATGCGACAAGACATGAAGAGGAATTCTGCTAAAGTCTCTGACTAGGGGACAGAAAACTCTCTGCAGCTACAGAGACTCTAAGGACATCTACCCTTCTTTGTAATTAACTTCTCCTGTATGAACACAACCTGACCTTGTCAGTATGGTCTTGTCCAGACTTTTCATGTGCCATACGTTACATTCATTGCACGTCTCTCAATGTCTGTAAAAGTGTCTGGAACTTACTCCCTCCCCTCTATGAATTCAATGGTCAAGAGATAAACAAGGAGCCCTTGGATTTGTAAATACAGTCAAATCTCAACAAGTTCTTCACATAATTGAAAAACTATTAAAGGTGAGGGAAGGGGAAGGGGAAGAGGAAGGGGAAAGGAAAAGGGAAAGAAGAAAGATATTTATAGGGTGGAAAAAACAAAATGCTCCATCAGAAACCCAATATAGGATATTAAGACTGTGAGGTCACTTGGAGATATATACAAGCACACTGTTTGCCCATTGAACTGGGGATGAGATGAACCTAACCTTCCATATTTATCGCTTTAGCACAGAGTGAAATTAATCAGAGAGAAAGACTGGGTCATTTTTTTTATGATGGCATTTGTGAATAGTAATTTCCCTTGAGTAAGGACTGAATGTAGATTTTGAGGCTGTCTAAAGTCTATAGCTAAGGTGACTTAGGAGATGATCTTGGGAGGAATGGAATTTCATGCCTCCGAATATCCAGGGTGAAAGCAAGTTCCCAACAGAAATTCTTCTAACCATGTTGCATATTGCACAACTAGCTGAGTGCATGGTATTTACTCGGTGCATTTTGGGAGGGGGGCAGAAAGGTTCAGAAGGTGAATTCCACCTTTATTTCACTATCCAACTACTTGACTAGCCACTTGGGGAGGGGGGACAAACAAAAAAACCTAGTGGACTAGATAGATCAATGGCAGGAATTTAACTTAATTTGGGGCGGGTGGGGAGAGATACTTTGCTCTCTCATTTCCATTTTAACTGGTCTTCTGGAGGGAATCCAGTTTAGGCAGTATTTGCTATGGAGTTCTGGCATTTGTACAGCCAAATTAAAATGCGAACAGGAGAGGTGTTCAAGTCTGTTTCAAAACCCACCCTTTCTGAAAGTCTGCTAAACTTCCCTTCATGTTTGGTGAGATGTTGCCTAAGCCTTCCCCAAGCTCCAGCAATCCTGCTTTGCAGTTGATTGTAAATTCTCAGAGTCTTCCTTTAGAACCTGAAGTTCAAAAAGGGAGTGATGCATCACCCCCGCACACCCATACAAGAAGTTTCAAAGGCATAAGCCTATTTGAGAAAACTTCTAAGATTTATCTGGAAAAATATAAAAGGGTAATGCTGTGAATCTCCTACAAATTATACAAAGATGACTTGAAAAGATACAGTATGTCAGTTTTCAAAAGTTCTCGTAACCCTCCCGAGACTGTGAAATTCACGGATATGTTGATTTATGCATTTATTGGCTGTTTCCCCGGGGAAACTGTATTAAGAACTGGACTCTAAAAAAAAAAAAATGGACCTAAATATAAAATAGACAAGTAAAAGTGCAAAAGGAGAAATCAAAGGAGAAAAAAGAATCAGAATAAGAAGAAATGTTTTAATCATTCCAATGTTTCTCTTTTAGTTTGAATTTTCTCTTTATCGCCCATCTTCACAATGCACAGAGCTGCACAGTTCATGTTAAGCTGTAAGAACCTAAGGGCTGGTCCACACTAACCCCCCAGTTCGAACTAAGATATGCAACTTCAGCTATGTGAATAACGTAGCTGAAGTCGAAGTACCTTAGTTCGAACTACCAGGTACTTACCGCAGGTCCACACGTGGCAGGCAGGCTCCCCCGTCGACGCCGCGTACTCCTCTCGCGGAGCAGGAGTACCGGCGTTGACGGTGAGCACTTCCGGGATCGATTTATCGTGTCTAGACAAGACGCGATAAATTGATCCCAGAAGATCGATTGCTTATCACCGAACCCGGAGGTAAGTATAGACGTACCCTAAGATGGATAGATCTGAAAAGGAAAGTAAGAGGTAGCAGCAACAGAAGGTGGTGCTAGCAGCCGATGGTAGAGACGGACAGCATGTGTTTTTCATGCAAACAGGGATGTGTAGCATCCAGTGCTTGGAGCAGAGGTGGACAAGCTATGGCCCGTGTCCCTCCTGCCCAGCCCCCGAGCTCCTGGCCTGGGAGGCTAGCCCCCGCCCCATCCCCTGCTGTTCGCCCTCCCCCGCAGCCTCAGTTCGCCCCGCCGCTGGCACAATGCTCTGGGCGGTGGGTCTGCGAGCTCCTGGGGCAGCCCAGCTGTGGATCCCAGCACGACCCGGTGCTCTGTGCTGCGCATTGCATGGCTGGCTCCAGCCAGGCGGTGCAGCTGCCTGTCCTGGTGCTTTGAGCGGCACGGCTGTAGTGCCGCCAGCCACTGTGCTCCAGGCAGCGTTTGTAAGGGGGCAGGGAGCTGGGGGGGAGGGTTGGATAGAGGTCAGGAGAGTTCAGGGCGGTGGTCAGGGGGCGGGACGGTCAGAGAGTGGGGAACAGGGGGGTTGAATGGGGGCAGGGGTTCCGGGGGACAGGAAGGAGAGGGGAGTTGGATGGGGCATCAGGGGACAGTCAGGAATTCCAGGGGCGGTAAGGGGACAGGGGGTGGATGGGGCAGGAGTCCCGAGGGGGGCGTCAGGGGGCGAGAAGCGGGGGGGGGGGGTCAGATAGAGGCGGAGTTCAGGCCACACCTGGCTGTTTGGGGAGGCACAGCCTCCCCTAACCGGCCCTCCATACAATTTTGGAAACCAGATGTGGCCCTCAGGCCAAAAAGTTTGCCTGCCCTGGCTTAGAGTGAGGGAACCCAGAATTGAAACTGTGAGCGCTGCCGTCTTAGCCAGCACCATGACTGAACCTGGGACAGCCCACGCTTAAAACATGAGCTGTAGAGACAGCTTGAGTTGAAGAGTCAGGCTCTATAGCTGAGGGCTATAAAGAGTCACAACCACTGTGGATCAGCCCCAGAGTGGGTCTTGTAACATATATTGAGCAATGGGTTATAAGCCACGTGGGCTTCTTTAACCCAGCTGTAGCTACGACTCTGACTTGCTCTGTAACCTTGAGCAAATCGTTTAGGGCAAAATTGTGCCATGATCCCATGTGGGTTCTCAGGGGAATAAAGGGGAGCAGGGTTTCCCTACAACTTCCCTTCAAAAATGCATAGAATCCTCCCAGATCTTGGGCCTGGTACAGACAGAGGAGACAGAGGGAATGAACAGGGGGAGGCAAAGAGTGGGTGGATCCTCAAGTCCCATCTTTACCTGTCAACCAGCAGTGTTGGCCAAGCATATGGGAAACCATGCAACACGCTGGCAATCTGAGCTGCTGTTCCTACCTAGAGCTTCTGCTAGGGTGAGGCAGCTACACGTCATCCCCTACATAGGACAGAGCCTAAAAGATAATGCTACCTGCCAGCTGTACCTCAGTTCTCTCTCCCCCCACCAATAGCCTCGGGACAGAAATGCCCAACTCACAGGGGCCTTGTGAGGCTTAATTAAATAACGCCTGTAAAGTGCTTCAAGACAAAAGGCTCTAGATCAGTGCAAAACATTACTTTGTATTTATTGTTATTGATCTTTTTAAATCTAGCAAACACAGAATTATAGAATCATAGGACTGGAAGGGACCTCAAGAGGTCATCTAGTCCAGTCCCCTGCACTCATGGCAGGACTAAGTATTATCTAGACCATCCCTGACAAGTGTTTGTCCAACCTGCTCTTAAAAGTCTTCAATGATGGAGATTCCACAACCTCCCTAGGCAATTTATTCCAGTGCTTAACCACCCTGACAGTTAGGAAGTTTTTCCTAATATCCAACCTAAACCGCCCTTGCTGCTATTTAAGACCATTGCTTCTTGTCATATCCACAGAGGTTAAGAAGAACGATTTTTCTCCCTCCTTGTAACAACCTTTTATGTACTTGTTATCATCCCTTTCTGCAGTACTCCTTCCTCGGCAGTCATTTCCCATTTTGTATGTGTTCAACTAATTGTTCCTTCCTAAATGGAGTACTTTGCATTTGTCCTTATAGAATCTCATCCTATTTTCTTCACACCATTTCTACAGTTTGTCAAGATCCTTTTGAATTATAATCCTATCCTCCAAAGCACTTGCCACCCCTCCAAGCTTGGCATCATCCGCTAACTTTATAATTGTACTCTCTATGCCTTATCTAAATCATTGATGAAGATATTGAACAGAACTGGACCCAGAACTGATGCCTGTGGGACCCCACTCGTTATGCCCTTTGAGCATGACTATGAACCACTGATAACCACTCTCTAGGAATGGTTTTCCAACCAGTTATTCACCCACCTTATAGTAGCTCCATCTAGGTTGTAGTTTCCTAGTTTGTTTATGAGAAGGTCATGCGAGACAGTATCAAAAGCTTTACTAAAGTTAAGATATACCACATCTACCACTTCCCTCCTATCCACAAGGCTTGTTACCCTGTCAAAGAAAGCTATCAGGTTGGTTTGACATGATTTGTTCTTGACATGCTGACTGTTACTTATCACCTTATTATCTTCTAAATGTTTGCAAATTAATTGCTTAATTATTTGCTCCATTATCTTTCAGGGTACAGAAGCTAAGCTGACTGGTCTGTAATTCCCCAGATTGTCTTTATTTCCCTTTTTATAGATTGGGACTATATTTGCCCTTTTCCAGTCTTCTGGAATCTCTCCCATCTTCCACGACTTGTCAAAGTTAACCTGTAAAGCAACATGCAGATGGCAGTCAGACTATTAAACTCACTCCCTTTTACCTGATCACTCACGCTACATTTAATCTTGGGCTTTGAATTTCCATAAGAGTATCTTTTTTTAGACTCTTTTGGCATCTCTTTGAACTGATCAGCTTCATCAGCAGTGTTAGGAATGAAATAAGGATCGGGACTTTGGGGATTGGCTCTCCCAATTGATTTGCTGAGCATGGATGAGTCTGACATATTTTGACAGCAATGGTAGTTACACACAGGAACCACACAGCGATCGATGGGAGAATATGTTAAGTAATGGCAGAGCCCCAACAAGGTTTGGGATTGAGGGTGCAGTCACATTAGTGTGGTTGAGTTTGGATGCTTATCCAGTCTACCTGATCATTTTTAGTATATATAACTGGGATGGAACAGGTTTTCTGCATCTCCTGTGAAGATAGGTATTGAGTTACCACTGTAGGGATGACTATGCAAATGAAAGAATATCTTATTGATATGAAAGCAACTGCTAACAATTGTTTAGAGCTTCCAAGTTTTGTGCAGCTCCCTATGTGACATTTCATGCAAGATACTTAAACAAATGGAGATATCCTATCTCCTAGAACTGGAAGGGATCCTGAAAGGTCATTGAGTCCAGCCCCCTGCCTTCACTAGCAGGACCAAGTACTGATTTTTGCCCCAGAACCCTAAGTGGCCCCCTCAAGGATTAAACTCACAACCCTGGGTTTAACAGGCCAATGCTCAAACCACTAAGCTATCCCTCCCCCAAATTAATGAGTTAATTTTCAAATAAACCAGGAACTTCAGCTTATGATCAGAATTCCATGTCCACATGCACTAGTGAGGGCGGGATATGGAAATGGGGCTAGAGTAGGTAGGAGTGTCTAGAGGGATGTGCTGCTGAGAGGTAGGGTGTCCAAGTGCTGTCAGTGTTAGATGGGATTGTCTCATTGGGACCCACATAAAAGCCCTTGATATCTGTCTCCAGCACCTGCTGCTAGGACCATCTTCTGTTGCTGCCACAACTTTCTTTCACTGAACTAGAGTATCTCTTAAAAAAAAAAAAAGATGTTCTAGGCATGTTCCAGCCACTGCAGAGATCAGGTGGGCAAGAATGGGCTAAGTCCAATACTGATGACACTCTGCCTATGACCAAGCAAAGCCTCTATTAAGCAGGGATGTACCAGTGGGAGCTGTGACTGGCCCAACCTGCAGACGCAGCAGGTAAACAAAGCGGCCCGGCCTGCCAGGGTGCTTACCCTAGCGGGCCGTGGGCCAAAGGTTGCCGATCCCTGCTCTAAGTTGATCTAATTGCCTCACCCACATGGACAGCAGAGATGCTGAATCTCATCAACAAATGCTCTGGTCTGTTTAACCTTTCAGTTAAGGGCATGATCCTGCAAGGTTGAGCAAGCTCAGCTCCCATTGTAGTCACTGGGAATTCAGGGAACTCAGCACCTTTCAGGAGGTTCTTGGCCACTGAGGTCCTAGTTCTGCCATCCTCACTCACACTGACTCATACCTTATTCTGCACCTAGTCCCATTGAAATCAATGGTACTACATGCAGCGAGAGATCTGTTAGAGGGCTTTCCTTCACCCTCTCCCCTGATTCTTGTCACACTGACAGAAAGCAGAAGACCAGAAGTCCAAAGTGCAGACAATTGCTATGTTTACTGGGGTTAGTTCCAGCAAACATGTGTTCCATAACTCTGACACCTCAAAGCCTTGTTTCCCATTGTCCTGTCCCCCCCTCCTCAGGAGACCTGAAATGCACACCCACAGTCCCACCCCTTACAATTTATGGTTTTGTTCCATTTTGGGTCTGGGGTCTTCATCCCACCACTTTTGTATTGCATGGGAGGGGTCAGGAGTGAGGTTGTGCTACAGTCAGGGACAGGCATTTCTTTATTCTTTAGTCTTTTAGTATTTTATATCTTCCCCTCAAGCCCCTTTGCCCCTCCCGACTGATTGCTTGACTTTGTCTTGAGATAGGGGTTGAGGCAATCTTAAGAGCAGTTAAAATGTTACTCAAGAGCATACTTTATCTGTTCCCATTGTACTCACTGGGCAGAAGCAACATCACAGTGGCTTTGTCCTTCGTTTACACATATTAGTATAAGATCTAAGAGTATCAAAAAGTAAAACCCAAAAAATTCTTTCCCAGGCTAACAAACAGACCTATAAACTAACAAGATGGTGTGGCTGAATCTGGACCTTAGTGTAAAATTAAATTTTGGCTTTGTTTTCATCCATGGTGCCCCACTGAGTTTAATGGGATTACAAGGATTCAGAATCTCATCCTTTTTAATTTCACTGGGATCAAACTGAACTTAAATATTTCAGCAAATGCTGAGCTTATTATGATCCTTCGAAGGTAAGTGACCCTTTATTCATAGAATGAGAAGTTAAGATAGTGTAGTAAGAAAATATGGTTAACAAAGTGGGTGGGTTGGTGTGGATTTGCAAAATACATAAGAATAAATACTGCAAGTGATGTGGGAGAAGGCAAGAGAGGGAAGGACTAATGGTACAGTGCTGAGAGCCAGAGATGATGGAGTTCTCATTGCAGAGACAGCCCATGTCTGCTGATAGGGGACAGGGGGCAGATTGAGGGCAGCCAGCATCAGCAGTGTTAGTGATCATGCTCCATCCATGTGAGCATGCTCAGTAAAAACCAAGCAACACATGGGGGAGGGAGGAGAGGAGGCACATGACCCCGCATGCCTCCCCTTCTCCACTTGTCGCCTCTGTCTCATTGTGCTTCTGAAATAGACCCACTTTATGTACACTTATTCAAATGACTACGGCCTTACCCTTCAAGGTCAATGCAATTCTGGGGTCTGGAAGCGGAATAGAACAAGAAGAACACCCATTGATAGAGTTGTAAGGAGACCACCAAACCCTGCTGAAGAAATTTCACAATCAGATAGCGTGTCTCTTCAGTTCAGCATTTTTTTTTCAAAAATGTTTGCCAAATAATGCAGATAAAATATCACTGTGAATTTCACTTATGAGAAGTTGGTTGCAAGTACATAATTCAAAAATCTGAAACTGAAGGTGATTTGACTGGACACAAATATGACATTATATGGTTTTCTGGTTGGATGAGCAAGCCAGAAATCTTAAAATCAAGCTTCCATTGCACATACTGACATTTTGTAAAACATACCTTCCATTAATACCTTCTAATAGTCATCTAAAATTAGCTGTTCCTATTAGCATCCCAGCCAGCAAACTCATTAACTAAATAACTACAGAAAACAAACACAGAATGGGGACCAAGTCAGTCATGGAGAATTCATTTCAAGATTCAAACAAATATTTGCAGATCATTTACAAGCATATTTTACCCAGCTCTAGCAAAAAGTTCATATTTTGTGTGAATTTTATGAAAAAAAAAATTCTATCACACAAGTGCAGAAGAGCCCCATGGCCAGCATTGGAAAAGCTATAGAGAAGCATGTAAACATATAAGGACATACACACAAAACCAGCATCAACTTCACAAAGGGAACAGCGGAGGAACCTCAAAGAACCTGGAGACTGGTTTGAATGATTATCCTGACATTTGGATTTTTTTTTGCCTGAACTATACAGACCTAGCTGAGTCCCCTTTGGACTCATCCACAAGACCAGCAAGAACATTCCTCCCCTACACACACGCGCATACACCCACTTTTACTACTCCTGGGATCTACCCTTTCTCAGAAGCCCCCTGAAGCTCTCCCTTATTCGCAATAAAGAACAGTAACCTTGGGAGCCCCCATCCTGACCACCTCCCACTCTGACCCACCTTTCACCCCAATGGTCAAACCCACCTTGCCTACTTTTGCTGTAAAATATTTCCTCTACCCCTTTTCTGGTGTCCTCTGAAGACATCAGATGGGGATTACTGTGATAGAGCCTTCAGTGGCCAGGCAGCCTCCTCACTAGATCATTGGTCAGAGGAGTTGTAGGGGAACCTGGGCTCTCCCTTTCCACAAGGTCCCAACCCAGGGCCCTGTGTGGTTCAACCCCTAGACAGGGGAGATGGGTCTTCCTCCCAGCTGGGGGGGGATTCAAAACCAATGTCCCTGGGCTACTTCCTACTAAAAGTCTCTTTAGTTTAGGGCATGGCCCCACTACTCTAGTTACCCCACAGTGAGGGCTTATCTGCAGGCTCCCCTTGGCAAAGGAAGGATAACTTACCTCCAGTGGTTGCTCTGTCCCTTCAGACAGGCAAACAGAGGGCTCCTGACCCAGGCTCCCTTCTTTTCTCCCCCCTCCAGGCCTAGCATTCCCTACAGGTATAGTGGGGCGGGGCTAGCTGAACCCACAAGTTTTCTTTAACCCCTTCTGTGCCAGGCGGCAGTTTCTCTGCTCCTTCACAGTTACCTTCAACTGACTCTTCAGAAGGCCACCTGGTATAGGGTACTGCCTCCCCTAATTCACAGAGTTGTTCTCTGAGAGGGATGGGAGTGAGATGAATCCCCACCTGATCTGTCCTGCTATTGCCACCTTCTATACAAGGCACCTAGAATCCCTGTCCCAATAGCAAAGCAATAAGAGAAGCAGATTCTGGTTATTATAGCAACTAAACAGATTATGATGTCCGCAGAATGTGTGGGGTTTGGTGATGTCAACATATCTCGGAGGTTTATTTTTTAAACCACCTGAGGAAAACAATGTGTTGCTTAGTGATGTCTTGAATGAGCTGACAGTTGGCTGAGGTGAATGGGAGAGTGTGTGAAGGTGCCATCTGTGTGGATGCACTGTTAACTGGGCCAAACTTCTCCCCTAGCTATGTTTGGATCTGAGTGAGGTAATAGATGATCCAATGGACTCTGAAAGGACCATTTCAAGAAGGAGCTGAGCTGCTGCAACTTTGGGATTGAGCAGAGATTGACAAGGTAGCTGAGTCTCTTCCCTTCAGCAAATCAACTCTTTTGGGGGAGGGGGCGGAGGATTGGTTGTGAGCCATCTTGGAAGGTGAGAGAATAAACTAGTATCTCCCTGGGTCTGAGGGGACAGAAAAAGGTCCACAGGATCCAGTCTGAAGTGGGTGATATCTGAATTAGGCCCATATGAAGAACCTTGAAGAAAGGGAGCAAGAAAGATCTTATGAGTAGCAGCCTTAATGGGGATTGCTGTGAGAAATTCTCTGAAGAACCCAGTTAATGGCCAGAGGTAGCCAAGGGACTCAACAAGGCTTGATGGTCCCAGTCAGGGGAGTCTCGGGCCAAGGGACTGTAGCAGGTGGCATCTCAGAGTTCCAGCCTGCAAGGGAGAATCCAGGTCATTGTTAAGCCAAGTGAGGAACAGAGTGGGAAGATATCAGCCCAGAATAGATAAACCCTAAAGATGTTAGGGAAGCACTGTCCTATCCAAAAGGCACAGATCTTCTATAGCAGTGCATGGGCCCACGGGGATTAGACCTCATCTGGAGCAAAAGGAAAATGACCAGTAGCTATTAGAATTGCTAATTGTGTTATGCCCTAATAATGTTATTTGCAGTTGTTTAGTGTTCGTTTTTTAATTTAACTATCCTGCTGCAATGTTTCTAGCTTGTAGCTGACCTTATCTCTGCCAGGTTGAGAGTAAAGGTCCTTGTTTATTTTGTGACCCCAGGAATGTAAGTTAGCAGAGGCCTCTATTAACTCCTGGTTCACTGGCAGATGGTTGTGGGATAATGTAAAAACAGCTTCTCGAGTGAATAAAACCATTGTCCTTCTTCTAGGTCAGGAAGGGACTAATCAACAAGGTGATTGACTGAGCTGAGCTTGTTCTAAACAACACCCTTGTTAGTATTTTTCTCTTTGTTTCCTCTGTTTGGATCATAATGTCACTCTTTCCCTGAGTGATAACCCAACAGAGAATGTGTGCTAAGACACTGTGGAAAGTTAGTACCAATCATTGGAAGGACATCATTAGTCTGTAAAGCCCCTGAAGCTAAATGTGTACGGCTAAATTATGCCCTTAGATAGATGTTTCCAATCCCCATTGAAGTCAATGGGAGTTCAGTATCTGTGGATCCAAGGGCAGGATATGGCCTTTAATTCCTTGGAGAAAGCAGTTTTCACGATTTTAATGTAAATGGCAAAGAGAGAGGAATTAAACACAGCTGGGAAGTATAGAAGTGAGACCGCTAATCATCACAGCATTTGTGCATCATTTGAAACAACTGCTGGGAATTTTGTAGTATGAAATAAGCCTCCTGATCGTAGGATCAATCAGGAAGTAATGAGCCCTCCTGTCATTGGACCTCCTGACCTGAAATGGTCATAGATGTAAAAGGAGATTGGTGGTGGACCTCTTATTGTAATGCCAACAGACCCTGGTTGCCAGCAAGCAGGATCGAACCTGAGCCTTCCTGAGCTTAGTGCATAAGCTTCTACAGCATGAGCTAAAAGCCAACTGGCCAATCTGGCAACAGGGATTTTTCAGAACAGATTGCATACAGAATGAAAGCGAGGGTGAGGGTGGTAAGTGGGTGAGCCATCTGCCTCACAACAGGTAAAACATGCTCATGTTGTTCTTTGCATTAAAACAGTGGGTGCTTGTACTGAATTAAAATATATTTATTTTAGGATTACACAACAATAACAAGGGAAGCCAGAGCCTGCTGTATGCTGCAGGTCACGCTGTGCCATGGTCCAGGGCCCTGCCTTCTAATATAGACGTGACCCTTCAGGCCTTTGCAGCCAAACCCCACATTATGGTCCATCTCTTCCTGTAACTTAGCCCCCTGGTTTACTCCCACCCCTTCTGGGGTAACAGAAAGTCCAACAAATAAAAGTCCCAATCCTTATGTCTGGGTTTTGGCTTTCAGCTCTGGGCCCTAGGGTCCCTACACCCACTCAGTCAAGGCTTTCCATCATCCTTTCCCCTACTCAGGGGACTCCCTGGATTTCTTCCTGCCAGGCTGAGTGGTGAAGCGGCAGGACTGTGAATTACAGGAGGAAAGACCACCGCTGCGTTGGAGTGACCATTGGCAGGGGGAATCTAGGCAGGAGGAGGCACTCTTGCGGTGAGTGAATCCTGTTACAGTATTACCCATAGCTTGTGTAAAATATTGACTTTCAGGCACTGGGGGGCGGGGGGAGGCTATCAGATAGGTCTCTACTTTGTTCAGATGATTACTCACATTGTTAAAAATCTGCAAGGGGTCGTGTGGAATGTTCCATCATTAAACATTTTTAAATCAAAATTGGATGTTTGTTTTCTGAAAGATGAGCTCTAGGAATTATTTGGGGGAAGTTCTTTGGCCCGTGTCATACGGGAGGTCAGACTACAGGATCACAATGGTTCCCTCTGACCTTGGAATCTGCAAATCTATATAATAATCTTTTCACAGGCCTTCTCCCTACCACCTTTCCAGGATCTTGTAATGAGAAAGACCTCCTAGGGCTCCTCCTTGGAGGTCTGTTTCCCCCCCTTGGCGGCATTCCCAACCCACCACAACCCTCATGTCAGGGCTCCTGAGGGCTGATTCCCTCTACCAGCGAGTCCTGCCCCTCCTGAGATCTTTCAAGATCACCCTCTGCTCTTGGGTCCAGCCTCTCCAGCTGTTTTTTCCCCTCCATTTTATGTTAAGATCCCACAAGGTTTCTACCCAGCAAGGTATCCCAGTTCCATCATAACCTTCTCTGAGCCAGCTTCTGCTACTCCTTCCTGCCTCTCTGGTACTAAGAGCCAGATTGTAGAATTCTTTCTCTCTCCCTGCAGCCCACTCTCATCTGTGCTTCCTGTCTTTAGAGTCACCATCCAGCTCAGCTTCTTTAATTAACCCCACCCCGCCCTACAGGTGCAGCCAGTAGAATAACTGGTCTCTCAGGCTCACTTTAACCCTTTCATTGCCTGTGTGTGGGATACACACCCTATCACAGCTATCTACTGGTACTTCTCTGGCCCCCGTTCCCATAGTATCTGAGCCCTCATATTCTTTAGGGTCTTTATCCTCAGAACACCCTAGGGATAGAGATAAGTATTATTATCCCCATTGTACAGCTGGGGAGCTAATGCACAGAGAGGCTAAGTGACTTAACCAAGGTCATACAGTAAGTCAGTGGACGAGCAGGGAATTGAATGCAGGTCTCTCAAATCCCAGCTAGGACCCCAAGCAGCAGACCATCCTTTCTCTTTTTCAGGAGATACTTTATACAATATAACTGCTCTTGTACCATCTGTGTATTACATAGAAATGTGGTAAACAACCCACTCATTTTTAAATGTAAAGAAAACAAAGTGAGCTTCAAGTCTGAAATGAAAATGCAGCTATTTCACTATGTATTTGCTGATGCCCACCACTAATCAGAGTATACAAGGGGCTAAAGCAGAGGAATCTAATTACCCTTATCTTAGTTCAAATAACAAAGAGTGTTAGTCCTAAGGACAAGACACCTTGTTTTACTGGATATAGAGCCCATGAAAATCATGGGTTCTAAATTTAGAATAAACTACTAGACCATGTCCCACTTGGGCTTGACCAAATGCAATTTCTGGGCTGCTGCATGTTTTCTAAATTATTCCCCCGATCATCCTAGAAGCAGGGCAAGAATTATCTTGCCACAAGGATCCTGACTATTTGTGTAGCACAAACTTCCATGTACCTACAAAAACAGGGACAGGAGCTTTTTTTTCCCCCCTGTTGCAAAGACGACTGACTTTGTGGCTGTCTAGAGGTTGTCTTTCTAACCTCTCTATCGTTTGGCATGTGTGGGTCAAAATAAATACTCTCTCACTGGCTAGATTTCGTATTTCTGAACACCTAGTGAACCTTATTAAGAGGAGTCATATTGTCCCTAATGGGCTATCAGGTCACAGTTCAATGAGGCTCAGTGTTCTAGTTCCGTGTTTTAAAGTGCATCACCCTTATTGTCTTTTCAATATTAGTCTACTGCACAGCACACGATCTTTCTTCGGCTTTTCTGGGAAGCCACATGGGAAAGAAGTTTGAGTCTTTCCCTTCTTTGAGAAAGTGGCAGGACATTTGTAATTGTACTCCCTTGTTGGTCGCTCTTACCAACCCCGTGATCACATTTCCCTTTCTTGGCTCAGCCAGAAACCTTTAAAACACTGCAGTGCAACCTGCACTAGCCGGTACAATCTAACCCGCCTCGCTACACAGGCTTGAAGCCCTCCCAGGATACATCTGGGCTTGTGTGCACTCACTCACTGTCCGTGTTAACACATGATGGGTTCAAACCCATAAAGTGGGATTTTCGGGAGAGTTGAGGACAGTGGCTGTCTTGCAAGAGGTTGTTAGTACCGTGTAGCATCGAAGTCTTGAAAATACATAGGGCCAGATTCTGTTATTGATAAACTGGTGCACTTTCATTGAGGTCAAATGAGTTGCACTGGGGGAGCTGAGAAAAGAATCTGACCCAGGTTAGGTTTTAGAAAACATATCATGCAGATAGATATATTAATGGGGACACTGTCAGGTTAAAAATGATGGGCCAGATCATCCTCTAGGGTAAGTCAGCACAGCACCATTGACTTCCACACCCTGATTTACATCAGCTAAAATGCTGGTCCAATAATAATCCCTTTAGGTTACAAATAACAGATTTGTTTATTAAAATGTATTTGAATGTACTTTTCACCATAAAGGCTGTTTGAAATATTACATATTTTTCAGCCCTTGCAAAATAAAACTAGACCAGCAGCAAAAAATTGACAAGAAAGGATTTTTTTCCCCCATAGTATTTAGGCCCTATTTTACAACCTTAGGAGTGACATTCTGGACCTACTGAAGTCAACAGAAAAACTTTAGATGGTGTTGGTACGGCTATGAGCAGGGGATTGGACTAGATGATCTCCTGAGGTCTCTTCCAACCCTAATATTCCATGATTCTATGACTTCAACAGGGTCAGGATTTCAGCCTAGGTGTTTGCATAGTTCAGAAAAGTATCTCACGTTTTGGGTTCTCATATGGAATGAAATGATGAATGAGAGTTTCTCCTAGGAATGAAACCTGTCACTGTGTTCCTTTCCCAGGCTGCCCCCTTGGGCCAGGGGCAGAGATCTTTGCACCTTCTCGGACTCTGATCTGCAACATCCAGAGAGTGCACAGCACAGGTTCAGTCATGGGAGACTCAGCCTTCCAGGTACACCCCAGATAGCCTACCCCTTCCAGGGTTGCCAGCAAAGGAAAAGGCACAGATACAAATGAACTGTCACATGGATGTGGTAGAACTCTCTTTCCTCAGACAGCCCCAGTAAACTGTGGCCTCAATCAAGTTCACAGGGTAGTCTACATAATAATAGTGCCACAACAGCAGTTCCATATAAGGCCCATCCTTCTTTCATCTCATAGCAGTCATTCAAAAAGCTCCTGTCTTCAGCCAACTCTCCTCCAGAAGCTGAGGACTAGAAATCTTCTCTTCTCTCTGATCTGTCCTCAACTGTGCAGTGTTCTTTGCTTTTAAGCTTCTCCCTCCACGTCCGACTTCTCTCACACGTGTGGTGTGGTGGGGCTGATTGGGCCCACAATAGGTCATTAACCCTGTATTACCCAGCAAGGGGATTGTATACCCCATCATAAAGCCACACTGTGGAGGGATCAGGATGGAAGTTTTAAACAAGTGACAAGTGACCGCCAGGATGTTGACTCCTGAATCACTGACCATTGGGGTAGAGCTTTAACCAAGAATAATATATTTGTTTCTATGTTGTGGCCCAGATGAACCTGAAATGTAGTGAAAGGAGATAAGCCAAACCTGTTCTGTTTATTTAACACTCCTGGTATTTGGGGTTGCCTAACCAGTCAGGCTTTGCAAAACCACAGATCATAGAACTATAGGGTTAGAAGGGACCGAAAGGGTCACCGAGTCTAACCTCCTGCCAACATGCTGTGACTAAACCAACCAACCACAGATGGCTATCCAGCCTCCTTTTGAAAACCTCCAGTGAAGGACTTGGGACTTGGAGTCCAACATTCTCTGGATTTTATTTCTCCTAATCAAAACCCCTCTCAAATGAGGATTCGCAACAGCAACATACACGTCAGTTCCCTATTGGAGTTCTCCCCACCTATCAATACTTTAAAAAATAAATACCCTAGCTACATTTGTGTTTTGGTCTAAGGGGCACAAAGAATAAACTAAAGTGTTCTTCCTCTGCCAGTGTCAGAGAACGGTCAAGGTTGATTGACATCCTTAGCAAAATGGCAGCTTTTCATCTCCAGACTCTGCAGACGCTCCTCTATTCCTCAGAGCCCCTGCCCTGGAGGCACTATGCTGTCTTATTCATTTGATTATAGTTAGGTTGGGAGTCTGAGCTTTGATAGGCAGCTGTTCTCCTGTTAGATACTAATAGGTTTGATGTGCTTGCTTTATTTATATATATATACATATTATAATTCATTTAAAAGGTTTATTAAATGCTTGGAAAATCCTAAAGCCTTTGAGACAGAAAACTGGGTCCTTTAGCTTTGCACTGAATTACTGGGCGAAATGCAGCATTGGGATTCACTGATGCACAATTCCCATTGATATCAGCATAAGGGCAGAATCTGAAGTCCTATACGAAGGCAACATTTAGTCCTTATACACTGATAACCTCCTATGAGGTTCTGAGCTTCCAGCACCATAATTCAGCTTTGTTGTAAGCAAATGAACTCCACTGCAATCAGTGGTGTTATGCCTGCTTACACCAAGCCTGCATTTGGCCCCCAGTGTCTCATTTCAGTTCTGGTCAGAGCAAAAATGAAAAAAAAAGTGGATTGTATTTTAGCTTTTATTGAATTTACAGGGAAATATATGGAAGGTCCAGATCGCCGCTCATTTGATCCAATGTAAATCAGGAGCAACCAGTTGAAGTCAATGGAGTTACCCCGGTATAAAATTGGTGTGCACAATCTAAGCATCAGCTCCAGCAGCCTTCGTTGTTTCAAGCCAATTCATTGCTAACAACCTACTGCTGGATCAGACCAGTGAGCTTGATGATTTAGTTGGGAACTGGTCCTGCTTTGAGCAGGGGGTTGGACTAGATGACCTCCTGAGGTCCCTTCCAACCCTGATATTCTATGATTCTATGAATGCAAAATTATGGGGGCTGGTGGTCACTGAATTTTCACGGTGAGGCTCAGCACAAAGATGTTTCTGTATATGTGATATGGTTGGGGACTGCCCCGTGATCCAGTGACTGCCGTGGTGGCATAATGCACTGGGCTGGAAGTGAAAGAAACCCAGCAAGTCCTCCGGCAGGCAGGCAGGCAGCAAGGTGAAGGATGATTCTCTAACAATGTCTGTGCTGCTTTATTTTTCAGCTGTCTGTTGGTCTCTGAGTTGCAGCTCGTTAGAGCTGGACACCACCGGGGGGAATATCCATTAGTAGAAGGTCTGGCGAGGGATTGGTGTCTAATGCATTCAGCTTAAAAATGGTGGGTCTGATTCTCCCTTCAGACCTGTGTAAATCAAGTGTAACCCTATTGGGAAGTCAATTAAGTTATGATGGTGTAAAAAGGGTATGGAAGATGAATCGGTCCCTGGGCTTATACTTCACAAGAATGGCTATGCAAGGATGGCACCTTTTCCTCAACAGATCTGCTCCCTGTGTCTTTGAGTGACATCTGTTGACTTTCCTGTCAAAAGGAGCTTTTGCCTGCCAACTCCTATCATCCGCACTGCATATTTCCGTGAATGAAAAAAGAAAAAGAGCATTTACAGTAGCAAACCATTGTCTTAGATACAAATCCCAGCATACTTTGAAGCTGTTCAAAATCCAAACACAGATGCAGCCCCGAATTTTACAAATGGTTCCTTCTTTTCATAATGGTGTGTTCTCTACCACAAGATCTAAATGCCTCCCTGAACTTCAGGGTACTTGGAATCCAAATCTGGGTCCATATTTGGGGTTTGTGCCTACTTCTAGCAAACAACGAAGCATTTAAATGTACTGGTGGCTGTTGCAGCATCACTACCGCTAGGTCATCCAGGAGGATGTGTGACTTTTTAGGGCCACTGAGCACTGTGAATTTTTCCTATTTAGCACAATTACAGAAACACCTGTGCTTACAACGTTGTGCAAATCTGCTGAAAATTCAGTGCTCAACCAGCCTCAAAATGTTGCCTTTTTAGTTTAGTTGCAGTGGTTTGGTTGCCCTACGTAATAGGCTGCAGTAGTATGCGTTTCTGGAATAGGGATGAAAGACCTGGTGTGGTTTCAGCGAAAATTGACTGGAACCTTCACCCAGAACTCAAACTGACAAGATGGGTGAGGTAATATCTTTTATTGGACCAACTTCTGTTAGTAGAAGGTACAAGCTTTCACACTTCACAGAGATCTTCTTCAGGTCACCTACCTTGTCTTTCAAGAATATAATTAGCATTGATGTTTTGTAGCACTTTACATTTTCAAAGTTCCGTTTAAACATTGACAAATTAATCTCCACAACACGCCTGGGAAGCAAGTTGCTAAGAATGATCAACCCCGTGTAACACATGGGGAAACTTAGGCAGGGAGATTAAACCCAATGAGTAGGATTATCATGCGCACCCAAGGAAGTGAGGAGCACAAGTCCTATCAACTTTCTATAGGATTGTTGAAGCCAATGACTGGAGCTTCCTGAGAGCCAAGAGCTCAGTTCCAGTGAGATATGGGGGCCTTTGAAAAGCCCAGCCTAATGGCATTGTGAGCACTCAACACTTCTGAAAATCAAGCCACTCACTTAATTGCCTTGTCACAGGGTGACTGGCCCCTTTAAAAGGAAGCAAGATCCAGTGCACCTGGACTGATTACTTGCTGCCCAGTTGGGCTTAAGGGAAAATACCTGGGCCTTATAAAGGGGGAGATAGCTGAGGGTGGCTATTGGCATTGCAGGAAATCAGAACGCTGCAGCAGGGCCCTGAAGGGATGGCTACACTTCAAAGAAAAAACAAAACAAAACCCAGCACTGAGCCACAGAGCTCAGGGCAATTGATGCCTGCTTGTAGGGCTAAAAATAGCAGTGTAGATGTTCCCCACTTGGCCTGGAGCCCAGACTCTGAGACTCTTCCCCCTCGCTGGGTGTCAGAACCCAGGCTCCAGCCTGAGCAGGAACATCTACACTACTGTTTTTAGCCCCACGAGCCCAATTGACCCAGGCTCTGAGACTCAGCACCATGGGTTTTTCTTTGCAATGTAGATATAACCAGAGTCAGCAGGGGGAAAACACCAGTGTGGCTCTGCTGAGGCCTGCCTCAGTTTCCCCTTCATTCAGAGAGCCTTAAAGAGTTGAGATACTTTAAACGGTCTGCATGCTGGAAATTTAGTAATTCCTGTCCAAGTCTTTCAAAATAGAACCAAACATAAAAGTCTTTATCTCACCTAGGTCCAGATCCTCCTCCCTCAGACTGAAGAAGTGAGGTTCTTACCCACGAAAGCTTATGCTCCCAATACTTCTGTTAGTCTTAAAGGTGCCACAGGACCCTCTGTTGCTCCCTCAGACTCTATCTTTTCTTTAAAGTTCCTTTCTTTCACCCTGCTCCCAACACCAACTCCCCAAGGGTCAGTCTTCCTGCTCTCCGAGAACCTCTTGCCTGGAGTTTGTCCTTATTCACAGGCCTCCCCTGCTGGTTTCTTCCCCTTGCTGACTCAGGGCCCTTCAGTGGGCTTCTTACCCCTAATCATGTTGCAGGCATCTCCCAACACCCACCTAGAGCTGCCTCCCCCTTTGATAAGGTCCATATACCTACCCTGTCGCAGAGCTTGGCATAGAACTCAGAATTCCAGGATGAAATAATGTAAGAACAGCTGCACTCCTGAGTCCTAACATTCCCAGTTGGGTCCAAAGAAGGAGGGGTCCCAAGGGAGAGATTGCCCTCTCATCTTGGTTTTGTTGATCAAAGTACAGACAGGGCCGGCGCAACCCATTAGGCGACCTAGGCGGTCGTCTAGGGCGCTATAGTTTGGGGGGCGGCAACCGCGGCGGTATTTCGGCGGCTGGACCTTCCGCCGCCTAGGGTGGCAGAAAAGCTGGCGGCGCTCCTGAGTACAGATAAAATTCAAAAGCAGTTTTCATGTTTATCCAAAGTGAATCTAAACTCTTAACCAGTCGAGCTTTACGTATCATAACTCAGGCTATGTAGTCAACATCTCTTTAAGGGCCTTTGTTAAGTGACTGTAGTGCACTTGCCATATGATTTTTTTATGTTTGATCAGTCAGTATACATATATTTTAGCCTATAACAACATCCCAGGAAGTGGAAATGAAAAGCAAGCCTGCGAGAAGAAGGGGAGATGCTAGTTTACAAAAACAGTTTTCATAAAACAAAGCAAGCAAGCCAAATGTTTTCTGCATGTAATTGAAAAATCGTCTCAGCAATAAAGGCTACAGAGCAGGGAGCAATGGCAGGTAAATAACCAATCAAAGGAAGCCCTGGTACATCTTTGTCCAACAATAATACCTGGACTGTTAAATCTCTGACACAGGTACTTTATATTCCTTTATGGAGCCGCACCACATTTTGTCCTCTGCATCCTCCATTGAGAGCACATGCACTGATGAAGTTTTCCTTTTCTCCTGGTAAAATGGAGATGCTTGCTGGATTTTATACTAATTTAAAAAGAAGAAATAAAACACCAATTCTAGAGCACAAGCATGAAGAAAGCAAACATTCTGCCTAGCAATTCACCTGGATTCGTAAATGCTTGCTTCTGGGAGGGGAAAATATCACGCTGGAAATGTAACTAATAGTTCAGTGCTCTTCACAATAAAAAGGCCCAATCCTGATTGCTGCTGAGTTGCTCCTTCAAGGTGCTGTGGTGCACATTATTATAACTTTGCTCATATTGAGTACTGCCATACTCTACGAACAGTCTCCTGAATACTAACGATTAGGGCCCTATCATATTCACAGTTAAGAAAAATACAACATGGACCATGAAATCTGGTCTTCCCCATGAAATCTGGCTATTGGAGAGGGGGGGGGTCGTAGTATTGTCACACTTATTTCTGCGCTGCCTTCAGTGCTGGGTGGTCGGAAAGCGGCGGCTGCAGTGTGGACACCCAACTCTGAAGGCAGCGCCGCCACCAGCAGCAGCGCAGAAGTAAGGATGGCAATACTGCGACCCCCCCCTACAATAATCTTGTGACCCTCCCACCCCCCAGCTCCCTTTGGGTCAGGATCCCCGCAGTTACAATACTGTGGCATTTCAGATTTAAATATCCGAAACTGTGAAATTTAAGATTTTAAGAATCCTATGACGGAAATTTACCAAAATGGACCATGAATTTTGTAGGGCCTCACTAGGGGTCTAAGGTGTTACTCATCATGAGTAGGCCCTGAGTATCCTCAACACGTATTAAGTATCAGAGGGGTAGCCATGTTAGTCTGAATCTGTAAAAAGCAACAGAGGGTCCTGTGGCACCTTTGAGACTAACAGAAGTATAGAGAGCATAAGCTTTCGTGGGTAAGAACCTCACTTCTTCAGATGCAAGTGTCCAATAGCCTGATCCTGCAAGTCATTGAATATTTCCAGCTTAGTGCTCAACACCCTTAGATCCCATTAACATAACTAGGAGTTAAGTGTGCTCAGACCTGCACAAGATCAGATGCCAGCTGAGCTCCCACAGATGAAGGTGCTGAACCTCTCACAGGAAATGAGCCCATTGCAGGGTTTGCTCAACACTTGGGTCCAGTTTTTCAAAAGAGCCCGACTCCTTTAGACACTAAGGAACAGATTTTCAGAAGTGTTCAGCCCCCAGCAAATGTTCCATACAGCACAACACCCAATGTGCACCTAACATTTCCAAAGTCTTTGCAAAATATGGCCAATGGGGCTGCTGCTGCAAACAGCTGAGCACCTTTTAATCCCACTGACGTCAAAAGAAGCTGGAGATGCTCAGGTCTCCACCAGGCCATCGGCTCTAGGAACTGTATGTACTCAGCGCTAGAATGGCGTGGGAAACATTTTTCTTGTCCAAAGAGAATCTTTGAGATTTTGAAGAAATTTCCTGTCCCAAATTGGGATGAAAAGTGGAAATTGAAAATGTTTGTGAACCAAAAATAAAAATAATAATAAAAAAAATCAATCAAGAGAATTTCTAAATTTTCACCCCTTTGTTTATTATTATTATTATTATTTATTATTATTTGTACTCTCAATTGCCTTCAGTTTAAAAAAAAAAAACTAAAAATTGAACTTTCCATTTTGAAAATGTCCATATGGAACATTTGGACAATTTCAAAACTTTTCCCCCCCTTTTTTTGAAATGGGAAATTTGGACCCTTTCCTCTGAAACGTTTCAGTTTTGACCAAATGTCATTTTGAGGGGGAAGACCCCCCACATTTAATAGAAAGACTCCCCATCAGTGCTGCTTTGCATCTTTCCTCAGTTTGACCTGCATCTGCAACTAATGCTCTCACCTCCACTATCACGGTTATATTTTCCCTCAGGGTTTCTCTCTGTTAACTCCAACATACTATACACACACTGCTAAATCTCCTCTCCAAGTCCCTGACCTGATTCTGTACTTTCATCCCTTTCCCTCCTCCCTCCACCTCATGCCTTTAAAGTTACCTTTAAAGCCCTTTCTCTACCATTTGTTCTAAAAAGTAAACTCTGAAACTGTTTGCGCCCTTCCTTTCCAGATGCTGCTACCGACAAATTATTCCCCATGGGCTTCAGCTCAGATTTCGCCTCTGTACCATTTGGCTCACAGGACACATTTTTTGAACTCAAAAATCTTTTAACTTCTCTTTATTTGTTCTCTCTCCCTCATGCCCCCACCTCAGGAAAACGCATAACAAAATACACAGCTTCCATCTCCCAAACAGCCAACAGTCCCTTGGAAACAATGACACACAGCAAAGAATTTCTGCAAAGGTTGTGCCATTCTGTTCATAAATAACAGGTACAGAGCTTGTCTACACACAAACAATGGTGCTGTTTTTACTGCACCAGAATAGTTAAAGTGGTACAACATCCTCAGTGTGGATCCAATCAAACTGGTGTAAAAGTGCTTATACTGGTAAAATTATTCCCATTTGAGAAGGTGAATAAGTTGTAACAATTTAAGGCACTTTTATACCAATACAACTACTTCCACACTAGGGCTTGCAATGTTATAACTATTTTGATTAAAAATATACTTCTACCCCCTCCCAACAGCAATAGTTATACCAGCAGAAAATTTGAGTGTAAACCAAGACCCGTTCTATAACATTCAGGATGGGCTAACCCATCTATATAGAAGAGGTATTAGCCCAAACCTTCTCGTGTTTCTCAAACTGGCCCATTTTGAGCTTTTAAAATGTTCAAATGACTTTTATTTTCCTTACATTCTGGCTTTGTCTGGTACCAGAGGGGAAGTAGCAAAATTCAACCTTTAGCAAAAGATATGGAAGTGATATTATTGAAATAGGTATCTGAGATGGGCACCAACAGAAGGGGATAACAGCACTTGTCGATACACCAGACCTACCTGTCTTAAGGTTTTCTATAGCACCCATTATCACTGCCGTATATACACACTCTCACAAACAGTATCTAACTATATCTACAAAAAAAGAACAGGAGTACTTGTGGCACCTTAGAGACTAACAAATTTATTAGAGCATAAGCTTTCGTGGACTACAGCCCACTTCTTTGGATGCTCATTGATGGGTTAATAGCTTGGTGCCTAAAAGGTATTTAAGTGAGAGTAATAGTGGATAACTGACATGGGACAAAGTCTAATCTGTTTGCCCATGTCAACATCCACTGAAGGCAGTGGGAGCCCCTCCAATGACATCCATAATCTTTGGATCAGTGTTTTAATGCATCACTGGAAGGCATTTGGATTACCATGGGTGATGGGTTTGGTTAAAGAACCTAAATGGGTTAGAAAGATCTACTTGCCCAGCACAGGTAGATATTGGGTAAAATCCTGGCTCTATAGAAACCATTGACTTCAGTGGGGTGGGGATTTCACCCTGACTCCATGCCCTTGGAGGTTGAATGCCACGTACCACTTGTTCTAGATAGGTGGTACAGTCCTGACAGGCTCTAAAACAAGGACTGTCATATGACTGAGAAGTGGAGTTAATACACACAGAGATACCCACCCTCTGGAACTACCCAAAACACGTCCCAGTACTCTGGCTGCGTGAAGGAGGGAAGGGATTAGGATTATGTTACACAGTTATGATCTTTTTGCCATCTAGTTCAGTGGCTTGTCACTAATATTTTTGTGGCATTTACTGTGCATACTGCCTCACAGGAAATCAGCACAATGATAAAATAAATAAATAAATACAATGGATACCTCTACTTCTCTGTTCTTGTTACAACATCAGTAATATATTACCGGTCATCTGTGCATACCATGCTAGGCCAACATAGCACAGAAACACAGACTAGCACAGAAATAGTTAACCTCCTTCTCGAGATCTGTGTGAAAAAAACAGTTTTAGCTATTGATAACCCTTTTTTACTCCTTTCTTCACTCAATTACCTTATTGATCAGTAAATACACGTGCTTATTTAAAAAAAAAGAAAGAAAACTGCTGGACAATGCTGTGTTTTTTTTCTGTTGGGTTGTCAGATAAATAGGCAGAGAAGTAGTGCCTTGTTCATTCCTGGTGTAACTCCATTGATATTAGTGGAATTACATGAAGGAAGACTTTGGCCCAAATACTCTTGCAGAAAGAGGTTCCATTAAACTATTAAATACTTTAATTATCTTTTTTCAAGTTTTTCTTTAGGAGAAAGCTTAACCTACAAAGATATGTGTAAGTCTGTTTCTGTGCTCATAATAAAAATAACATTTATACATAGACATATACCTTCAACCCTCACGACAACTATGTGATGTATGTAAGTATCATTCTCTTGAAGAATTAAGTAGTAAGGTAAAGGCCAACATTTTCAAAATGGGTGCTGGAAAATAAAAGTGGTCTAAATTTCAGAATTACTGATCATCCTCCACTGCCAATTATTTCAATGTAAAATATAAATTTAGGTGCTGATAAGGCATCCAAAGATCAAAACTTTAGCCTTAAGTAATTTGCCCAAAACAAGTGGCAGATTCAGGATTAGAACTCAAGTCTTGCTCTCTGGGTCTGAGTGCTGTTTATTGGACTGCATCTGTGAAATATGATGATTTTCAATATTAATATATGATATTTTTGATGTGAAACTTTCTATTTTGAGAGAGAATGGTGATGAGGAAATTTGTTGCACCAAAATCTTCATCCAATGTCAGAACACAAACATTTTTTGCTGAACTTTTGGGGGTCTTTTTTTATTTTGGGGCTCAACTGTCCTTGTTTCTCCTAGCGGGGGCTGAAAGTGGTAGTGCAGAAATGCCCTTAGAAAAGTCGGGCTACTAGGGAATCAATCAGGCACGTTGTTTCAGGTTTAATTATAAAAGTTCTGTACAGGTCTGCTCTGTAGGCCATGCTTCTACATTAATGTTGAGGGCAGCTGACACCATCTGCTCCATTTAATGCAAATTCAGTGCTGTCCTTTAGCACTTGGCAATTTACCAATATGGCCCTCAAAGTATTAGGGCAAAGTCTGGCCATGCCTGCTGTACTCTGCACTCCTTTTTTCATGCAACTCACTTTAGAAGAAAATAAAGTCGTTTATGCTTCCGCATAAGTGCCTAAGCACTGGTGGAATTTCTAATTCCTCTATAGCTGCTCATGTATGATTTCAATAAAAAGCTAGCTTCTATCAATCAAATAACCTCCCTCATCATTACTCTTCTGGGACACATTCTGCAAACCCTTAGGAGCAAATTTTGAAAGAGGAGGATGTTGTTTCGAATGTAAAGTGGATGGATGTTTCATGTACCGCACTTAACAATAACATAAGAACTTCCAGTATCAAATACTCCTCCCAAACCTTTCTGAGCTACTTTAAGTAATCCAAGCTTTAAAAAACATCCACACCCCACTTTTTAATGGTGCTGACGCTGAAACCCACAAAGGGATGCCCATGAGAAAGAATAGTTGGAACAATGTAATTATTTGTCATGTTATCTGTCTGATTTGAAAAGTTCCAAATTCTGGCCTTCTTGTATGTCAACAAAATGCCACAGATAACTCTGGGGCTGTATAAATTAGCATGATTAATTATAATTAATAATGATCTTTTTTTAAAAGTTAACCAGACTTTCGGAAATGTTGGAGAACTTTTCAAGATTGGCTTGAGGTTTGTTTGTTTGTTTTTAACTTTGATTAGCAAATGTTTCTATTATATCATAATCCCTCCAACAAAATCTGATTTAGTTACTTAAATGACATCCATTACCATAGTATCTGAGCAACTGACAATTATTCACGTATTTAACCTGACAACAGCCGTGTCAGGTTGGGCATCGCCTTCACTGAGTATCTTCATGTTCCAATGGGGAACTGTGGTACAGATCCTCAAAGGTTTGTAGGCCCTTAACTTCCATTGATTTTTAAGGTCACACAGGAAGTCTGTCATAGAACAAAGAATTGAATCTAGGTCTCCCAAGTGCCAGGATAATGCTTTAACCTTTGGACCAACTAAGCATACTGATATGACTACTATAAGTGACTTAGTCAGTGAAGTAAAGTTACTGTGTGCCTACAGCGGAGGGCAACGAAAATGATTAGGTGGCTGGGGCACATGACTTACAAGGAGAGCCTGAGGGAACTGGGTTATTTAGTCTGCAGAAGAGAAGAGTGAGGGGGGATTTGATAGAAGCCTTCAACTACCTGAAGGGAGGTTCCAAAGAGGATGGGGCTAGGCTATTCTCAGTGGTGGCAGATGACAGAACAAGGAGCAATGGCCTTGAGTTGCAGTGGGGGAGGTCTAGGTTGGATATTAGGATATTTCACTAGGAGGGTGGTGAAGCACTGGAATGAGTTCACTAGGGAGGTAATGGAATCTTCATCCTTAGAGATTTTTAAGACCCGGCTTGACAAAGCCCTGGCTGGGATGATTTTGTTGGTGTTGGTCCTGCGTTGAGCAGGGGATTGGACTAGATGACCTCCTGAGGTCTCTTCCCACCCTAATCTTCTATGATTATATGATTCTATCTGGTGGGTTATTAGAATTTCCCATGTGAATGTACTGATCTAATTTAATAGGTGCCTATGGGAAGAGCAAAGAGGAAAGCAACACAATGAAACTAGATAAGCAGTCTCGGGCACACACTTGAAAGACAATGGGACAAGCTGTTATCTTACAGCATCTCCTCACATTGTGTTGTTCCACTGGAGAATAAAAAGGTTCTCAACTACACTGATGGGTCTCAAAGCAGAGCTGGAATGTAGGTGCAGGTTAGCAGGCAAGCTCCTATTGCACAGAGTTGTTGCTGCATGAGTGAAGCAAAGGGAGAAAAGTAGTTGGCTATTAAGACTTCAGGTTTGGCCCTGCAAACCTGCATCATGGCAATGGGGGTGGGGGCAAAACTGAATGAGTGGTATTATGACCTGGCACTTATGGGTTGTAGCATTGCTCTGAACCAAACCTGAGCAGGCAGTCGGGCTGCCAGCACTGCTTCTCCTTGCCACTGCTGTGGGGCTGGCCCTTGCACCAGGCCTCCCCAGGGGGCCTGCCCAAAGTCACCTTGCTTCCAGCAGCCCATGTCCCCCTCTGTTTGCCCACAGGACTGTCTCGGTGCCATCCTCAGGATCTCCACTGAGTAGCCTCACACGGGACCTGGCCTGGAGAGAGGGGTGGGAAGCCTGGGGGGGAGGGGAGGAGCGGACATGAAGAGTTTTTGCCTAATGTAAGATAAAAACATGTATCTGTAGATGCCAGGCTAAGTTCAAGTAAGCATGTTTCAGCTGTGCATACTTTCTAAAAAATGTCTGGGGGTGCCTTGGTTTTGAGGATCCATTTTTTGGATTTTGGATAAATGGCTTTAGGTGCCTAAATCCCTTTGGGGCTCTAGCTGTGACCGACATCGCTGACCGACATCTCAGAGCAGTCTATCACTGCAATATCAATAAAGCATAAGTTAAACTGATTAACAACTGGCTAACGGACAGATCTCAAAAAGTAGTTGTCAATGGGGACTCATCACTGAATGGGCATGTTTCTAGTGGGGTTCTGTAGGGAGTAGTACAAGTCTGGATGCTATTCGACATTTTAATCAATGATCTGGAAATAAATATAAAACCATGGCTGATAAGATTTGTGGATGACACAACGATTGGTGAGTGGTAAATAATGACGAGGACATGGCTGTCATTCAGAGCAATCTGGATCGCTTGGTAAGCTGGACCCATTAAAAGTGCTTTTCATACAGCAAAAGGTTAAGTTATACATCTAGAACAAGGAATGCAGGCCGTGCCTACAGAATTGGGGGCTGTATCCTGGAAAGCAGTGACTCTGAAAAGGACTTAGGGGCCATAATGGACAAAAGACTGACCATGAGCTCCCAGCGTGACACTGGTCAAAAAGGCTAATGTGATAATTGGATGTATAAACGGGATACTGAGTATGGGCAGGGAAGTGACTATTTCTGTGTGCAATATTGGTGAGGTTGATACTGTAATGCTGGGTACAGTTCTGGCATCTGCATTGTAAAAGGGATGCAGAAAGGAGACACAAAAAATGATTCCAGGGTTGGCGAAAGGGCCTTACACTGAGACGTTTAGATTTAGGATATGTCTACAATGCAAGAAAACACCAATGGCTGGCCTGTGTCAACTGGCTCGGGCTCGTGGGTCTATACAATTGCAGTGTAGATGTTCAGGCTTGGGCAAGTCCCAGAAGAAGTCTGTTTCAGAGCAAGGGATTAAACCCCATTCTCCCAGGCTAGCACATAAATACTTGATTTGAATGAGCTTTAGATCAGGCCCTAATGCAAAGCACGCCTTTGTGGGAGGGCTACTGAAGAAGCAAATCTTGTTGGAAATTATACTGTCTGAAGAGAAGTGGGGAATTTGGCTTATTGTTTCTGCTGTTTGGTTATTTAGTAGTATTGCATGTTATAAGGTTGCTCTTTCTTTTTTGTTGTATTGCATTTGCCAGTGGTGCCCTCGGTGTCTGGATAACCCCTCTTCTTGTTTTGCAAATGTAGCTAACTAAATAAAGATGCCGAATAAAGCGCTGTGTGGATGGGGTCCTGTGCACCGCAGACAACCTTTATTTCCCTATGTTCTGTCCCAGTAGCTGAGATTTGCTGGGGCATGCCTCCTTACCATCCCTAGCTTTCTATGTCCGGGGGCAGTAGCTTTTTCAGTAGAATGCTCCTGATTTAGAGTCTGATTGAAAGCCCGGTAAATCAGCAGGTATCTTGATACTGATTTAATTATCTCTGGATCAAGCCCGTAGTGGTCCCTTTTTACCCAACAGCGTTTAAGCTTCTTGACATTCAAGACAGTGCAGAGCCTATCTGTTCACCCAGACTATGTCTGAGTGGAGTGGGGTTGAGTGAAGCTGGTCTCCATTTATGGGGCTTGGGAAATGTTCTAGTGTTGACACTGTGTCCACTTCTAATTACTTGGTAATACCTATTTCCAAAGACTGAATTCATGCACGTAGAGCTGGATGACAGACACCAGGGTCTAAATGAAACTAATTAAATAAAATCATGTAATAAAAGACAGATTAAACTTGCTTTCCAGGTTGGTTTTCAGCCTCTCAGAGCTTCCTATCTTCTGAACACAGAGAAAGAAATCAAAGACAGACCATATATGCTGTCGTGGCTTCTATGAATGAATTGCTCATATTACTGCAGAAGTTTTCTTAAATGGAAGCCCTGAGAAAAATGATGCCCAGATTGTATGCAAGTCACCTGGGATGATCAGTATGGTAAATTTTTAATAAGAAAATGAAGTGCTGAGTGATTTACTGCTGATCCCAGGGTGAAAACTCGAGGAGGTTAAAGAACAAAGGTTTATGGTCCCTTTGGAGATTTGTTTCATCTGCACATCAGCCTACAATTAATGGCCATTTAACTGTTGTTCTCCTTCTGGACGTTGGTGGATTGATTCAGTAAATAAAAGTGACAGAGCAGTGTCCCATGGCGGTATAATAGAAACTGGCTGCACCTGTTATTTGTGAATCATTGCTTGCCAGGGCATTGACCTTTTCTAGTCTGGCTAAAACTAATAAGAGAAATTATAGGGCTGATTGCTTAAATTTCATTATAAGAACTTGTACGACAGTTAGTCTGTTTCTTTGGAATTCACTATCAGCTGATGCACTGTCAGTAATCCTCCCATTCCAAACTAGCACTTACCACTAGGTGGTAAATGACCAGTTTGTTCGTTAAAACACCTAAAGCAAAACCAATCATTATCTAAGGTAAAGGCTGGTTGGGAGGAAATTATTACTACACAATGATCAGTAAAGGACTCCTTCTACCCTCGTGATTTTTTTTTTTTTTTAATGTGTGGATGGAAGGAGGGATTGAACTCAAGGGAGGAATCGCAGGATAAACTGGTGTAGCACATCTGAGCATCTGTGCTTTGCATTCTGATCCAGTTAGAAAACAGCTGCCATCAGATAACTGATCATTTACAAATACTTAATGACAGATTTGTCCTCTGTTTTTGCTGCCAGAGAAAAAAGGGAGAGGGAGGCAGGGCCAAGGGGGGTTATTTCTTCATCCCTCCTGCTGTTGTTGAAATTAGTTGAGAGGAGGCAGTGGCCTGAGTTTACATCTGTGCTGTTATGCCTGGGTCTATTCTGTTTTTCCCATGGTGCTCTAGCTGCTCTGCTGAGATAATCAGCTCACCTTCATCCTTTGTGCACCTGGGGCTGGAGCCAAAGCTCATTGAAGTCATTGGGCATTATTCCATCCCTATTACTTCAATAGGGTTTGCTACTCATGTGGTTTTCTTTGCAGGATCAGGGCGATAATTATTAGAATGGTGGGGAATTGTCCCCCCAGATGTATTTACACATTGTATCTATGTATGTTGTAAACTTGCATTGCTCAAACTTATTCAGTAACATCGAGATTTAACCTCAGCTTGAAACTGACCAGCCTCGTTTCATTGCTCATACTCTGCAAAGTGCAAAAAGAAGCAAAAAGCAATTTGAGGAAAAAAAGTTACATACAAAATGTGGATTTTTAAACGTCTTTTTCGGCTCAATCTTATGACATGCAGCGCACCCTCCGCTCCCAATTGGGCTTTGTTGTGGCTGCTTAGCAACTTGTGGGATCCAGCCCTTAATAACAAATGCAGGTGTGGAGTTATCTTTTTAACTTTGATGGACAAATTCTTCCCCTGTGTTAACACCACTGAAGACATAGAAGTTACACCACTGGGCATGAACTTGGCTCATTATCTTTATCCTTACAGCATCTCCTCACATTATGTTGTCCCACCGGGGAATAAAAAGGTTATCAATTGTAGTGATGGGTCTCAAAGCAGAGAGGGAATGTAGGTGAGCTCCTATTGTACAGAATTGTTGCTGCATGAGTGCAGCAAAGGGAGAAAAGCAGTTGGCTATTAAGGCTTCGTTGATTAAGACTAACAAAATTGTGACCTCCTCAGTGCCAGATGCTGGCTGGAAAAATTCACCTTGGCCTCCAACAATGTGATGGCACGGGTGCCCATTGGCTGCTACGCCAGCCCACTGGAACGGGCCGGAAGCTCGGCACGAGGCTGGGACCGCAGCATGAATTCTGGAAGCAGTATGGGAGCTGAATAAAAATGTAGCACAGTTCAGTCGCTGAATAGCACAGCCCTGGACAGAAGGCAGATATGTGATCGTGTGGCTAAGAATCCTAAAATGAATGTAGTATGTTCCAATGGACTTTGAACGGTCAGACTTTCCTTCTCTCAAGGAGCAAACGAAAAACAAAAAACTAAGGATGAAAGTGAAGAACTAATAGCAACAAAGAGTCCTGTGGCACCTTATCGACGAACAGACGTATTGGAGCATAAGCTTTTGTGGGTGAATACCCACTTTGTCAGATGCACGACGAAGTGAGTATTAGTAATAGCAGTGACAGGACTCAAACATAATAGTGCCCGTGTCGGACAATGTGCAAGTTCCCCAAGAGAGTTTGCCAATCAGTTCATGTCAAACCTGACAAGTAGTGACACTGCCACAGGGAGCCAGACCCACAAAGAGGGCTGAGAGTCGCAGGGGACCCAGCAGATAAGACAAAGAGCCACTGTGGGATGCTAGTGGGGCCTGGGAATGAGGGGAACGCTGGGCTGACTGGCTCCTGCCCTTGCCCTATTGGAGCTGTCTGCTGGCTCTCTTGTTGGGCTGGGTGCAGGGCGAAGACCCTGGACCTCTGAGCTGTCTTTGCTGTCGCTCAGCTGGGGTGACGGCATCTGTCACAGAGTTCCATTGTTTCCCTATCAGCATCACTCCTGCCGCCATCTATGGTGGGGGGTTCATGAAGTGAATGGAGGGATCAGGGATGCATGTCTGGGAACTGCGGAGTAGCTACATAGTCACTATTATTATTTTGATTACAATCGTGCCCAGGATCCCCAAGCAAGATAAGGGCCCCTTTGTGCAACCTGGCAACATACATAACCAAAGGGAGAGTCTCTGCCCCAATTGGGCTTACAATCTAAATAGAAAAGACAGAAAAATGGTGAGAGGGGAAACTGAGACAGAGAGAGGCAAAGCAGCTTGCCAGAGGGTGGTGGCAAGAGCCTGGACTTGATCCCAGGTCTACTGACTCCCAGTCCAGTGCCCCAGTCACTAGTACCTCTAGTGCTTCTTGCTACAGCTTGGAGCACCACGGCTATAGATCATAGAATTCTGGACAGGCTCCATGCCAACAGAGGAACAGAGTCAGGAACTGATCTCTCAGAAGTTTATTGGGGGTGGAACAATTAGCAACGATAGATCAACCATTGATTTGGGCATTTCCTGCTAACTTTATTTTCCACCTTCAGCATGTGTATATAATAACCCTTTTGGTTGAAACCATCTGCTCAAGTCCACTTGGACTGCACAGTAGATTGTTCAAAAGCATTTCCAACAAGTAGATAAATGACCCCCGCTGGTGTCTGACAGCCTTACCTATGACTTTCTCGAAAAGTTTTATTTTACGAGTTAGACATGGTGCCCCTTGGGTGAGTCGAGGCTGGTGATCTTTAATTAAATTAATCAAAGCCAGGGACAAAATCCGTGGGGAGTATCAGGAAAGTCTCTAGGTTAATTAAACAGGCACAGACAAGTAGCTTAAACACAAATGTGTTTGTTGTGCTTAGGACTACTATGAAGGGCAATATTTTTATTCATTGCATTTAAAGGACAATGAAAGCAGGCTACATTCAGCCCTTTGACACAGCCCACACTCAGACAGTGCTCTTGTTGATTTGCCTCAGTCAGGGCTTCAGGATTTTAAGCCTTTAGCCCTGAAAAATTCCTTCATTCATTTTCTCCTCCTCTGTCTGAGTGTGTGTGAATTTGTTGCTCATGAAAGCAAGCCACTAATTGTGCTGGGTTAGATCCAGGCATGGGAGCTGGAGAAGCATGTTCTCCACAAGCTTCCATTGCAGATTTCTGCCAATATCACTGACCTGCAACGACCCCAAATGTTCTGAGCCTCCCTTAAGCACAGGCTACAAATGATGGGCTAAACTGGAGCTGCCCCCTTGTGCAGCCTCACAGCAGGGGTATGAAAGGACGGAAAGGGTCAGGAATCCAGCCACATTACACCACCTCTATAAGATTTCCATCCCAAAATTACAGCCCACTTGTTCAAGACTGCTCCTCCCAGAAAATGAGCGGGAAGTGGTCAGATTATACCCACAAGGGGAGTATTCACTTTCCATTCACATAGGGTAACAAATGACTCTGCCCCACCAGGCAGGTCTGGAAGGTGTTGTGGGAATGTTTTATATCTGTATGTGTAAATAGTTGACTTGAAGAAGAGCTCCGTGTAAGCTCAAAAGCCTGTCTCTCACCAATGGAAGCTGGTCCAATAAAAGATATCACCTCACCCACCTGGGCTCTATATGTAAATAGCTAATAGGAAATGTGCCACTAGATGGCACACCAGCATATGTAGCATTGTTACTTAGCTGTTGTAAAGGTGTAGGCTGGTGGATCCGAACACCAGCTCAGGAAAAACAATCCACTATGCCCAGTTCAGTTTGTAGCCCTTACCTCAGGGCCCTATTTATTCTTTAGCACATACAAACATGGACAAAAGGAAACGGGGAACAATACTTTCAACTAACAGAGAGGCAATTGAGGTAACACCTTTTATCATCCAGATACTGAAAGACAGTCCTCACATTCTTACAAGGCTCCAGTTTTCTCCACTTTCCAATTTCCCTATGTAATCTTTCCAGTCCGCTTTCTTCCATCTGATGTTTTATACTTTGCATATGCCTCTTTCTTGCCTTGATTACTTTTTTTCCCTGCTCATATTCATCCAAATTAGCCTTTTTTACTTCCAGCATATTTATTGCTAGTTGGCATGAATAACCCTTGGGTATAAATTAATTTATATTTGAATACTTTCAATTTCCACTCTAATTCATATGTTTTAGTTAAGCCCCTGATGTCAGAAAGCCTCTTCAGGGAGGAGTCGATAGTTCAGGGGATTGGTAATAAGATCTAGAGTTCTTTCCCTAATGGTTCAAACAGGACCTACAGAGAGTTGCTAATGGCTGAGAGTCCTTATCGCTGGATGGCTGACTGGTGGTCTGAGTTGCAGTTCGAAGCCAAGTTCTCATTGGCTATATGCCCCAATCAGAGCTGGGCTAAGAATGGAAACTTTTCTCTGTGACTGTGTTTCCTCAAATCTGAACATGGTTCGATTAGACTCCATTTGGTTAATGCTTTCATTCAGCTTTCCCACCAATCATCTGTGTGACTTATTTTTGTTTGCACATGTATTGGGAGGAGCTTTTATTCACGTGACCAGTAAGAGCACTTGCATGTGGAATAGCGTTTTCATTATGAATACAGTTATTTATATTACGGTAGCACCTAGAGGCCATAACTGAGATAGGGACTCCACTGTGCTAGTTGCAGTGCGTACACATAATAAGGGACAGCACGTGCCCCAAAGAATTCAGTCTAAATCATGAATAAATACATGAGCACCAAATGCCCACTCAATCATTCTATATGTACATGCACTTGCTGAGTGGGAATGTGACATGAGAGGAGGTCAGATTAGATAATCTTGTAGTCCCTTCTGGCCTTCATCTCTATGACAAGTGGATGCAAAGTCTGCTAAAGAGATGCCTTTATTTCCTTCAGTCCATCAGGTGAAGCAACCAAGCTATTTTTAAAGCTCAGGTCTGTGGATGTAGGCAAATAGGTACATCTACATGTGCTTAACATCTTTAATGGGATGTACTCATGGTGTCGGGCTCATGCTGCCACGGCTACGATATTTTTAGACTGCTAGTTCAATGACAACTAGTGCAAGTATATCTGCTTCAGCTGGAAATCACATCCCCAGCTCAAAGTGTAGACATATCTATATACTGATATTCCTTGTGCAGGAGGAAAGAAAACATGATTAAGTGTCATAACATTTCTAGATCTGTTTATTTTCTGCTGTCTTGTCCAACCTATCCCTACAGACTCAAAGCCCCAATGACTTGTTCAGGTCTTTTACATATTTATAAAACTTAGCTCAGCCAATCAGGCAACAGAAACAACGTGACTGAGGACACCCATGGCATAAATAGAGAATCAAGGTTAGCAAACATTTGCAGCCACCAGTGTGCCACAAATACGTAGGCTAAAAATTATTCAGAAAAACTATTTAATGAATAAGTGCAGAGAAACTAATCCATAAGGGTCACACCTTATTCATGGATAATTCTTTAGCAGAAAAATGGCTCCATTATTTGCAATGACTAATCTGACTAGCCCTAGTTGTGTAAGGAGCAAGTGTGTGTCACTAGCAACGATACTTTTAGGGTCAGAGGTCAGCAAGATGCACATATGAAGTAGTAACTGGCACTGTTTCAATTTGGGAATGTAGAATCCTTTTATTTTGGTCAAAAATATAAAAACAACATGTTTTGCCATTTCCAAATTGATTCCCCCCCCCCCCCCCAAACTCCTCATTCTGCCAAAAAAAAATGGATATTTGACTTTTTGTTTGAATTTGGGATGAAAACTAATGATGAAATATCAGTATTTCCCATGGGATGAAAATTTCTTGCAAATGTCTATTAGGCACTGCAGTTAAATATATGTGAGGAATGACATGTAATTCATTAATGTCTCTAAAATGTGTTGCAGTCCTTAGGTAGAAGATGCTGTATAAGTGCAAAACAGTATTTTAGGCCCTGATGCATTGTGGTATTTAAGCATGTTCGTAACTTAAGCATGTGAATAGTCCTATTGACTTCAAACAGATTATTGATGTGCTTAAAGGATGTGCTTGAGTAACTTGCTGAATCAGGCCCTTGACGAGTTTTCTAATAGGTATGTGTACCACTGCCCTCTACTGGATAAATTCAGATACACTCAACTTTGTTTCATAGTTTCTGTATTTTTACCGGAGATTCTCGTTACATGTACAAGATAGAGAGCTGTGTTGTTGGAGCAGGAAGTTCTGAGTTCTATCTTTGCTGTTACCATGGAGTTCCAATTGACTGGGTATTCAGTGCAAAGGCCTACAGATAGATTTGATACATTTATTGTTGTTATTATTATTCAGAGTCAGGCCTCATCTGTACTTGGATTCAAGACCTCATTTTGGCACTTTTCACCAGCTCTTAAATTCTATTCAAAACAAAAAGCAACCCCAAGCTATTCCCTCCACTGTTCATTTTCAGAGTTGAATTGCTTTTAAAAATTACAGAGAAAAAGGATGAATTCCCAACTGCTGCCTAAAACCATCTGCAAGTCAATTTATTTTTTAAGACCACAAAGTTGGCATCTCCTGCAACCAGATCATATTTTTCCTCCTCCTCCCCGCCCCCAAGTTTTTCTGATTCTAAACAAAAAGTAAGGACCTGGACAAATATTTTAACACATGTTCTCTGATATAGCATAAATCCAGGAACATTTATATGCTAATCAAATCAAAATAGATGTGATTAGTGAGGAGAGTGCCAACATGGCCGTCTTTTTCCCATCAACCCATGATAATGGCGCTGACGCTACACTGAAGAGTTGAATATTGTATAAGCCAGGAAAGGTTATAGCACATGACAGACTTAGATAATAGTAAACCCTGAGAACTCATAGCCTGCCTATTACATATTTATTATGCATTGCAAATTGTAAATATTTAAAAAAAAAATACAAAGATACACATACAGTATGGGTAAATTCTTATTGCTTAATGAAATTATTCATGATATACAAAAAGCAGCCTCACTCAACAAATAAGATGAAGGTTAATGCATGCGGATGAATATAAAAGAGACCCCAGCCCTGACAACTAATGTGCTGTGTCCTTCCCCCAGTTGATCTGGGAATGAAATTAATGCAACTTCATTTTTGTGGTTAAGAGCTATCCCCAGAGCTGAGTAGCCGAAGACCAGATAGGATGTGCAGAGCAAAAGCCAGACGCCTGGCTTCCCTATACTTCTCAGAGGCTTTCACAGCTGAGTGCCTTCAGAGATTATAAAAATAAAATCCATGTTGTATTTTTTTTTTAAATCTGCATATTTAGTTTATATCTTTTTGAAGGTTTGCTTTATCCACTCTCTAATTTAAGAGGTCAGTGGTGGGTTAGAAAGGCCTATGATATGTAATCAAAAATAGGAATAATAGGAAATTCAAGAAGAGGTAAACAAAAGGAGCAGTCATAAAGGGCCCACAGGGGATTTGCTTCTCTTTCAAGGATTTCTGGTGTTCTTATTTATAATAATCATAGATCACAGTGCATTATGTCTCAAGTTTCACTTTCCTTTCTTTCATAGCTGCATCAGTCTGCTGGATGAGGCGTGAAAATGAGTCCAGAGCTGATTGTGGTCATTAAAGATTCCCTAGCAATCTTTGTCATCCCAGGGAAGTCGGTCCCTGTATCCTGGCCAACTTCAAAGTGATGCATTTACATTCAGTCTGTAGCCTTTGAGTTAGTTTGGGGTGCAAACGCACTTGTCGCAAATAACAGGTTCTTCATTCAGGCAGCTACTTAGAGTTAATTAAGAAGATGAGATTGGTGAAGCACACACAGAGACTGTATGAGCTCTAATTGTACAGACAAGTGTAATTGAAATCATAGGAAAATAAGATAGAGTAGAAAAAGTATAGCAAAACAACCCCCTGGATTGTGCATACTTACAGTCATGGGCTGATCCAAAATAAAGCAATTCCCCTATGTTGATGTAATTGCAACCCTCTGCATACTTACAACCTTACAGAAGCCATTAGAAACAAAGATGGAAGAAACAGTCAGTGGAGCACACCACCAGAGGAGAGGACATTTTCGGCTGTCACCTACATCGTTCCCAACATCCCACTAGTGAACATTCATCAGTCTGGTTTTATATCCCTTTGTTTAGACGTTAACATATCTGTGACCATATCTGATTAAGTCTACCCCCTTTATCCATATGCGGCTTTCCAGGTACCCATAATTGGGATTCTTGATTGCTGACATAAGCTATTGTGATAATCCTGCATTTCCCAATGTTTCCAAAACATTAATGAGGTTAACCACATGGTAACACCTACTAAAAAGCCCCTGGAAATTTTAAACAAAACTATTCTTTTGCTGTTAACGTATTTTTCACAAAGCACTTATTGCTAAATCTTATAACAGGGATCGGCAACCTTTGGCACGTGGCCCACCAGGGTAACTACCCTGGCGAGCCAGTCCGGTTTGCTTACCTGCCGCGTCCACAGGTTCGGCCGATCGCAGCTCCTACTGGCCGTGGTTCACCGCTCCAGGCCAATGGGGGCTGCGGGAAGCGGCGGCTGCACATCCCTCGGCCCACGTCGCTTTCCACAGCCCCCATTGTCCTGGAGCCATGGCCAGTGGGAGCCACGATTGGTCGAACCTGCGGACGCGGCAGGTAAACAAACCGGCCCAGCCCGCCAGGGGGCTTACCCTGTCGGGCCGCGTGCCAAAGGTTGCTGATCCCTATCTTATAACCTTAGGTGAAGAACTCATGCTTACGCCTTTGCTACTTAAGCTAACTGTCAAAAATAGTAACAGGCCCAGTAGGCCTCAGCTTGTTCCCATGCCTGCTTTAGTTATTATACAAATTCTTACGTTTCCCTATTCGCACAACAGCTTTGATATATCCTACCCAAATTATGCTCAGATGGATACATTTTTCATTCCTGTATTAAATATAGGGGAGTGTTGCTGTGTAATGTTAAACAGAGAATGTGTTCCAGTCCCGAAGTTGTGGAGGAAGGGCTCTCTGTATATATCCGTCTCTCTCAGGAAAAAGAGGATCTCTTAGTAACCGCATGAGTTAGAGGAAAAAGCACAGCATGGAAAACTAGGGCTGCCCCTTTCTAGTCCTTCCTCTGCCAATGACTGGCCTTAATCACTCTTAGCCACAGATGTGTTATTTAGTTCTGTCTGATAGTATCCCGGGTTCCTGAAATCCTTTTCTCTGGGGCAACAATCCCAGGTTACACAGAGAGTTGGTGAGCCACTCAGCTCTCTTGACTTGTGCAACAGATTCCTTGGACTAATTGATGCTGCATATTCACAGACTGGCATCCTGCCATCCCGGCTCTTCTACCTGTCCAGGATTACTCCCCTGCAGTGTGCAAGCTCCCAGGCAGTGGGCCTGCTTTTCAGAACTGTGCACGTGCAGTTGTGTGCACTTAGGGCTTGTCTACACAGGGAAGTTAATGCAGAGTAAACTTTCAAAAGTGCAGAGAGCTAAACTGAACGTGGGCACTCTTAGTGTGGAGTTAGAGTTTCCTCACAGGGAGTTAGACCAGAGTAACTAGTGTGCACTAGCCATTCCGCACTAACTCGTCTGGGCTTTTTCCCCAAGTAGAAAAGCCTTCAGGGTCTGATTTTTGCAGGAGCTGTGCACTCACAGCTCCCTCTATCTGGAGTTATGAGGACTCGAAGTCTAACTGGTTGTGACTGTGCATTTCACAGCATTCCTGAGAAGCCAAGTCCTAAGTTCTGTGTGCTGACCTCTGCTGCTATTGTGGATATGGCATCAGACTGCAGATGGGCATGATGCTTTACAACATATTTATTATGTTATTATTTATTCCTATTTTAAAAATAGAACTGCAGGTTCCCATCTGGAATCCTGGGTGTCAATCCTATTAATTAAGAATCTCAACATAAACAAGAGGATTGCCCCTACGTATAGCTAAATAAAGAGGGGGGAAATATGGGCTTTGCAGTGTGCCTAGAAGGTTGATAAACCTGGGCTGTGGCAGACCAATGAGGGAGCACGTTCCAAAACTCTTAGATTCCATGACCAGAAGGGACCGTTGTGATTAAGTTTTTTTACTTCCTGTAGAGCACGGGCCAGAGAATTTCCCCAAAATAATTCCTAGAGCAGATCTTTTAGAAAAAACAAACAAACATCCAATCTTGATTTTAAAAGTGTCAGTGACAGAGAATTCACAACACCTCTTGGTAAATTGTCCCAAGGGTTAATCAAAAATGCTTCACGGAGAACACATCACCAGTAGCTTTCTCTGGCTTATACTGAAAGTGGTCCAGCTCAGATGCCTTTGCTGGTCTCAGCTGTGACAGTTAAGAGGGATGATTGGGCAGGTAACCAGGTCTCAAACCAGGGAGAGGTTTATGCTCTGAAGTGGCTGCAGATTAAGCAATAACAAGGACAACAAGCAGAAATAATGACACAGGAACAGTGTCATTTTTGGGTTTGTTCTTTTGGGTGGAAGTAGAACTGGTCGACAAGTCTTTGATGAGATAAACTGTCCTTTTCACAGTGACACTGGAAGACCAGGTGCTAGCTCATGACAAGGTCCCAGGCCTCACTGAACCCTTACGAATGAATAGCTGGAAACCAGTCTTGCTTACCTGTATGTTAGCATTGCCAAAATAGACAGTAGATGTTGAGTTGATAAGAATGTGTTTAGATTTTTATAAAATGTTTGTAGGATGCTGTATGTATTGATATCGCTTATAACCTCCATAGCCCCTGGTATAGTTATACTGAATGTTTGGATTGTAAACCTCTGTATTGTGTAACTCACCAAACAGGAAAAGAAGCATTAATTAATATAAAATGCTTGTCCCACGTACGAGATGGCCCATTGAAGACCAATGAGATATTGTGTAGCATCGAAGGACAGAAGCCCTGTGGACAACTTTCCTAACTTCCTCTAGGAAGAAAAGACCTAGTCATGAACCCATCCCACCACTTTGGACTTTAGAGTTGGGGGGATAAAAATGCCTGACAAAGAGAAACGGTCTCTCTTTTACGCTGTTTGGATGCTGAGTGGCAAGGATTACTAACCATAAGCATGCAGCATGCATGGGTTATCCTTGAAAAACACTGAACTGACAGATTACTACAACTCTGTCATCTTTTTGCATTACAGACTGAAAGTCACTGTGTGTATACGCTTGTTTTCTTTAACCTGTAAATAACTCTTTTTTTTTTTTTTTTTGCCTGGTTAACAAATCTCTAGTTAGTTTATTACAGGATTGTCTACAGGTGTAGTCTTTGGTGTGAGATCTAAGGTACAAATTGACCTGGGGTAAGTGACTCATCTCTTGGGAGTGGGAGCAACCTGAATATTTTGTAATCTGTTGTGTATGTGACTATCACATAGACCATCTTTCTGGGTCACAAGTTAGACTGGAGTGTCTAAGGGGACTGTCTGTGACTCCATTATAAGTTTATTTTAGTACTTTGGGAGTTCACATTTGTTACTGGGTTGGTGAAATCTAATTATAGGATTACCAGTTTGAGGTGTCTGTCCTGCTTTTTGACGGTCTGCCCTGAGATTGGTACTCTCAGTTGTGAGCCACTCCAGACAGAATGACACCTTCATAAACTCCCCAAAGCAGCAACTGAGAGTTTCAGTAATCCCAGTGCTAGCTTTGCATTAAGTAGGGAGCCAGTTATTTGAGGTCAAGTAGGTAAGTTATTATTCTGTTTTGTAGATGGAGAAACTGAGGCAGGGAGGTTAAGCAACTTGCACAAAACCATGCAACAAGTCAGTGTTGGAGCCAGGATTAAAACACATGAGCTCTGTGAGCCAATCTTCTGGATTCATGGTGCTAATATTTCACCAGGGATAATACCCCTACTCTCACAGAAAGGATCCTGAGATCTGCAATGAGCACAAACGGTCAGGAGCCTTCATCTCTCACCTGAACATCAGTCCCTACCAGTGGTAGAGTGCCCCCTAACAGCATGCTAGGAGAGGCAAGATTGCCACCTGCTGGATTATCAGCACGGTTCGCACAGCACCCAGTCTCCCATCTGCAAAACCGATGTTGCAGTTTAGCTGATGCACTCAGCCTTTGTGCAATAGCTGCACAGAGCACAGGGGTTTGGAAAACTGAATTGCCATCCCATGACTTGTATTAAAAAAAATAAAAGCCCCATTTGCCATCCCCATTCTTCCCTCCTGGACCAACCCCCCAGTCTTATTTAATTACACTGTAAAGGTTTTCCTTGTAAATTATCACTTTATCATAGTTTCAGGAAATTATCTGATGGGAGCGAGATGTAAATCAGGGCATTTATCATCCTTTCTCGCGTCAGTGTCATCACATCTTGAACCTCTGGATCTTTCTGAGTAATTGGCATGTCCTTGCCTTTCCTCTGTCTCTCTCTTTTGGGCAAAGCAGTGTCAACGTTCTGAAGAACTGTCTCAGCAGTGGAATGTCATTAGAATTAAAAATACCCATGGAAGAAATGAACAGAAATAAACAAGGCGCAATTTACAGACTGAAAACAGTGACATAAGGTGCAGAATAATGGAATATGAAAAAAAAAATACAACAATGACTAGTTGACAGATTGTTGTCATTCAACTCTCCGGGGCTTTGTCACAACCTTCCAATAGGGATGCAATATTGAACATCTGGTAGCCAACTAGTGCGGAACCTCAAGGCTGCTCAATAGAGGCAATGGAACCAGAGAGGCTTGGAGCATAAAGGTCCCCCACCCACCAGCTTCCTCCAATCAAGTGGTAAGCTTTTTATGTGTCCCCCCTAAAGTTGTCTGTTGGGGCAACTCCTTTCCCTGTCAGATTGGGGGGGGGGGGGGAATCATGCTGCCAATGCTAAGAACTCAAAGTTGGCTTTCGCTTCATTTTATTGAGGGTAGTGTGAGGGGCTGAGGGACGGTGCATGTGCCTCAGAGGCAGCCATGGCATGTCTGCAGTGGAAAAGGTGCAACAAGGTCAAATCCCACTGTTTTATGGCTTCAATCGTCTAACGTCATCTCTGAAGCATAGTTACTTCTGGTTTGTTTGATCTGGATAGTCAGGTATCCCACATCACTCAGTGGGGCTCTGAGTGGGATTAGAAGTCCACCCAAAATGCACGATCAGTTGTTTTAGATTGTAATTCCTTCAAGTCTAGGAGTATGGAGTAGAGTCATTTGCCCAGGTGTAGGTAAGGATTAACTCCAATAAAATCAGTAGAGTTACACTGGGGTAATAGGGGCGTACATAAGGTGTTCAGACCGTATGGTCTGAATTTTAAAAAATAACTGTCTAATGATTTGGAATGATCCCCAGTTTCTGGAAACCCCACTGGAGACCACTGGAAAAGTCTGATTTTCACAAAGTCCCAACGCTCGACCTCTGAAAATCAACCCCCTTTAAGGCATCTCAAGTTGGGCACCCAAAACCGGGGCACCTACAATCAAGTCATTTTAAAAGAAAATAGCCTGCCTCTTCTCTGAGAAGCCTAGTACATATTTGGGCACTCAGGGGAAAAAAAAGTAACTGAATACAGAACAATAATAATAATACAATAGCTGATGTGTCACTCAAAAAGGAAACTGTACACTTGGCAGTGTGGCCTAGCGGTCAGAGAACTGGACTGGGACTCAGGAGATTTGGATGTCCCTGTTTTCTTCATAATCATCAATACCAGCAATGTGGCCTCATTCTGCTATGTCCCTGCACAGTCATTGTGAAAGAAGATAGTACGGTTATAGATATTGTAGAAAAAATGTAACGATTGAATGGAAGCAGGTTCCAGCCCCAAACCAAAACCACTTCCTGTCATGCTGACCAATACTGTCTCATTTGTTTTCTTGTATTCCCTGATCTGTCTGTATTGATCTGTTGTCGCTTTCCTTATATTTAGATTGTAATCTATATGGGGCAGGGACTGGGCTTTTTGTTCTGTGCTTGTACAGTGCCTCGCACAATGTAGTCCTGGTCCATGATTAAGTCTCCTATGCACCACCACAAGACAAATAAGTAATAATAAACCAGATCATAGAATATCAGGGTTGGAAGGGACCTCAGGAGGTCATCTAGTCCAACCCCCTGCTCAAAGCAGGACCAATCCCACACTAAATCCCCAAATGGCTCCCTCAAGGATTGAGCTCACAACCCTAGGTTTAGCAGGCTAATGCTCAAACTACTGAGCTATCCCTCCCCCCAATATATGGAGATATACCTATCTCATAGAACTGGAAGGGACCTGGAAAGCAAATGCTATAAACCTGGAGCTTCATACAAAATTGGACCTATACCTAGTTTGATTAAATTCCGTTCACTTTTTAAAAGTTTTTGTGCACCCAGGTTGTCCAGTAAATGTAGTACCATAGGAATCACTTCCTGTAAGATTTCCCTCCTGGATTCATCTCCCAATGAGTGATGCAGCTAAGATCTCCTACCAAAACCTTCAAGCCTTTTGAGTTTTGTCTGCTACTGTATTGCTATGAGAAATCACAAGGTACCCGTGGAGATACACAGAAGAAGTGACTGAGGCTGCACTGAAACTAGACAAAAGAACTTTTCAGTCCATTGATCATTTGCTTATTCTAGGGCAGGTGCAACAGCAGGACATATTGAGTTAAAGTGAATCTATACCCAGAAACTTCTAACAAGTACAAAGTTACAAAGCCGGTGTCATGCCACTGTCTCTTGGCTACTTTTAAAAACATAAGAATGGCCAGACTGGGTCAGACCAAGGGCCCATCTAGCCCAGTATCCCATCTTCCAACAGTGGCCAGTGCCCGGTGCCCCAGAGGGAAAGAACAGAACAGGTCATCATCCAGTGATCCATCCCCTGTCGCTCATTCCCACTTTTGGTTTATTTGTGCATGGCAAACTGCAGAGCAGTAGTTAACACCAAACCCAACTGTGCAGACTTTCTTCCTTTCTTGCACAGAGATGGACTTTGTAAGATACTGGCAGCAGGTAGTAGAATGACCTGCCTTAGAAGTCACTGACCAATTACTATGGACCCGATTCTGAATCCAGCTCCCAGCCTGGCGCTGTGCAGAGGACCAGGCATAGGAATGTCTTCTTACTCTTCTCCCCACCCAGAGCTGAAGCAGTCTCTGCAGACCCCTATGCAATCTCATCATGGCGGAAGGTTGGAAGATCCTAATAGCAGGGTCCCCAGCCTCAGCCCTCTTTAGCTCAACCATGTGCAGCCACTCAGTATACTGAAATAGAGTGAGGCTTCTCACTGCATAGGGGGTGTGCATCTCCATTATACACCCCTACTTAGATCCACCTTCCTTCATCCCCCACCTACTTTGCCTGAGGATCTTTCCTACCTGGGATGCAGGGGTAGGATTCCCCCTCTCCCCCCAATAATAACCAGAAATAAATAATAGTCTGTTTTAACAAATGATAAAGACTCCAATAAGGGATGGGACTTCCCCAGAGATAAGGGAGAGAGAACCTATGCTCATGAAACAATCTGCAGCACACATGCCTATCAACAGCACGGTAAATGAGAGAGCTTTGATACCAAGCCTTTTACCTACAAGTGATACACTTCCCCTTCCTAGGTGAGAGGCAACATTGTCTAGTGGTTAGGGTACTTGAACTCAAAAGACGCTTTCAGTTCCTTACAGTGCTACAGATTTTGTGTGTGACCATGGGGAAATTGCTTAGTTGCTCTTTGTCTCATTTGCAAAATAGGGTTTTTAGCACTTCCTTACCACACAGGAGTGTTATGGGAATACCTGCGTTCAAAAGTTGTGCAGTGCTATGGTAATGGGAGCCATATGAACACCTGTGATATATCTAACTTTCTGATGCTTGGATGGAAGACAAAACAGAACTGCAAACAGTTGATATTATTGTTCTGTCTTCCTCTGCTGCATGCAGAAGTGGCCTCTGTCAAAAACAATTGGCATGACACAGGACTAGATGGACCACTGGTCAGTCCCACTGTGCTGATTTGTAATTGTTTAATGTTCTGTTACTGATTTTTGCAACAGCACTGAAGCTAAATCTGACTTTTGGATGGGAAGATGTCAGCCTGCCTTTTCATTTAGCTCACCCAGTCTATTTAGTTTTGCTAGGTTGTTTGGAAGCTTGATGGGGTTTAATTGAAAGTGTCAGAAGGGAACATTTTAATTTGACTGCATTTGATATTGTGGCTAATGCATTCGGCAAATCATTGTCATTCAGAGCATACTTCTCATTCCACAGCCAGCGTTGCTGTTTTATTTGAGAAGGTGAGCTCTTTCACTGTTAATCAACATGGGTGTTTAGAGCAGTTTATATTGTATGTTAATATTTTTGGTATTTATGTGCTACTCCTCCATGAGGGCCAGAACAGATACATATTTTCTGATCTAATCTATCAAAAAATATATGCAAGTTCCAGAAGGCCACAAGATTTCTTAGATCTGTGGACCTGATCCAAATCCAACCAAAATCAATGGAAGCCCCCTGTCTTCAGTGGGATTTCAGCCAGGCCCCTATAGAAAGCAAAATGCTGGGAACAATGATCATCCTTCTATTCTCTATTTGTACAATGCCCAGCAAAATGGGGCTCTGATCTTGAACGGGGCCTGTAAGAACGTTCTTCTTACTAATGATGATCAGTTATCAATCAGTAATAGAATTATGTTTTTGGTAGGGTAAGGCACTCAGTATTTTAAAAGCGAGTTGAAAAGTTTAATTGTACACATTAAAATGTGTTTAGCTACATCACTGAACCTCTGGATCTAATTGGCAGCCTTAGCAGAGAGGACAAGTACTCCACCAGAGATGGAGCCTGAATCTTCCTCTCATCTCTGGAAACTGAGGTTTGAAGCACATTGGTGGGAGTTGTCCTGCCGCTAGGGTGACCAGATGTCCTGATTTTAAAGGGACAGTCTCGATTTTTGGAGTTTTTTCTTACATAGGCACCTATTACCTCTCACCCCGTCCTGATTTTTCACACTTGCTGTCTGGTCACCCGACCTGCCGCTGACCATGCTGTAACTGTTCTCTGGTTTACTGGAAGGCTTGTATCTCCATGACTGCTAATCCAGTACCTATCATGAGCACTGAAAAAGGACAACAAATGGCAAACATTCCCGCTCTTCAGTTCAGATCATAGCAAAGCTGATTCTGTTCTCCACTGGGAATAAGAACTCTTCCTCGGTATTTCAATCACTGAAGCTGTTGTAATTCTTCGTGTTCTACACTAATACTCACTCAAGAGCCATCATATCTTTTCCTGCTCAGTGCTACATTGTACAGCTGTACTGAGGCCAAATCAAAGCTTTCAAAAACATTTTGTCCAGGAAGCGAGCCTGATGAATGATGGCAATTCACAACCCATGGTGTCCTGCCCAATCACTACCGAAGAAACTCATACTTTTCACTGATGCAGTCAAATGATTATTTGCCATATTGTAATCTCATTTAATCTATGTCAGGCAGATTCTGTGATGAAGTAATTCCTCTGACTTCAATAGATCTATGCCAGCTAGGGTGACCAGACAGTAAATGTGAAAAATCAGGATGGGGGTTGGGGGTAATAGGCGCCTATATAAGAAAAATACCTCAAAATCCGGATTGTCTCTATAAAATTGGGACATCTGGTCACCCTAATGCCAGCAGAAGAAATGGGCTCAGCCCTTATCTGCCCATGATAATCACTGTTTTAGGTGTGCATTATAAGTTAGTTGTTGTTGTTTTTCTTTTATTTGAGTTTAATTTTGCTTATAAAAAGAATTCCACATTATGAAATTTTGTCTGAAAGGTCAAAATATAGACATGATAATGGGTGGCCTTTTCGTTGCATCAACAAACATGCTGCAAAACGTATCTTTGGGGCCAGAAGAATCCTAAAATTCACGAGAATCAAGAAAATGTGATTAAAACAGTTTGTGTAACTCATAAAATAATGGGAAATTCATGAGACTGCACACAAGTTTGATTGCCAAAAGTTTTGCTCCGTTTCCTGATGTAGCATGAAGGTCTATTCTCACCTTGTTAAAACCCTGTTAATGAATGTTTGTAAAGCAGAGCTGGTTGAAAAATCGGAATTTCCATCTCATGGGAAGTTCTAATATTTCCAAATTTGGTTTCATCCTGAATTGGGAAGAAAAATTATGATAATGAAAATTTTCACAGAATGGAACATACATAAAATCTGAGTTCAGAAATCTCAAAACATTTCAGTTTGGTTTGACATTAATCTGAGTTCCTCTGAACTGCTGCAGTGCCTTCCAGGAATTATAGTTCGGGTGTCCTCTATGGGCTGGTCACCCCAGCCAGACTAATATTCCATAATGAACTGTGGTGGTTCAACCAGACTTGAGACTGCCGCATCTGAACCCCAACTTCCATGAGGCACTGGGGCAGCTCAGGCAGACACAGACCAATGCTGAACTGACATAAAAGCAAATTTGGATTTTCTAAACAGAAAATTGAAAAGTTTTGGCACAATCCATTTTTTTTTCCCCACAGAAAATCTATGCCCAATTCACACAAGATAGAATCTCTTATGCCTATGAGTTACTTGGTCATGTCCCTGGTTGAAACCCCAGTCACAACCATGGTCGTGGCTATCACACAAATTTTTGTGTACAGCCACAGGACTGAGATTCCAGTCAAGTCTCACAGAGGATGTGTAAAGTGCTTACCCAGTCAGCAAGGGCTGTGTTACCTGCCATGTTATCAGCTGAACCCAGAACATAAACCCGTTTATTGTATGTACACAAAGATAATATTGCTTACCGCAAATCCTTTTCATACATAATCTGAGCGCATCTTATGCTTTCTAGTATAAAATAATTTGCAATGCTTGGAATGAGTGTATTTTCCGTTCTCTGCTATTATTTATGGGGAAAAGACACCAAAAGAGAAAGCAGCCAAAGGAACATAGGAACGCACTAGGCTAAAGTTTGAAGTGATTAAACAAACCCCATTTTAACATTTTCATACTCTCCTTTATTTATATTTCAAAGATTGGTTACAGTACCAGACTGAGCAGTGCTACATTAATCTAGATTCCCAGTCCTGTATGCCATTGCCAACATGATCGCTACACTCTTTGATAATTCCTCATTTGATAATTTCCCCTGGGAAATCTGATCCCTGGTTTTAGGCAAACCTCTGCTCCCTTCATTTGTAAATACAAGCTCCAACCTAAAAAGACATCTCCTGCTTTGCAGTTCTTGTGTCTATAATTCATGGCTAGCATTATGAAGATTATGATGATTTTCCATTTGACTAATACCCTGGTGTTTAGGGGACAGTGGGATCCTCTCCTCGACACTCAGTGATTGCTCCTATTTTTCACTCTCTTTCAGATTCTTGGGGAGAACTAAAGCCAGTGTAGACGTTATTTTTTTTTTACTGGTTTCCTCAGTGGATGGAGCAGACATATGGAAAAGGCACAAGCCCTTTTTAGATGATAACACAGTACATTTTCTATCTCGTTCAGCTCCAGGTGTTTGCAAAAAGCTCACCGTCAGTACTCCAGCCTGTTTTTTTGTGTGTGTGTCTATTATCTACCAAAACACTTCCTGATCTACCTTCTCAGAATGTAATTTGCTTCTTAATTTGCTATGATCATTTCATTTTTTATGCAATCTTTGACCTCATATTAGTTTCTGCTGAGGCAATCAAACAGCATATGCTATTTCTCTCTGCAAACAAAAGAGGGTCTTTTATCCCTTAGTGTCACACATTTTGCCCTCATGCCTTTACGTTGTACATCCTGTGAGTCTTATTTATTCCATGCAGATCGCCTAGTATGTCCTTCCGCTCTTTCTCAGAACATTTATTGTGCATGGTCAGTACAATTCTATGTTTCTCATATTTTTATTAGGAAATTGTTGCTGTTGTTCATTTCTTTACTGTGACCTGAGAAACATTTGCCTTCATATTCCATTTTTATTGGTCTCAACCCTTTTCAGACTCCAAACTATCCAAACCATGTATTTGAAACTCCTGAAAGGATTTACTTGGAAAATGCAGCCTTTAGAAGTTGCTTGAAAGATTATTCTGCCGTCAGGGCATGACTGGCCAATAGGAGTTTGTTATGATGATTTAGTGCCTCTATCTTGGCTTTTCATTGCCTAGTGTACTGTCACTTAGATCCGTTTAATGTTACTCTGTACTAAAGCTTAAATTCTGTACAACAAGACAAATATTTTTATTCATAGTGTTGTTCCAGACCGTAAGATCCTCTTTGGATCTTGAAAGCTTGCCTTTTGCACCAACAGATGTTGGTATAACAAAAGATATTATCTCACTCACCTTGTCAATCAAATATTTTTTATGACAGCTCATTGAGTAAGAAGGAGCCAACCTAATATAAGACAACCCAAAGCCACTTCTGTGGTATAAACTCAGGGTTGACACATTCACAGGATTCTCTACTGATTGATGTCATTGGTCAGTGATGCAAATATAAATGAAGGACTGTTTATGCATTTTGCTGTGCTTACTGTACTTGTAATTTGATGTTTCTGACAATCAGATTGACAGAGAAGATATAATCCACATAGATATTGGCTACTTTTTGAAGACCAAGGAGACATGGAAAATAAACCTGCCTTGATGCAGGTTTAAGATACATCCAGCTGAGAGAGACTTAACACAGTTTCCGTGACTCAGCTGGGTGGAGGATCCTATGTAGCTCACCTGGTAAATCTGCTTCCTTCTGGCCTCCAATTGCCAGATGCTGAGACTGGACAACAGGGGATGGATCACTTGGTGATTGTCCTGTTCTAGTCTTTGCCACTATCAGAAGACAGGATGCTGGGCTAGATGGTCCATTGGTCTCCCACACTATGGCCTTTCTCATGTTCTGTCTTTGAAGGTCCCAGTTCAAGTGCTGAATATATTTAGGATTTACAAGATAGTACCCACTTACTGAGAGGTGTTTAGGGCTCCCAGCTCCTACTTAAGTCAATGGGAGTTGGGTACTTAAAAGCTTAGACCTATAATTGTTGCATGCTAGGTCTAAGCTTTTAATATGTATGACATGCGTGCACCCACGCCACCTTGATGAAAACTCAAGAAAACTCTGTTCTATTATCTGATACCAGTGAGCTAAAACAAAAGCTGTAGGGGCCTTGTTAAGGTTTCATGTGGTTTATTTCTCCTCCAACATAGCAATGTGGCCCTCAAAGAAAATCTATTTTGAGAGAGGCATGAGAGCATTAAACATCCTCCATGTATTTAAATGTTCCAAGAAATCTTTGCTTTTACAGAAATAATGAAGACAAGTGAGGTCCTATACTCAGCTCAATGGCATTTCTCCAATTGTCTGTAATACGATCAGTTTTGAATGATGCATCCAGTACGTTCCAAATATCCAGGGAATGTTCTAGCCTCAGGGAGCAGAAATCTATTGATTTGGGTGAAAACTTGAAAGGGGAAATGGGGGGACAAATGGAATAAGGTTTTTAAATGATGATGTCCTGAATGACTTAGCTCTCAGACAGAAAGAAAAGAATGGTGGAGAAAGATGGGGGCACATGGAACCTCTGGCATACGGGAAAAGGTGGGACTGGAGTACCTTATACCCATTTTGTTTAAGGGAAAACAGGTACAAATAGGTTATATACACATGATCACACAGTAAATATTTGCCAGTGTTAGTATATCCAAAATTCCTGTCTCATAGTCCCTCGATCCCACCACTAGAGCACACTCCCTTAAGTTCATTTCATGCAACATGAACAAAATAAATTATAGCTTTTAACATTACAGTGTTGTCTAAAGCAGTGCTTCTCAAAGTCGGGCCTCCGCTTGTTCAGGGAAAGCCCCTGGCAGTCCGGGCTGGTTTGTTTACCTGCCGCGTCCACAGGTTCGGCAGATCGCGGCTCCCACTGGCCGTGGTTCGCTGCTCCAGGCCAATGGGGGCTGCTGGAAGCGGCGCGGGCCAGGAATGTGCTGGCCGCCCGTCCTGCAGCCCCCATAGGCTTGGAGTGGTGAATTATGGTCAGTGGGAGCCACGATCGGCCGAACCTGCGGACGCAGCAGGTAAACAACCTGGCCCGGACCGCCAGGGGCTTTCCCTGAACAAACGGAGGACCAGCTTTGAGAAGCACTGGTCTAGAGGCTTCAACATAGATCAGGGCCCCATTGTGCTGGGCACAGTACAGGTGTAAACCACGCCTGCTTGATGTGGCACTCTGTCTCCCTCTAGTTGTGGCTAGACCAGCTACAGACTGATGATAGGTGTCTTTAAGCTCAAGCAGTAGATGTTCATGCATCAAGCTCCCATGATCCCAGCTTTGATCCCAGCTGCTGATGACCAGCATCTGTTGGCGTTACATAGGCATGTAGTAAGAGACAGTCCCTGACACAAAGAGTTTATAATGAGGGCGATCAAGCAATTAAAAAGATTAATCGCGATTAATGGCACTGTTAAACAATAATAGAATACCATTTATTTAACTATTTTGGGATTTTTTCTACATTTTCAAATATACTGATTTCAATTACAACATAGAATATGAAGTGTACAGTGCTCACTTTATATTTATTTTTATTACAAATATTTGCACTGTAAAAAAAACAAAAGAAATAGTATTTTTCCATTCACCTAATACACATACTGTAGTGCAATCTCTTTATCATGAAAGTTGAACTTAGAATTATGTGCAAAAAGTAACTGTACTCAAAAATAAAACAATGTAAAACTTTAGAGCCTACAAATCCATTCAGTCCTACTTCTTGTTCAGCCATTCACTCAGACAAATAAGTTTGTTAACATTTGCAGGATATAATGCTTCCTGCTTCTTCTTTACAATGACATCTGAAAGTGAGAACAGGCGTTCGCATGGCACTGTTGTAGCTAGTGTTGCAAGATATTTACATGCCAGATGCACTAAAGATTCATATGTCCCTTCATGCTTCAACTACCATTCCAGAGGACATGAGCCCATGCTGATGACGGGTTCTGCTCGATAATGATCCAAAGCAGTGTGGACCAACTCATGTTCATTTTCATCATCTGAGTCAGATGCCACTAGCAGAAGGTTGATTTGATTTGTTGGTGGTTCAGATTCTGTAGTTTCTGCATTGGAGTGTTGCTCTTTTAAGACTTCTGGAAGCATGCTCCACACCTCATCCCAGTCAGATTTTGGAAGGCATTTCAGATTCTTAAACCTTGGGTCGAGTGCTGTAGCGATCTTTAGAAATCTCACATTGGTACCTTCTTTGCGTTTTGTCACATCTGCAGTGAAAATGTTCTTAAAACTAACAACATGTGCTGGGTCATCATCCAAGACTGCTATAACATGAAATATATGGCAGAATGAAGGTAAACCAGAGCAGGAGACATACAATTCTCCCCTAAGGAGTACAGTCACAAATGTAATTAACACTTTTTTTTTAAATGAGCATCATCAGCATGGAAGCATGTCCTCTGGAATAGTGGCCAAAGCATGAAGGGGCTTACAAATGTTTAGTATATCTGGCAATGCCAGCTACAAAAGTGCCATGTGAACACCTGTTCTCATTTTCAGGTGAAGTAAATAAGAAGTGGGCAGCATAATCTTCTGTTAATGTAAATAAACTTGTTTGTTTTAGCAATTGGCTGAACAAGAAGTAGGACTGAGTGGACTTGTAGGCTCTAAAGTTTTATATTGTTTTGGTTTTGAGTTCAGTTAAACAACAACAACAAAATCTACATTTGTAAATTGCATTTTATGATAAAGAGATTGCACTACAGTACTTGTATAAGGTGAATGGAAAAATACTATTTATTTTGTTTATCATTTTTACAGTGCAAATATTTGTAATAAAAATAATATAAAGTGAGCACTGTACACTTTGTATTCTGTATTATAATTGAAATCAATATATTTGAAAATGTAGAAAAACATGCAAAAATATTTAATAAATTTCAATTGGTATTCTATTGTTTATCAGTGCAATTAAAACTGTGATTAATCATGACTGATTTTGTTCAGTTAATCACGTGAGTTAACTGCGATTAATCAACAGCCTTACTTATTGTTGAAACAGACAAAGGGTGAGTGAGAAAATAGAACAATTAAGCAATTTGCTGTCAGTCAATGGTGGAGTCAGGATTAGAACATAGGTCTCCAAAAAATCGTACATTAAGGTTTTAAACCTCTGAACCACAGCCCCCTCTCAACCCAAACACTATTTATGTCCTTTGTAAAGAAGGCAGATTTGGGCACCACGGTGCTTACAAGCACCCACCGGTTCAATTTCAGCATGTCTTTATTCAGAATGCACTGCTGAGGATGTCAGCTCATGATTTGTCACAACTTCGGTCTTCAGTTGCTCAGCAATTATCTCTAAAAGAAACTAGAGCTGGAGCCTGACTTCTAGAGAGAGCATTAGCCTCAGCAAAGGTGGCAGTGGGGATTCCTAGGATAGGAAGATGAATCCAAAGTCACTTTCAGATTTGCAAATGACATAATTTAGAACAATAATGAAGAGAAATGTTGCCAGTGTCTCTCCTTGTAAGTAACCCTGCCGTGGTCAGACCGAACCCCAGAGACAAGATAAGATCTGCAAGTAATATACGTGTAGCGGTAAATCCAGATGGTGCTTTAGTCTTAGTGTATTAACCACGTATCTGCCTGTATGGATTCTATGGGTAGAAGCGTGTGTTTAGTGCTTCAGAACTCATTTTTCTGGTCTCTGAATACTGCTTTTCCTATATCAAAAAACTGCAGAAATGAAAATGAAGCGTTATAACCTTGCTCTATAAATGTTGCGATGGATATTCTAATAAGGAGGGGAACCCTTTTTCATATTTTCAGTCTTAACAATTTGAAACTTTAAGACAGAGGATTAGATCCACAAAGGGTCTTAGCTGCCTATCTGCCACTTTAGGCACTTAAATCCAAAATCTGGGAGCCACTGAGCTCCTCAATGCCCAACCCCTCTCAGCATTTCTAACTGGCTTGCTTAGCCAGCTTCCTTCTTAGCTTGCTGGCTTCTGCGAATCCCATTCTTAGGCATCTAACCCAGGGCCACGGAGTCCCATTAGGTGGCAAAATGCCTAAAGGTAAGTGTTGCAATGTCTAAGTCCCTTTGTGCAGCTAGCTCAGAAACAACAACATCTCAAGCAACAGCATAAAGCCCCAAATGGCTCAAATCTCAGTTTACACCTAATGCGCTAATACATTGTGGATCGCTGGCCTGACAAATACATTCAGTCAGCTTGTTCCTAGGAATCCATCCAACACATGGCTTGTGGAATGTCAGTTGCAAATAAATAAGATGGGGGTATCAAAGTGAGTGGGTTGAACAATCTGAAAAATCATCACAATAAAGCAATGCATGTGTCTCTAAATCCATATACATTGGGACAAATCTATGTAGTCATATCATCAGAGCATCTCTCTGGTTTCTTTTGAAATATTTAGAATTATAGAAATGGAGAGCCGGAAAGGCCTTCAGGAGGTCATCTAGGCTATTTCCATGCCCTGAGGCAGGATTAAGTATACCTAGATCATGTATAACCAGTATTTAATAACCTCCAATGATGGGGATTCCATAACCTCCCTAAGTGACTTCTTCCAGGGCTTCTTCTAACTATCCTTATAGTTAGAAAGTTTTTTTCCTAACATGAAACCTAATTCTCCCATACTGCAAACAATGCAGATCGCCATATGGGGCTCATTTAACTTGAGTATAAAGCTGTCCTACTACCATTGATGCCAATAGAAGATAGGACTGTCTAGAGCAGGGCTTTAGAGGTCTTCCATGCCCCAAAGTTCTATCCCTTGTTTCAAATGCCGGATCTGGTTTTCACAGTTGCCACAAGGCAAAAATAGTGGCACCACATCCTTATCCATTTGACTTCTTGAGGACTCTTTGCAAGGATGAGGAAACACTGACCCTGAATTTTCTTGAGCACAGGAAATTTAGATTTGTGTTTTAATGGCCTGAAAGCTCCATTTTAATTACAGGGCAATAATTCGAGGTAGACTGGTAATAGGCAAAACATTGAGAACTTTTTTTCTTTAGTGCAGTGAAGGAAACCTCATTAGAGAGGATTTTCTTAGTTAGCAGGGCTTCAGGGTTAATGAGATGTGAGTGATAATATATAGTAGTACTCCCTCATGGCTGTAACAAGTTGTATTTTATAAACTCCTTAATCTCAGTGGTGACAGAGGTGTGAGGTATTGGGAATAGAAGAAACTAATTTGCACAGCTTAGGGAAATTCTGTTCCCATTCTGGAATTTAGCTGAATTGGATACAGACACCACATGGAAGAAGGAAAAGAATATTATTTATATAACCCTGTGGTGGCTTGCACTCACCTCTCTGAGTGCCCCCTTGTGTCCAGGCCTGGTACTGTCACTCTCCAGCTCCCAGCACCCTCTGCATCCCATCAGATGACCTCTGAGGATCTTCTGTGGCTTGGCCCTCCAGTTGGGTCACAAAGACCAAACCCCTTCCTACAACAAACGCAAAATAGAAAAAAAGGTCCTTGCTCTACAGGGCCAATTGTGAACAAAATAGTTCCTCACCATTTTGTGCTAAATTCAAACTCTATAATTGAATCAGCAGGATTTCTTCTTGAATTACTGCCTCTGTTTGTGGCCAGTAATGGGCCCTGGCATGGCCCAGATCCTCTGGATGTGGCCTAGGGACCATCCCTCCTCAGTCTGGCTAAACCCAAGAACTACCTTACTGGCAGCATGAATCTCCTTTTATTTCAGCCTGCTGGGCCTTGATTGGCTGTTGCTGGTCCTTCTGGCCACTGGAGGACCAGATCTCACTGGTTCCCCAAATGGCTACTCTTTTTCTCACAGAGAACTGTTTTCTGGGGGCAGGGAGTCCAGCAGAGCTGCGAGGCCTCTAGAAGGGGGTCATGAAGTCCTGGTACAACCCATCACAGGCCCCTAGTACCATCATGTGTGAACACCTCATAACATCATCTGAGGTAGGGAAGTCCTGTTATCCCAGTTTTTACAGATGGGGAATTGAGGAACAGAGAGAACACATGACTTAAGACCATAAGAAAGGCCATACTGGGTCAGACATATGGTCCATCTAGCCCAGGATCTTGTCCTCTGACAGAGGCCAGTGCCAGGTGCCTCAGAGGGAATGAACAGAACAGGGCAATTATCAAGTGATCCATCCCCTGTCGGCCAGTCCCAGCTTCTGGCAGTCAGATGTTTAGGGACATCCAAAGAATGAGGCTGAGTCCCTGACCATCTTGGCTAACAGCCATTGATGGATCTAACCTCCCATGAGCTTATCTAACTCATTTTTGAACCCAGTTATACTTTTGACCTTCACAACATCCCCTGGCAATATGTTCCACAGGTTGACTGTATTGTGTGAAGAAGTATTTCTTTATGTTTGTTTAAACCTGATGCCTCTTAATTTTATTTGGTGACTCCTGCTTCTTGTATTATGTGAATGGGCAAATATCTTTAGTCATTTTCTCCACACCATTCATAATTTTACATACCTTTATCATTTCCTGCCTTAGTCATCTCTTTTCTAAACTGAACAATCCCAGTCTTTTTACTCTCTCCTCATATGGAAGCTGTTGCATACTGTAATTGTTTTTGTTGTACTTCTCTGTAACTTTTCCCATTTCTAGCATAACTTTTTTGAGATAGCGCAACCAGAACTACATGCAATATGCAAGATGTGGGCGTACCATGCATTTACATAGTGGCATTATGATATTTTCTGTCTTATGTTCAATCCCTTTCCTAATGGTTCCTAACATTCTGTTAGCTTGTGTGACTGCTGCTGCACATTGAGCGGATATTTTCAGAGAACTATCCACAATGACTCCAAGATCTCTTTCTTGAGTGCTAACAGCTAATTTAGACCCTATCATTTTGTATGTATAATTAGGATTATGTTTTCCAATGTGCATTACTTTGCATTTATAAGATTTAATTTCATCTGCCATTTTGTTTCCCAGTCCCCCAGTTTTGTGAGATCTCTTTGTAACTCTTCTCAGTCAGCTTTGGACTTAACTCTCTTGAGTAAATTTGTATTGTCTGCAAAAATTGTTTGCCACCTCAGTGTTTACCCCTTTCTTCCAGATCATTTACGAATATGTTGAACAGCACAGGTTTCAGTACAGATCTTTGGGGAATCCTGTTATTTATCTCTCTCCATTGTGAAAATTGGCCATTTATTCCTACTTTTTGTTTCTGATTTGTTAACCAGTTACTGATCCATGAGAGGACATTCTCTCTTATCCTATGACCAGGGCCGGCTCCAGGCACCAGCTTCTCAAGCAGGTGCTTGGGGCGGCCGTTCCGGACAGAGGCGGCAGTTCCAGGTATTCGGCGGCAATTCGGCGAAGGGTCCGTCACTCCGCCTGGGAGTGAAGGACCTCCCGCCGAATTGCCGCCGCAGATCGCGATCGCGGCTTTTTTTAGATCGCGATCGCGGCTTTTTTTTTTTTTTTTTTTGTGT